>NC_090938.1:685094536-685430607 GCF_040938575.1 Ambystoma mexicanum | reverse complement strand
TCATCCATCATCACTCTTGCTGTCTGCCAGTCAATTAGCCCTTTGAACGTTGTCCTTGGAAATGTTCTCTGTGCCTGAGAATAAAAGGGAGTAGAGGCATACTTTTTCTTGGTTTCGGTATAGCTCAACCCAGTATCTATTTTCATCCGACCATGTGACTTGAGACCATGTTTCAGAGCTTTTGCTGCATTTAAAATACTATTAAATGATGAACTTCTGACGTCTTCAATGTTCTTGCACCTCACCTCAGTCAGGAGTTTGTTCTTTTCACACGTTTTGTAGTTACTGCATGAACATCCAGGCTCACAGTGGCCTCGACTTCCTGGTGCTGAGCCAGCCAAACTATTCTTGAATCTACCTCTGTCATTAAGTCGTTTTCCAGCTGTGCCACACTGAAAAAAGCCTTTTTATTTACTGGGGCCAAACTCTGCTAAAGTGCGTTGTGGAACATCCATAGTCTATACATTCCTATGCATATACGCTGGTGCATTGCCGCACTCTATGCACTACGTAGCTAGCCTTTAGGAATACTTTGTCTACTTGCGTTACTGCATCTGTACAATTGTAAAATGACTTGACGTTTTCTTCATCGTTTCTGTAGCATGAGCATCTGCATCCCATGCCCGAAATGTTGCTCATCTTTAACACCTTCGCCTTAGATCATATGGAATATTCATGGTCTCCAACCTCTTGCCTCGTTGTCTGGATGTGTCAGCTCTGCTTTTTTATGACATCATCAGTCTTCTCTTTTACTAATTGTTCACACTTCCTCCGGGATTCATTCAAAAGGCCATCATATTGCCATGAGTGCATGTATGGCTTTCTCAATGGGTACCTTACTTCCAGGAATCTTTTTGGTATCTGTATTTTCACTGGTACTGCACGTGTCTCATACTCTGGCTCCCAACATATAGGCAGCACTGGGGCGGACCTTTGAGTGGGGGTACTTGCCTCCACCTCTACAGTGTACATCTTTCGAGGGTGAACTTTGAGGTAAGGAGTGATGGGCTCCAATATGTGGCATGAGATGTTCCCGCCATGTGGGTGGGATGTGCTGCCTGTGGGATGCTGAGTAGATTTGTTTGTTCTTTTTTAAAGTGCTTCATGCATGAGGCTTTCCTCTGAGCGCTAGGTGGGGGAGCAGGCGAGTGTACAGTGCAATATATCTTCCTTTGCCACACAGTGCATTTCTGCGTAGGGAGGAAGCACTCATCAGAATGTAAGATCCTTCACAGGGGATCCATTCCATGAATCCTCCTCAGGTGCCACCTATACTGACCCCAGAAAGCTGGTCCCGGATACCGTGCCTGTGTTGAAACAATATCTTTATTCTGGCTTGTGCCACAGTGATCCATCAACGTCTGCATCCCTGTAAAGTGTAGGATCAGCAAATGGCCCATTTTGTTTATTCTAAGGCAGGGGTTGACTGTGTTGGCTATGGTTGATTGGAGTTGTAGTCCAAATCATCTGGAGCAATAAAGGTTGCAGATCCCTGTTCTAAGGGGTGCATATGTCATCAGGAAGTTAGGCTTTGCTGTTCTCCATTTGTAGTTGCTATGTGACCTGCACTTTTGTCTACTCTTTGGGCTTAAATGGTTGGATGGTCATTATTGCTTCATTTCAGTGCTTGCAAGAGTTTCCTATTTACCTGTGCCTCCCTGTCAGATATTTCTGACGCTCCTGGTACCAAGAGGGAACAGCTAACATTCCCATGGGTGGCAAGGCTTGACCTCTCCCCTCTTGAGCACCCTGGGCATTGCCCCTACAGAGCTCCGTAGCATCATTTACTCACTTATGGTAGCGGAGTTCGAGCAAGCAAGGCTGATGCTCTGTAGGAAAGGGTGTTTAGGGTGGCATCAGATGCAGTTTAACACAGATATTACCAGAGTGAACACAAATCATGGTCCAATCAGAGATATCTGCTGCAATTGATAAACACTCTTTATTTACCTAAGAAACATATTTTATGGTAGAAATGGGTATTCAGGAAGAACACGAGAAGTCTCTATCCCCAATCGCTCAATACCTCTGACCCCGAACAGAATGAGAAAATAGAGTGAACACAGGCCCCGTTAGACACATAGGAGGACAGGGGAAAGAGTACCAAATTGCTTTCTTGTGACTATTTAGAAGTGTGGATTGTACAGTCCAAGCAGTAGTGGGTTTTACCTTGTGCTACAAAGAAGGTGGCCTGGTCCAGTGTCGAATGGAGTAACAGATGTTGGGGTCTTAGTGTGGTGGAAACACAACGAAGGTGCACAATCAGTGGATGGCACAGCAGGGCAGTGATTACTGAAAGAATTATGCAGAGGACATATTTATTTTACAAAAAACGTATCAAAAGTTTATTTAGCATGATACATAAATTTTAAAAAAGTGAATTAATCACATATTTCTAACACTTCACAATGTATATAACATAGCAGGAAAGCATGAGACTACCTAAAACAAGTTAAAAAAAAACATACCAATATTTCCTCCACCTTCGTAATAGATCATATGAAATAATGCTATTGGTTTGTTATGTTTTATACATAAATAGTCTGTCCGTGGTGACAAGTTGTATGTCCCACACTCTAATGTTGTAATGTGTTGGTATGGTTTTTAGTCCTTGTTGGTATGTATGATTGACACAGAGTGTTGATCAAGGATGAATAATGCACTTCGAATGATGAAATATTGGTATGTTTTTTTTTTACTTGTTTTAGGTAGTCTCATGCTTGCCTGCTATGTTATATAAATTGTGAAGTGTTAGAAATATGTGATTAATTCACTTTTTTTAAATGTATGTATCATGCTTAAACTTTTGATACGTGTTTTGTAAAATAAATATGTCCTCTGGACAATTCTTTCAGTATTCTTTGGCATAGCAATACTCAGGTCCAGAGTGTAGGGTCTCCCTGCGTCTTTCAGGTACTTACAGCAGGGCAGTGGCCTTCCCTGCAAACATCAGGGATGGAGGTGCACACCTCGTGCATGGTACAGCGATGCCATCTTCGGGGCAGCAGTGTGTCAGGGCATGGGACTTGGGCATCCCTATCAATCGGAGGTTGGAATAGGTTGTAGAAGCACAAAAGGGTGTCGCGGCCCATACTCGGGCCCCATGTTGAAGCTTTCAGGGAACTTTCGACCCTAGGGTTGGGTGTACCCCTTACTTCGAAGACACCTGGGGGGGATTATAAGGCTAATGCAAGATGGTGTCTCATGAGGAAACACAACAACGATGACACTACTCAACAAATAAATGCATGTTCTGCTGGAGTTTTAGAGGAATCGTTGACTGGTCAAGACAAGGGAATCAATCTTAATCACATTGTTTTATTTTACTAGTCATTAGAATCAATCTTTAAAAAACAATATAGTGCAAACCACTTCATCAGCACATATAATCACATAAACTGGTGTTGAACATGTACAAACAATGCTTTTAACGAAAGACCAAAAACAAAAAAGACATCTCGAATATCGAAATGTCATACAACATGTGCACAAAAGTTGCTAACATTACATTCATTGTGCAAAATTGCATGTGTGCATAAAGCATCTCCATGGAAAAAGTCGGACAATGTGCGAAGAATACTAACAATAGCTGTGCAAATGTGCATCAGTGCAGAGGCACGCAGTGCTGAGGAGAGGGGTGTGGAAATGTGCATAAATGCACAAAACATCACTATAATGGTGGGGAAGCATAGCAGTGGGGTTCGGTATGGAACGTACCAACTTCAAGGTCTCCGGTTCAAGTCTTTAGAGTCTGTACTAATCAGACTACCCCTGTCTGTGCCTTAAACCTAGCACTTGCCACTTGCTGGCTGCACTACAGCTTGTTGTTTTTTTTTAATCATTTGCTCAGCACTTTCCACTTCTCCCTTCCCCCCTGCACTTTCTCCCTTCCCTCTCCGCTGCACTTGTACATTCTCAATGTCACTGGGACCAGTAAGATCGTTGTTTTGTTCTCCCTTGTTCCCCTCCCTTGCCTCGCCACGCTCTGAAACACGTGTATGAGCGCGATACAAATAAAATATCATATCATATACGGGGAGGCTGACAGCAGGCAGAGTAGCTACCCCTAGGTGTCCATGTGGTTTGAGTGGGTAATTCCGGTAGGAAGGGTTCCAGTCCAAGGATCACCTGTTCCTGCGGAGTGCTGTCGCTTGTTTCTGGCTCTGATCCCTGAAGTGGAATTCTTAAGCTCTCTCCCTTGAAAGTCTGATTTCAGAGGCAGTTTGGTGAAGGGTTGGGTGTTCAGAAGGAAATAGGTCTTATTGCCACACTCTTGGTTTACTGACATATGTTATGTGTTGTTATTGGGCATTTGTATAGTGCCTTGCACCATTGGTGTGATCTCAACGCGCTGTGGGTTGAATGTCCTCTGGACCTTAGTCCAGGTCAGTGGAGAGAGTGGGGTGGTAAGTAGTGCACGTGTGCACTCAGTATGTGCGCGGATAGACTACATTTTGTGGCGGGTAGGTGCATTGTAATGCTGGGAGTAGCGTAGAGGTTGTGTGAGACCAGTAACATGTGTGCAGCTGGGGCAAATTGTCTTGGGTAGCTGCATTTTAGCGGAGGTGTTGCTTGTATATGAGATTATGTGTATATCCCTTGTTCAATCGATAGCCAGAAAGATGCAGGCTCCCAGAGTTTGCTCGTCCTTTTTGCATAGACTTGATTAAAGCTCAGCAGGTAAGGGGTTAATAGGATAGAGCCCCAGCTTATCCCTAGTGGGAAGGACGTGAGCACACAAAAAGGCCTCACCGTGGAATCCCATACGGTCATCAGTAATCTTCAAAGTATTGCTACTCATATGAATTGTAAGCCTCTGAAGGCATCCAGACTCCAGCCACATTTCCTCAGAAAATCTCACTTTCAAAATCCATCAGGAAATACACCGGGGCTCCTTGGTACAAACAGGTTTGTTTATTTGGCCACGGGTGCAGAAGCTCCCCGACAGAGAAAAACATCTCCAAAGTGACCAAATCCAGTTTCCAGGAGAAGAGCTTTGCAGCCATACCTGGCAAAATGCATTCCCCTTGGGGACATTTATTTATTTATTTATTTATTTATTTATTTATTTATTTATTTATTTGTATTGCCTTTATGTAGCGCCCAAACCCGAGAGTATCACAGCGTTTGTACAGATACTTTTGGTTTCCTGAATTCTAGCAAGTTGACCAGCAGGAATCGCCTTGATGAATATCCATCAGGGCTGTCCTCTAAAATATAAGAAAGTGCCCCCAATGAAACCGAATCCCCCACAGTCAGTCCGACGGTGGTATACACCTGACATAAAATACATTTAGTAACCACAAGTCCACACATGTCTGTGGCTGCAGGGATGCACATCTAGATTCCAATATTCTTTCAGGTCTCCGGAAATCAGTGCCTGTATTGTAAAGGTTGGGAAGCAGTGTTGCATATTCTGGTTCTCTCTCTTCATTTCAAGTCTTTAATTGGGTTATTTTCTTGTCTTTATACTTCAGGAATTATAAAGCATGGATCCTGCCAACAGTGGCTGGTGGAGTTCTGTGCAGTCAAGGCAATTAAAAAAAAAACAGTAAGACACCACTAGGACAATCCCATGACCAAATGTGTAAAAACTAGAAATAACAGACACAAACTAAAAACCGCAATCTAACATAATAACCAGAAAGGGGCCTGCCATGAAAAGGTGCTCTAGATAAGTGTTAATTATTCTCGGGAAAGAAAGAAGGGTTAGACGCGCCCTAAAGGTATGTATGGATGATAAAAAACAGACTAAAACAGAGTCTGAAGAAAGGCATGGCCCACATAATGGCATAGCATTCCTTCTCAATTGGAACCCTGGCATGCCTCCTCCTGCTGCTTGTAAATGTCTCAATACTCTGACCCACAGTGGAGCCATTATGTGGACCAAGGCATCCATGTGTGCAATGAAAGGCTTGATAACCTCTGGTGCTTCCCAGAAGGGTTAATGTTAATGTTAAAGGATATTTGTACCGCGCACTATCACCACCGGAGTGGTCCCCTGGCGCTCTGGCGGCTCTGAAAAAGGGTGAGGGGGTGAGTTAGTGGGAGTGAACTGGAAAAGTGCAAGATAGCAGTGATGTGCTGTTGGCAGCCTCAGCCCGGTGGCAGTGTCGTAACACAAAATGTGGAGGCCCCCCTGCGAGCCATGCTGAGGGGGTCCCCCAACTCAGCAACAAATCACGGGTCGCGCCACACTCTGGACCGGCCTAGATTGTCACGCTTGCGCAATACGCATGAACGTGCTGCTGAAGGGGTATGCATCACACTGCACTAGGAGAAAGATATAAATATGTGTTTTAATGCAATATACAGCACACTTTCTAAGGTAAATTGGCTATAAAGCCAGAGTGTTTGCAATTGTTTTGTAGGGTAACACAAGCCAATACATGCAAGTCACCAACAGTGCATAGGAACATTAATGCTTTGCTATTAAAAATACCATGCCACAATAAAAACATGTCCAACTGGCTGCACAATGTAGACCAGTGTAAACACGTAATAACATTATAGTAAAGCATGACAGGCCACATTTAGACATACCTAGAGTGGTTGCACCAAAATGCCACTCCAATCAACAACACTCATCAAGAAGAGAGCACACATTAAAGCGTGTGTCTCCTGGGCCTCTAACAACAACTCCAAACTCTTTAAAATCTGCAAAGAACTGGCCAATCCTGTTGTGGTCTATACCTCTCCTGTTCCCTCCCAGGCCCTCTGTAAAGCTCTGGCCCCTCACGTCTCTGCTAAATCTCAGGACAGCCTGTCCACTATCTCCTCTTCCTCTCCCTCTCCCTCTCTCGGCCCACCTTTGGCCATCTCTACCTCTCCTCCTTCTTTCTCCCCTTTCTCTCTGACAACACCTGACAAGGTTTCTAGACAAGTCTGATCTGTGAAAGTGTCATCCAAACAAGTGCTCCGCTGCTCCTCCAGAACCGTCAAAGACCATATTGACACCTTCGCTCCAGCCTTGGCCGATTTCTGTAATCACTCTTTCGCCACTGCAACGTTCCCCTCTCCCTTTAAGCACTCCCTTGTGCACCCACTCTTCAAGAAGCCGTCTGCTGATCCTACCTGCCCGGCAAACTATCGCTCAATCTCCATCACCCCTTTCTAGAGCAAACTCTTGGAAAAGCTTGCCATCTCCCAGCTTACTCTCCACGCTGAATCTGCTGGTTGTCTCCATGACCATTAGTCTGTCTTCAGATCTGTCAGAAGCATGGAATCTGCTCTCCTTAACACCCGTGAAGATCTTCTCTCTAACCTTGATTCCAGCATTCCTTCTGTTCTCATCCTTCATCTTTCCTCTGCTTTCGACAGGGTCAACGTCACCATCCTGATCAATCGACTCTGTGAGAACCTGGGCATCACGGATCAGACCCTAGAGTGACTGACCTCCTTCCACTTGGACCGCCCTCCACTCCCAAGTCCATCTTGGTCCCATTCTCTCTGCCACCTCTCTCTACCTGTGGCATTCCCCAGGGCTCTATCCTCTCACCCTGGTTTTTCAACCTCTACTTGGCCACTTTGGCCTCCATGATCTCTCCCTTCTGCTCTAACTTTCAGTGTTATGCGGATGACTCCGCTTTCCTTCAGGCTCCCCTCAGCCTCCTCTCCTCTCTTGCTCATTCCTGACTGTCTATCCACGATTCAGGATTGGTGCGCCTCCAACGATCTCTGCCTTATTGCCAGTAAGACAGAGATCCTTCTCATTGGGACCCTTGCCTCTGCATTTCCTCTCTCAGTATAGCAGACCGCCTTGGGCCCTCTTCCTTTGCATTCCTGCGAGGCAAAAAACCTTGGTGTCATCTTCAACGCAACACTCTCTTTCTCTCCTCACATCTCGGACATCGCCAAGAAGTCCCACTACCAGCTGCTCCTCCTCAAAGGGACTCTTCTCTTTCTCACTTTCCAGCAGAGGCTCACTGACTCCAGAGCCCTGGTTCTCTCTAGGCTGGACTACTGCAACAGCCACTTTCTGAATCTGCCTTCCTCTAGTTTCCGTCATCTGCAACTAATCCAGAACAGGACTGCAAGACTTATCCTTGGCCTCAAGCCCTGGGATCGTATTTCTCCAGCTCTGAAATCTCTCCACTGGCTCCCGGTGGCTGCAAGGATCAAGTTCAAGACCCTTTGCATTGTCCACAAGGCTTTCTGGGGCCAGGGCCCACACTAAATCCAATGCTCTCTTCCAAAATACCTTCTTTCTCTAGCCCTTCACTCAGATACCTCCAACTCTCTAAGGCTTAGACGTTTCTCCAGGCAGAGAGTGGGGGTAGACCTCTCTCCTCTGCTGGTGCCTCCCTCTGCAATGGCCTCCCTATCCCTCTCAAAATTGAGCCGGACAACCTGAAGTTTCAGAAGCAGATCAAAACTTTCCTCTTCTCTGCTGCTTTCTCTCTCTCTCTCCCTCCCCTGCTGACCTACTTGTCTGCTTTACCGACTGGCTGCTTGGCTACCCTCAGAGTCTCTCTGAGTCCAGTCTCTTCCTTGATTGGTCACCCTTGCACTGCCTCCGGGCCTGCCATGCACTTAGGGGCTGTAACTGTAACCCTGCAGTCTCTTGTTCTCCTTGCACAACCAATAGCTGCTCTGCCCTGGCTGCACTTACTCAGAGCATTGCTGCCCTGTTTTCCCCTCCCCTCTCACTTGCACTTCTATCCCTCCCTTCCCCCTTGCACTTCTCGTTCTCGCAATGACACAAGGCCTAGTGAGATCGTTTGTCTTATCCTCCCTCTATCTTCCCTCCCTTTGTGTACAGGCGTGTTATAAATGACTTGTATCATATCATATCATTTTATCACGGATGCCTAGAAAAATATACAATGCCGCAGTAAGAAATGGCTAGACTGGCAGCACCCAAATGCCAATCTAGCCAGGTAATTAAAGTTAGCAGGACTGCTTTATCAGAAATGTCCAGTTAAAAGAAAGTCATACCAAACTGAGGAATGACTAGACTGGCTGCACCAAAATGCCTCTCTAGCCACTAATACCACATATCATGCCTGCTTAGCCTGGACATGGATATCCATTATGATTTATCACACAATCCCTCCCCCCCACACATCCCCTCTCCCTCCCACCTACTACCCAACGTCCACAATCAGCTCCTTGGCCCAGAATTACCTCCACGTCCCTCTTCCTTGTCCCAGAGCTTACGTATGAGGCTCCTTGTCTCATAGGTAAGTACTGGGATGAGGAACAGTGGGACTAGGAGTGATGAAGATTACAGGTAGCTAAATCAGGCATTACCTCCATGTACCTATACCTCTTCCCAGTACTTGTGTATGATGCAGAGTGCCTCACACACAAGTACTGCCTCATACATAAGTACTGGGACGAGGAAGAATAGGGCTAGGAGTAAGCAAGGCATTAAACACAAGTAGTGGTGCAACACCATTGAGTTGACTGGGCTTCAGCATTACCCCCCTGAAATGTTGGGCTATATTGACTCAACCTAGCTAACCTTTAGAGCAGTTGCCGGACCAAACAGGACACAGATATTAAACGGCACCTGGTTTTTGCCGTTAACAAGAACCCAGCAATTACCAACGTAAAGCATTTCACTGTTAGTACCTGCATTCAAATGCCACATTGTTTAGGCAATTGAAATTGTGATGTGGGTTTAGTACTTGCATACCAGGGGAGTCATTGGAAGGGTATAGAGGGAACAGGAGACTTAAAGGAGAGAGTTAACTGCTTGTAACATTGAATCTGCACTAGAATAGTCTCATTTAAATGTTAAATGTTAAATGTTAAAGGTATTTGTACTGCGCACCGTCACCAACGGAATTGGTCCCCAGGCGCTCTGGTGGATCTGTAAAGGATAAGGTGGGAAGGGTTAGTAAGGTGAAGAGGGAGTAGGATAGTGAGAGGAGTGGTGTTCAGTTGGCAGCTTCAACTTGGTATACACCGGGTGCTGAGCTTTGGTGCGGGTATTGAATCGGTGTCAGATGCGTAAATAAGTTGGATGCCCCAAACAAATAAGTATCCCCATCCCCACTGCCTGTGAAGTTAGCGCATCCCCCAACATTTGAAGGGTTAGCACCCCCAAAATGAAGGTTTTGTTGTGCCCCTGTACACAAGCACACACACCATTCACCATATACACACCCAGTCATCCATACATTTAAGTGTGCACCCTTTCACCATACAGGCACACTCAGGCAGCCGCCTGTGCATTTAAGTGTGCACCCTTTCACCATACACTCACACAGGCAGCCACCTATACATTTAAGTGTGCACCCTTTCACCATGTAGGCACACCCAGACAGCCACCCATACATTTCAGTGTGCACACTTTCACCATACACACACAGGCAGCCACCTATACATTTGAGTGTGCACCCTTTCACCATAGACTCACACACGCACACGTCATGGAGTTGAGGGGAGCCCTATTACTTCAAAAAGAAATTGGGGCTCATTACTGGTCCAGCGGTAACCGTGCCGGTGTACCGGTGGGTTGCCACCTGACCCGTAAAAAATTACTAGCACCTGACTTCCCGGTGCCACCGTGCTATTTCAAGTCTGGCGGCCGGGAAATCAGGTGCCGGTAATTTCGTTAATCCTCAGACTCCACGGGAATGGGGACACGGAAGCACCCGCACTATTGTTAACAGTGCCGGTGCTTCTGTGACGGGTCTGCCTACCGTGGCTGCTGTGCCTGGCAGGGTCAGACCTGTCGGGCACGGCAGCCCCGGCAGGCAGACCTGTAATATGCCGGTCTGGAAACAACAGTGCCTGAAAGCTTACCAGCACCATTGTTTCCGGACCGGCATTGTCAGAATGGGCCCCATTGTTTCTTTTTTAAGTCACTGGGCCTCATCACAAGTCTGGCGGTAACCCTTAAATGCGGCATTAGTGCTATTACCGCTGCATTTAAGGGTCTGCCAGAGCATGGCCTTGGCGGATTTCCCCCAGGCTCAGAGCCGATTTTCAGTGCTATTACCGCCGGCGGGAAATCCGCCGGCGGTAATAGTGCAAATTTTCTCCATTGGGCCCAATGGGGAATGAGGAATTCCCGAATGGGCCCAATGGGGAATGGGCACTTACCATTCCGCCAAACCCATGATCCAGTGCTAATAGCGCCGGGGGGTTTGGCGGTAGGGCTAATACCACCCAACTCGTGATGAGGCCCACTATAACTTCATAAAGAAATTATTTCAGTTAAGGACCAAACCATAACCAAAATAATTTATTTATGAAGGCTGAGTGACTTCAAAACAAACTATTTCTTTTTGAAGTCATAGGGCTCCCCCCACCCTATGACATGGAGACCTCCAGTCTAGGAGGCCCTAGGACTTCAAAAAGAAAGTTTCTTTTTGTAGTAACTCTGCCTTCATAAAGAAATTATTTCTGTTTCAGAAATGTTCTTTATGAATGCAGAGTGAATTTCAAAAGAAACTTTTCTTTTTTGAAAAAAAATATTTTCATTTTTTTTTTTATTGGGGCCCCCTCACAGGACATGTGCTGGCGGGGCCCCCCGCAACACGGGAGCTGCGGGTCCCCTGTTACGCCAGTGCCCGGTGGGTCCGTTGGCTGGGCTTGGGGTGATTTACGGTCGGTAGTCGTCGTGTGCTGTTGTGCAAGTCTATGTGTGGTTTGTTTTGTTGTTGCAATGTAGTGATGTTTGTGCAGTTTGCTGCGTTAAGGCTTGTGGTTGTGTTTGGGTTGAGTTTGAGAGGTGTATGCAGAGCAGTGAAATTGTTAGTGGGTTGGTTATTGATTCATGCTTGCATGCTTGGTCCAGGCTTGGCAGGAGAGTCGTATAACAATCATTAAGTTACTTTTCTATCTATGCGACGCAGGCTAGGTTGAGGATTCCATCTAAGTGTGGCATATGCTAACATTCACAGTTCAATCTAGGTGCGACGCAGGCTAGGTTGAGGAATCCAACTAAGTGTGGCACATGCTAACATTTACAGTTCAATCTAGGTGCGACGCAGGCTAGGTTGAGGAATCCAACTAAGTGTGGCACATGCTAACATTTACAGTTCAATCTGGGTGCGACGCAGGCTAGGTTGAGGAATCCAACTAAGTGTGGCACATGCTAACATTCACAGTTCAATCTAGGTGTGACGCAGGCTAGGTTGAGGAATCCAACTAAGTGTGGCACATGCTAACATTCACAGTTCAATCTAGGTGTGACACAGGCTAGGTTGAGGATTCCATCTAAGTGTGGCAGATGCTAACATTCACAGTTTTATCTAGGTGCGACGCCGTCTAGGTTGAGGAATCCAACTAAGTGCGGCACATGCTAACATTCATAGTTCAGTCTAGGTGCGACGCAGGCTAGGTTGAGGAATTCTCTGTATGTGTGCACATGCTAACATTTACAAATCTGTCTAGATCCGACGCAAGCTAGGTTGAGGAATTCCCTCTATCTGTGCACATGCTAATATTCACAATTCCATCCAGATGCAGCACATGCTAGGCTTAAGAATTCTCTGTATGTGCGCACATGCTAATATTTACAAATCTGTTTAGATGCGACGCAGGCTAGGTTGAGGATACCATCTAAGTGTGGCACAGGCTAACATGTACAGTTCTGTCTAGATGTGGCGCCTGCAAGGTTTAAGAATTCTCAGTATGTGTGCACATGCTAACATTCACACTTCAATATAGGTGCGACGCAGGCTAGGTTGAGGAATCCAACTAAGTGTGGCACATGCTAACAATTATTACACCTGTCTAAGGTGTCATAGGCTGATCTTGACCGTTCTCTATAGGTCAGTCAACATTGGCACTAGTAAAAATTGTTTTTTCTGACCTATCAATGATATGTAAGCGCTATATAAATGCCAAGTAGCATAGTATAACAGTATGTTAGTGCGTAGTACAGTGCAACATTTATAGTCCAGCCAAGAATGTATTTTAGTTGGTGATCACTAAACTCTTTAGTATGCATGTTGTAATTCTATCGAAGTCACCGTTATGAAGAGGCAAGGTAGAGTGGAGAGGGCTTTCTGGAGTAGAGTGATTGCTCTACCCTTCACCCATGCCACACTTACAGTTTTGTTGGTGTCTGTTGGCTTCTCTGGCTTCCCCTGCGGACACCTGCAGACACTTTCTGGAGCTGCCAGTGTGGGAGCCGCCCTTTTCCTTGGGGCCCTTAGCCGCAGGGGCTGCCGGGCAGTGGGCTGAACCAATCACATCGGGAGGGAGGGAGGGATGCGGGCTCTGGGCGCCAGGGAGGCAGAGAGGAAAGCATTCGCATGAATGCAGATTGCCGTGCTATTAAGCATGGTTTTTCTGAAAATTTTGGGAATGGGCAGCTGGTGGAAAGGGACTGGGCTCTGGGCACTCACCTGGGCATGGTTTATGGCGGCAATGGCACGGATCCCAATCCGCTCCACAGGTCATTAGGCCTGTGTTTTCTCTAAAAGTTGGAGGCACCAATCACATTGGGAAGGAGGGAGGGAGGCAGGTTCTGAGCGCCGGGGAAGCAGAGAGGAAAGCATTTGCATGAATGCAGATTGCCGTGCTATTAAGCATGGTTTTTCTGAAAATAATGGGAATGGGCAGCTGGTGGAAAGAGACTGGGCTCTGCACACTCGCCAGTGCATGGTTCATGGCGGGTGCTTCACAGGAGCCAGTGGCAGGTCTCCTGGCATTCCTCAGCGTAGCCAAGATCATGTACTTGGACTGCTTCAGAGATGTTGTCAGCGTAGCACCTGTGGGATCCTAGTGCTCCCAAAAGTTCTGGTAGTGCTCAGGAAGTCCAAGAACAGCTCTCATTGGGGTCTATGCCTTGGGAGGCTCCCAATCCAGAATGGTTTTAACCATGGCCTGGACTGGGTGATCTTTACCTCTGCCAATGTAGTGCTCAATGTGGACCACAAAGCAGTGCCCCACCTGGCACTGAGATGTTTTTATTGTTAGCTTAGCTTTTGTAATTGCCTGCAACAGTTTCCCTAGGTGGTCAAGGTGACCTTGCAACCTAGAAGAACACAGCTATGCCATCGAAGCAAGCAGCACACATGTCCTCTATTCCATTGAAGATGTGTTCTCCAGCCTTCGGAGGATACAATGCGACTGCTAAGACTGCTAAGTGCGTTTGGGAGCGAAGAG
The DNA here is from genome assembly GCF_040938575.1 of Ambystoma mexicanum. Lineage (NCBI taxonomy): Eukaryota > Metazoa > Chordata > Amphibia > Caudata > Ambystomatidae > Ambystoma > Ambystoma mexicanum. Next base: position 685,416,534 of record NC_090938.1, on the reverse strand, counting down.
CACAGCTTTCCTGATCAATGCTGTCAGCACTCAGAAAATGAGCTAATCCCGCAATTTATCCAGATACTAGTCCACTGTATGCATTGGGTAGGTCTCAGTCTGCATTACTGTGCTGAGAACTCGATAGTGCAGACAACCATGAAGATCAATGCACCTGTCTTTCCATAGCAGTGGAGCTAAGCTTGTCCAGGGACGTTGAGATGGCTCTGCGGCAGAAGCATTGATTAGGGGGGGGCTATAGCCCCTGGTCTTTTGGTGTTAGCCCCAGATAGAATCTCAGGAACTACAACCAAAAGTCTAGCTAGCCCCCAGTCCCCACAGTTCCAACATCAGCGTAGCCCCGGCTCTTTTACAGACCTAGCAACACCTCTGCTCTGCGGCCCGAGGCACAGGATCTGCGCCATTTCTCCGTCCATGCTCACATATGAAACTTCTGCAGTGGTGATTTGGCACGGTATAGAAGCCTGGTGCCGATGCCATGGGCACACAGCAGGGTTCCCTTCCAGCCTTCCTGTTGTCTGGGTGCCAGTGTGGATGGGGCTGCCGCTCTGGCCTCTCGGCCACCTTGTGCCACAGGGTGCAACCACGCCATGCAGACGCCTCGGACTTCTGGGGGTGCACATCCTGCATTGCCTTCCTGTGAGGCTCAGAATGGCAGGTCCTGCAGGATATAAGCTCGAGAACGAGGGTGATCCAGCAGAGGAATGAAGCCAAATGTTATAGGTGTACTGACAGCTGCACATCTCACACGTGACTTCTACTGCACTTCCTGCACTGCTTCACCACCTGACCTGCGCTGCCTGTACACACTGCCCTGCACCGCCTGCTTCTCCTGCACTTCCTCACCACCTGACCTGCTCCACCTGCACGTGGTGCCCTGCACCACCTGCTTCTCCTGCACCGCCTGCTTCTCCTGCACTTCCTGCACTGCTTCACCACCTGACCTGCTGCACCTGCACATGCTGCCCTGCACCACCTGCTTCTCCTGGACCGCCTGCTTCTCCTGCACTTCCTCACCACCTGACCTGCTCCACCTGCACGTGGTGCCCTGCACCACCTGCTTCTCCTGCACCGCCTGCTTCTCCTGCACTTCCTGCACTGCTTCACCACCTGACCTGCTGCACCTGCACATGCTGCCCTGCACCACCTGCTTCTCCTGGACCGCCTGCTTCTCCTGCACTTGCTGCACTGCTTCACCACCTGACCTGCTCCGCCTCCACATACTGCCTTGCAACGCCTGCTTCTCCTGCACCACCTGCTTCTCCTACACCGCCTGCTTCGCCCACACTGCCTATTTCTCCGGAACTGCTTCATCACCTGACCTGCTGCACCTGCTCATACTGCCCTGCACTGTCTGCTTATCTTGCACCGCCTGCCTCTCTTACACCACCTGCTTCTCCTGTGCTTTCTGCACTGCTTTACCACCTGACCTGCTGCACCTGCGCATACCACCCAGCACTGCCTGCTTCTCCTGCACCGCCTGCCTCTCTTACACCGCCTGCTTCTCCTGTGCTTTCTGCACTGCTTCAACACATGACCTGCTCTACCTGCATATACTGCCCTGCACTGCCTGCTTCTCCTGCACCACCTGCTTCTCCTGCACCGCCTGCTTCTTCTGCACTTCCTCCACTGCTTCACCACCTGACCTGCTTTGCCTGCACATGCTGCCCTACACCGCCTGCTTCTCCTGCACTTCCTGCACTGCCTCACCACGTGACCTGCTCCGCCTGCACTGCTGCCCTGCACTGCCTGCTTCTCCTGCACTTCCTGCACTGCTTCACCACCTGACCTGCTCTGCCTGCAGTGCTGCTCTGCACCGCCTGCTTCTCCTGCACTTCCTGCACTGCTTCACCACCTGACCTGCTCCACCTGCACACGCTGCCCTGCATCGCCTGCTTCTCCTGCACTTCCTGCACTGCTTCACCACCTGACCTGCTCCACCTGCACGTGCTGCCCTGCACTGCTTGCTTCTCCTGCACTGCTTCACCACCTGATCTGCTCCACCTGCACATGCTGCCCTGCACCAGCTGCTTCTCCTGCACCGCCTGTTTCTCTTGCACTTCCTGCACTGCCTCAGCACCTGACCTGCTCCACCTGCACATACTGCCCTGCACTGCCTGTGTCTCCTGCACTGCCTGCTTCTCCTGCAGTTCCTGCACTGCTTCACCACCTGACCTGCTCCACCTGCACATGCTGCTCTGCACTGCCTGCTTCTCCTGCATCACCTGCTTCTCCTGCACTGCCTGCTCCTCCTGCACTTCCTGCACTGCTTCACCACCTGACCTGCTCCGCCTGCACATGCTGCCCTTCACTGCCTGCTTCTCCTGCACTTCCTGCACTGCTTCACCACCTGGCCTGCTCCGCCTGCACATGCTGCCCTTCACCGCCTGCTTCTCCTGCACTTCCTGCACTGCCTCACCACCTGACCTACTCTGCCTGCACTGCTGCCCTGCACCCCCTGCTTCTCCTGCACTTCATGCACTGCTTCACCACCTGACCTGCTCCGCCTGCACTGCTGCCCTGCACTGCCTGCTTCTCCTGCACTTCATGCACTGCTTCACCACCTGACCTGCTCCGCCTGCACATGCTGCCCTTCACCGCCTGCTTCTCCTGCACTTCCTGCACTGCTTCACCACCTGACCTGCTCCGCCTGCACATGCTGCCCTTCACTGCCTGCTTCTCCTGCACTTCCTGCACTGCTTCACCACCTGGCCTGCTCCGCCTGCACATGCTGCCCTTCACCGCCTGCTTCTCCTGCACTTCCTACACTGCCTCACCACCTGACCTGCTCTGCCTGCACTGCTGCCCTGCACCCCCTGCTTCTCCTGCACTTCCTGCACTGCTTCACCACCTGACCTGCTCCACCTGCACTGCTGCCCTGCACTGCCTGCTTCTCCTGCACTTCATGCACTGCTTCACCACCTGACCTGCTCCGCCTGCACATGCTGCCCTTCACCGCCTGCTTCTCCTGCACTTCCTGCACTGCTTCACCACCTGACCTGCTCCGCCTGCACATGCTGCCCTTCACTGCCTGCTTCTCCTGCACTTCCTGCACTGCTTCACCACCTGACCTGCTCCACCTGCACTGCTGCCCTGCACCACCTGCTTCGCCTGCACCGCCTGCTTCTCCTGCACTGCCTGCTTCTCCTGCACTTCCTACACTGCCTCACCACCTGACCTGCTCCGCCTGCACTGCTGCCCTGCACCGCCTGCTTCTCCTGCACTTCCTGCACTGCTTCACCACCTGACCTGCTCCGCCTGCACTGCAGCCCTGCACCGCCTGCTTCTCCTGCACTTCCTGCACTTCCTCACCACCTGACCTGCTCCGCCTGCACTGCTGCCCTGCACCGCCTGCTTCTCCTGCACTTCCTGCGCTTCCTGCACTGCTTCACCACCTGACCTGCTCCACCTGCACTGCTGCCCTGCACCACCTGCTTCGCCTGCACCGCCTGCTTCTCCTGCACTGCCTGCTTCTCCTGCACTTCCTACACTGCCTCACCACCTGACCTGCTCCGCCTGCACTGCACCGCCTGCTTCTCCTGCACTTCCTGCACTTCCTCGCCACCTGACCTGCTCCGCCTGCACTGCTGCCCTGCACCGCCTGCTTCTCCTGCACTTCCTGCACTTCCTCACCACCTGACCTGCTCCGCCTGCACTGCTGCCCTGCACCGCCTGCTTCTCCTGCACTTCCTGCACTTCCTCACCACCTGACCTGCTCCGCCTGCACTGCTGCCCTGCACCGCCTGCTTCTCCTGCACTTCCTGCACTGCTTCACCACCTGACCTGCTCCGCCTGCACATGCTGCCCTTCACTGCCTGCTTCTCCTGCACTTCCTGCACTGCTTCACCACCTGACCTGCTCCGCCTGCACATGCTGCCCTTCACCGCCTGCTTCTCCTGCACTTCCTACACTGCCTCACCACCTGACCTGCTCTGCCTGCACTGCTGCCCTGCACCCCCTGCTTCTCCTGCACTTCATGCACTGCTTCACCACCTGACCTGCTCCGCCTGCACTGCTGCCCTGCACCACCTGCTTCGCCTGCACCGCCTGCTTCTCCTGCACTGCCTGCTTCTCCTGCACTTCCTACACTGCCTCACCACCTGACCTGCTCCGCCTGCACTGCTGCCCTGCACCGCCTGCTTCTCCTGCACTTCCTGCACTTCCTCACCACTTGACCTGCTCCGCCTGCACTGCTGCCCTGCACCGCCTGCTTCTCCTGAACTGACCCCTTTATCTTCAACCTCTTGTCTGACGCAAAATCCCATGCATGTATATATGGCGCCCACCTGCCCGGCATCACTGACCTGCACAGACCGGCACCCAGGCCTTCCCCTGCGACTGCTGCTCAGCACCCCTGCCCAGCCCCCCCCCCCCCTGCATAGAATACCACTGCACACACTGCCCTGCGTGCGTTGCAGGCTTCCATCGGAGCCATTTCACACACACACACCGGCCGTGCGGTGCCTAAAGCAGGCTTCAATACCGCATTGCCCCGCTCCGTAGGTAAAGCAGATTGCACTAAAAAGACCGGCCCCGTCCCCCTGACCAGCTGCATATTTCATAAAGTGGGGGCATGAATAATTAACACCCGGACCAGCCCCGTGTGAGCGCCGACGCTGGCGGCGCCACAGCCGCATTCTGCAACCAACAAAAAGTCCATTTTTATCTCTTTTCATCTTTTTTTTTCCTCCCAAAAAATGAGTTTGACGGGCTCCAGCAGAACGTTGCCCAGGGCGATGGCCGCGGAGTTTACAGAACATCGCGCGGGGCCTTGGAAACCAAACTGCCAATGTTTTACAGGCTGAGCAAGTGCAATTATTGCAAACATTAGACACATTGATAGAGTAAAAGGAGCATTTCTACTTTTTGGCGTGGGGAGCTTTAAATCGCGCTCCCTGAAAGAAGAGGAGACGCGCCGCCTCTAATCGAAAAACGCCGAATCCCCGAAGGTCAGATTATGGTGCCACGTGCGGCTAATTAGCAATGTTTACGGTAAAAATGAGGGGCGTGGGCTCACGCGACATCTCCGGGTGTGCAGGTGACATGGAGCAACAGATGCCTGGGGGGGCAGAGAGGGGCCGTCTCTGCGCCGGGCTGCAGCGCTTTGCGCGGGCTGTGCAGCACGGGAAAGCGCGCATCGAAGCCTGGCCCTTGAAATGCAGGTGTCACTTGTCCTCGCGGCCCCAGTTGCTACCAAATGGGTGCCCAGACATCGATCCTATCTCTTAGAGGGTCGCCCAACATTGAGCCACAATTATATGATATGATAGGTTATTTATAACACGCTTAAAACCCAGAGGTTTCTAAGCTCGGACCAGGGGATCGAACCTGTGTTGATCCTTGTCGTCTTGCTTCCAAGAGAGCACTTTGCCCCTGAACTATCCTCCCGAGACAGGAAAGCTCGGCTCGTCCATTTCGAGGGGTGCACTGGTTCCCCTGTGTGGCTTTTGTATGGACTGTGTAGCTTTTGTATGGACAGTCATTGCATTTTTTTGTATAGACAGTCATTTTTTTTTTTGCGGGGGCGAGGGGGGGATCCATTTGGGAGAGCATTTTTTTTTTCGGGGTTACCTTTCTTTGACCTTGAGTGCATGGAGTTTTGGCGCCCTTGTTTTCCCCTGTTGTGCTGCGCCCCCGTTTTTCTCCACGTTCTTATTTGTGCCCCCATTTATAATTGTGGAGACCCTGGACTACATGCGCTTTGCTCCTGTGATTATCCGAATGGGGGGGTGGGGGGGTGGCAGTTGTCGCTGAGCTGCTTTCCGGATTTCTTCAGCCGCACACACAACCCCTCTTGGGGGCATTCCGTGCCAGCCTACTAGACCCTGTGCCAACTGCAATCCGAGGGTACTGTGGGGAGGGGGCGGAAGGGGGGGTTTGGGTTGGGGGGGCAAGACATCTGTTCTTCATCGTAACACTTTACAGAGAATGCCAAAGGCCGAGGGAATGGGTTGCACGCGGGCAGAAAGTCGCAAAAAACGGGAAGGCGAGCGGCAAACACGGGGGAAAATGAGGCGCGAAAAACCACGCAAAACGCAAAAGACGTGACGAAAATCACGCAGGATAAATGCGACGCCGAAAATCATGCAAAACGCTAAAATGTGAGAGGGGAGCAGGTGGGGGGTATGCGACGCCGAAAATCACGCAAAACGCTAAAATGTGAGAGGGGAGCAGGTGGGGGGTATGCGACGCCGAAAATCACGCAAAACGCTAAAATGTGTGAGGGAAGCAGGGGGGAAAATGCGACGCCGAAAATCACGCAAAACGCTAAAATGTGAGAGGGGAGCAGGTGGGGGATATGCGACGCCGAAAATCACGCAAAACGCTAAAATGTGTGAGGGAAGCAGGGGGGGAAAATGCGACGCCGAAAATCACGCAAAACGGAAACATTTTAGAGGGAAGGGGGGCGTTAAATGCGACGCCGAAAAATCCGAAAAACTTAAAAGACGTGGGTGAAAAGCACCGGGGAAGAAAGAGATGCGGATCATTACGTAAAACGCAAAGATATATGCGGGATCACGATTGGAAAATGAGAAGAGGAACATCGCGCAAAACGAACTCAAGAAAGGGCAAAAGGGAGAAAAACTGAAGGTGTGAAATACGAAAAGACGATTAAGAGGGGCTGCTGAGGGGATAAAAAGAGAGAAGGGAAAAGAGAAAGAAAATCGCCCTTTCTGGAAATAAATAATTCCGGCCACCACGAAGGTAAGTAACAAGAAGAAGAAGCGAACACTTTAGAGAGGGGAGCGCAAACATGTCATTAAGGACACGCGGGGACAAAGTAAAACAAATGCGAGCGGACTGAAGAGGCGGGAATTCGGGCAACAACGCAAGAACTGGAAGAAAAGTGGAATTCCCGAGAAAAAATGCGCATTCCCGCAAATGCACAGATCGGCCTCAATAAGGGTATGTGAAGGGAATTGCGGACTGCGGGGAATGCGGAGAAAGGGGAAATGAAACAATCCAGGGACACCCCGTGGTGTGTGTGTATATATATATATATATATATATATATAATTATTTATTTATTTTTCGCAGCAATGAAGGGTCAGCGCCTGATCGCCCCCTTTCTATAGAGCGTCTTTCATCCTTAAATTCCACCGCGCTTCCACTGTGCCCCGGAATAGACCGTGCATATGTGTGTGTGTGTGTTTACACAAAATAAGGAATATACGAACGTGTGAACATGAGTTTATGAATATATAAATGTCTGCGTGTCTCTGCGTGCGGGTATGTGTTTACGCTGATATATACCACCTTACAAAAATATAAATCAAACATGTTATCGTACATACATATAATAACGATTGCATTTGCGTAGACTGTGTGTATTTTCAGTTCTGTGAGTGCTTTCTATGCGTGCACACGCGCCGTGTCTGTTAGATGTGTGCAGATGCATATTTGGCGTATGTGTGTGTACATATGATATGTGTGCACATAAATGAGCAGGGTATCGTGCCTATGCGCGTGTGCACACACAGACACACGTCCACCTCCCTCCGTCTCGCTACAATATATATAAAATATGTTTGTTTTTTAGAGTATCAAATCCCTCTCGAAAGGGAACCATTCCTCTATTTTCCGGGGATTTCCCAGGGTTTGGACGCATTTCAAAGCGAGTGGAAAGGTGGCTCCGCGCCGGGTCCGGCCCTAGGGGCCCCCGGGAACACGGCCGATCCGCGAGTCCATGCTCGGGTTCGCGGACTATGTCGGTCTGGGGCTTGGGTCCGCCTGTGGTATGCGACAGGGCCTCCTATGTGGACCGGCTGAGCTGTGGCTCGCCGGCGCCGTCCTACGTGGCTGGGGGTTTGGAGTGCGGAGAGGGCGCGACGTGGCCGCATTATAATGCTCTTACATCAGTGCCACCGGGCGCGCACAGGGCAGTGGCAGAGCCCCGGCTGGCACCCGTGCCCAGTGCCAGCCCCGTGCCAGCCCAGGGAGGGGGCGGGGAGGGGCCCCCGGTACACTTTAAATTCCATGACATCTGTTCACTATTATACAGTGTGGGATTTTATATGGACGGCTAAATTAAAGACAGATTTCTGCCAGAATCGCAGATACCATAAAATTTGATGGCAGCGGGCTGGTAGCTTTGTACAGAAAACTGAAAATAACAACAAAAAAAATCCGAATTAAATATTTTCCCAGCTTTTAGGCCGGGGCTGGCGGAATTTGAACAGCCATTTTAAACTCCGTGTATAACGGAGATATTTCACACAAGGCGGGCACATTTTGCCCGTGGTGGTGTCCGGGGTTGCCATGCCGTCTCTGACATAGGGAGGCGAATCCTCCTCTGGCGCTCGCTTACACACGCGTTTGCTTTTCATTTCTCCTGTGCCCCTTGCTATAAAAGGTTGGCATTCGCCCTAATGTTAAGCCCGTTTGTAGGGTCGCTGACATAAAGTGAGCTTTAAAATTGGCGTTTCCAGAAACGGACAGATGCGTCTGTTCTAGGTCAATGGAACGGCCGTGGCACCTCTCTGGCTCTAAAGAGAAGGGGAGTCAAATGCCGGGCATTTCAGCACCAATCGCACATGGCACTTAGCATGCGTTCAATGCGCTCACAGCACATGCCTTCCACCTGTGCCGCACCCCGACTGCACATGCCCACTGCCTGTTCTGCACACCAACTGCACCCGTCCACTGCCTGTTCTGCACACCCACTGCACATGCCCACTACCTGTTCTGCACACCTATTGCACCCGTTCACTGCCTGTTCTGCGCACCCACTGCACATGCCCAGCGCCTGTTCTGCACACCCACTGCACCCGTCCACTGCCTGTTCTGCACACCCACTGCACCCGTCCACTGCCTGTTCTGCACACCCACTGCACACGCCCAGCGCCGGTTCTGCACACCCACTGCACATGCCCACCACCTGTTCTGCACACCCACCGCACATGGCCTCCTCCTGTTCTGCACACCCACTGCACATGCCCACTGACTGTTCTGCCCCCCGTACATGCCCAACGCCTGCTCTGCAAACCAACTGCACATGGCCACCACCTGTTCTGCACACCCACTGCACCCGTCCACTGCCTGTTCTGCACACCCACTGCACACGCCCAGCGCCGGTTCTGCACACCCACTGCACATGCCCACCACCTGTTCTGCACACCCACCGCACATGGCCTCCTCCTGTTCTGCACACCCACCGCACATGCCCACTGACTGTTCTGCCCCCCCGTACATGCCCAACCTCTGCTCTGCAAACCAACTGCACATGCCCACCACCTGTTCTGCACACCCACAGCACATTCCCACCACGGTTCTGCACACCCACAGCACATTCCCACTGCCTGTTCTGCACACCCACAGCACATTCCCACTGCCTGTTCTGCACACCCACTGCACATACCCACTGCCTGTTCTGCACACCCACTGCACATGCCCACCGCCGGTTCTGCACACCCACTGCACATGCCCACTGCCTGTTCTGCCCCCCGTACATGGCCACCGCCTGCTCTGCAAACCAACTGCACATGCCCACCACCTGTTCTGCACACCCACAGTACATTCCCACCACAGTTCTGCACACCCACAGCACATATCCACTGCCTGTTCTGTACACCCACAGCACATTCCCACTGCCTGTTCTGCACACCCACTGCACATGCCCACCGCCGGTTCTGCACACCCACTGCACATACCCACCACCTGTTCTGCACACCCACCGCACATGGCCTCCTCCTGTTCTGCACACCCACTGCACATGCCCACCGCCGGTTCTGCACACCCACCGCACATGCCCACTGCCTGTTCTGCCCCCCGTACATGCCCAACGCCTGCTCTGCAAACCAACTGCACTTTACCACCACGGTTCTGCACACCCACAACACATTCCCACCACCTGTTCTGCACACCCACAGCACATTCCCGCCGCGGTTCTGCATACCCACAGCACATTCCCACCGCGGTTCTGCACACCCACAGCACATTCCCGCTGCCTGTTCTGCACACCCACAGCACATTCCCACCGCCGGTTCTGCACACCCACCGCACATGCCCACTGCCTGTTCTGCCCCCCGTACATGGCCACCACCTGCTCTGCAAACCAACTGCACATGCCCACCACCTGTTATGCATACCCACTGCACATGCCCACCGCCGGTTCTGCACACCCACCGCACTCCTTCCCTGTACACACGCGGCACGTGCCCTGTCCTCCCAATGCCTACAAATGATGCACGCCCTGCCCTTGAAGTGAACAATGCACAAGCAAGACACGTGCACATGTCTGCTTTTTACACACGGGGATATGCACTTCTTTACAGCACACACATGGCACTTGTCCGTCTACACACATGTGGTACACGGCTTATCTGTGATTCAAACACCTGACGCATGTCTTGCCCCTGCAAAACAAACATATGGCATGTTTTCTGCATGAAATGCACACAGGTGGTGCCTGACATGCACCTGTATTGTAAATATGTGTCACGTGCCCCGTGCCTTCACTGCATACGCATAGTATATATTCCCACTGAAATGTACTGATCATGCTGTAAACATGGTGTACATGTTTGCACACGCAGATAACCTAACCTTTACTGTGCATACACACGCACGCGCACACACACGTCCTCATAGAGCACACACACCCCCCCACACACACACGTCCTCACAATGCACACACACCCCCCCACACACACACACGACCTCACAATGCACACACATCCCACACACACACACACGTCCTCACAATGCACACACACCCCCCACACACACGTCCTCACAATGCACACACACCCCCCCCCCCCACACACACACGTCCTCACAATGCACACACATCCACCCCCACACACACACACACGTCCTCACAATGCACACACATCCCACACACACACACGTCCTCACAATGCACACACATCCCACACACACACACACGTCCTCACAATGCACACCCCCCACACACACACACACGTCCTCACAATGCACACACACCCCCCACACACACGTCCTCACAATGCACACACACCCCCCCCCACACACACACACGTCCTCACAATGCACACACATCCACCCCCACACACACACACACGTCCTCACAATGCACACACATCCCACACACACACACGTCCTCACAATGCACACACATCCCACACACACACACACGTCCTCACAATGCACACCCCCCACACACACACACGTCCTCACAATGCACACCCCCCCACACACACACACGTCCTCACAATGCACACACACCCCCCCACACACACACGTCCTCACAATGCACACACACACCCCCCCACACACACACACACGTCCTCACAATGCACACACATTCCACACACACACACGTCCTCACAATGCACACACACCCCCCACACACACACACGTCCTCACAATGCACACCCCCTCACACACACACACGTCCTCACAATGCACACACATCCCCCGCTGCATGCACGTGGCACATGCCGTGACAATCGCTTGCTGCACGTACATGGCGCATACCATCATCCACACAATGCAAATACCTCCCCTGCAGATAACACGTGGCACATGCCTTGTCCACATAGTGGACGACCATCCCATGCTGTCCACATATAGCGCATAGCCTGCCCGTGAAATTCACACACGTTCCATGCTCCACACCCAAGGCACAGGCTTGGCCTCCGCACTGCGCTCGCGTGCACATGTGTGCTGGGCTCTGAGCTGACAGGCCTCGTAGGCAGAGTCTTGAAACCCCGGCCAGCTGCGCCCGCCATGGCTGTGAATATTAAATAGGTGCCAGCCGGGTGGCACGAGCTGGCAGCAACGTGGTACGGTACCTCCGGGCCATCCCTGCCCCCACAGCCTACCTAGCGGCCCCAGAGCGCCGTTGCAGCAGGGCAGCCCACGGGCAAATGGAGGCAGGGATAGGCGGTCAAACTACCGATAATATTGCCAGGTGCGCGAGCAGAGGCGCGAGCACATGACCAAAGTGCAGGGCGCACGAGCAGAGAATGCAGTGCATGGCCACAGTGTAGGGTGCACGAGCAGAGAAGCGAGCGCATGACCACAGCGCAGGGCTCATGATAAGAATATGCAGTGCATGGCCACCGTGCAGGACGCACGAGCAGAGAATGCAGTGCATGGCCACAGTGTAGGGTGCACGAGCAGAGAAGCGAGCGCATGACCACAGTGCAGGGCTCATGATAAGAATATGCAGTGCATGGCCACTGTGCAGGGCGCACGAGCAGAGAATGCAGTGCATGGCCACCGTGCAGGGCGTACGAGCAGAGAATGCAGTGCATGGCCACCGTGCAGAGCGCACGAGCAGAGAATGCAGTGCATGGCCACAGTGTAGGGTGCACGAGCAGAGAAGCGTGCGCATGACCACAGTGCAGGGCGCACGAGCAGAGAATGCAGTGCATGACCACAGCGCAGGGCTCATGATAAGAATATGCAGTGCATGGCCACCGTGCAGGGCGCACAAGCAGAGAATGCAGTGCATGGCCACAGTGTAGGGTGCACGAGCAGAGAAGCGAGCGCATGACCACAGTGCAGGGCTCATGATAAGAATATGCAGTGCATGGCCACTGTGCAGGGCGCACGAGCAGAGAATGCAGTGCATGGCCACCGTGCAGGGCGTACGAGCAGAGAATGCAGTGCATGGCCACCGTGCAGAGTGCACGAGCAGAGAATGCAGTGCATGGCCACAGTGTAGGGTGCACGAGCAGAGAAGCGAGCGCATGACCACAGTGCAGGGCGCACGAGCAGAGAATGCAGTGCATGACCACAGCGCAGGGCTCATGATAAGAATATGCAGTGCATGGCCACCGTGCAGGGCGCACGAGCAGAGAATGCAGTGCATGGCCACAGTGTAGGGTGCACGAGCAGAGAAGCGAGCGAATGGCCACAGTGCAGGGCGCACGAGCAGCGAAGCGAGCGCATGACCACAGCGCAGGGCTCATGATAAGAATATGCAGTGCATGGCCACAGTGCAGGGCAGGTGCTCAGAGTCACTGGTGCATGGCCACAGTGCAGGGCTCACGATAAGAGAATGCAGTGCACGTCCACAGAGTAGGAGGACACATGATCACACTTAACAGAACACGAGCAGGTGAGCATAATACATGGGCACGTGCAGGGAAAAGGATGGGAGCACTGTCCCGGAGCGGGGGCTCATGGAATACCAGAACAGCTGTTCTAGGCGGGAAGACAGCTCACAAGACAGGGAAACGTGTCCCCGCTCCCGAAAGGTGTCCCCCGCCTGACCCTACCACCACCCACCCCAACCCAGGACATTGGGCCCCCACTACCGGAAAGACATGCACGCGTGTCCCGGAAAGCCTGTGTCGGCAGTGCCAAGTCACTCTGAACCCTGCAAAAAAAGACCATGAATCAGGCCCCAGAGGCGTAGACAGGGTGAATCAGGCCCGAGAGGCGCGGGCAGGCTAGGGCCTGAGCGGGCAAGGCCCGCCCAAAGTCTGTAGCTGCCCTCTCCAGAGCGGCGTGTGGGCATTTACAGACGTTAATGTCACTGAGGTGGGCCCAACTACATTAGCTTCAGGCTCCACCTGTTAGACAGTCCTGGCTTCCCTTAATCTATGCTTGAAGATGGCTCAGTCTGCCAGTGCCCTGTGAGGGGGCATTACCCAGCGCTGCCAGTGTGTGAGAGAGACGTTACCCAGCACTGCCAGTGCATGAGAGGGGCATAACTCAGCACTGCCAGGAGGAGGGGGGTTCATCAAGTACCAGCAGGGGAGGGGGAGGACACACTACCCAGCACTACTTGGAGGAGGAGGGGGGGTTCATCAAGTACAAGCCGGGTAGAAGGGACACACACTACCCAGCACTACTAGGAGGAGGGGGGTTCATCAAGTACTAGCAGGGGAGAGGGAGCACACACTACCCAGCACTACTAGGGAGGGGTCATCAAATACTAGCAGGGGAGAGGGTGCACACACTACCCAGCACTACCAGGAGGAGGAGGGGGGTTCATCAAGTACTAGCAGGGGAGGGGGAGCACAGACTACCCACCACTACTAGGGGGTGTCATCAAATACTAGCTGGGGAGAGGGAGCACACACTACCCAGCACTACCAGGAGGAGGGGGTTCATCAAGTACTAGCAGGGGAGAGGGAGCACACACTACCCAGCACTACCAGGAGGAGGGGGTTTCATTAAGTACTAGCAGGGAAGGGGGAGCACACACTACCCAGCATTACGAGGAGGAGGGGGGTTCATTAAGTACTAGAAGGAGAGGGGGAGCACACACTACCCAGCACTCCCAGGAGGAGGGGGGTCATCAAGTACTAGCAGGGGAGAGGGAGCACACACTACACAGCACTACCAGGAGGAGGGGGGTTCATTAAGTACTAGCAGGGGAGGGGGAGCACACACTACCCAGCACTACCAGGAGGAGGGGGGTTCATTAAGTACTAGCAGGGAGGGGGAGCACACACTACCCAGCACTACTAGGAGGAGGGGATCATCAAGTACTAGCAGGGGAGAGGGAGCACATACTATCCAGCACTACCAGGAGGAGGGGGTTCATCAATAGAAGACACAAACATATCTCGATAATAATCATCCCGTCACACCTGTGATATATATACTCCCGAAAATTCATAAAAGATTACAGAAACCTCCCGGTCGTCCGATTATTGCTGTTATGGAAAGTCTACTAGAACCTTTAGCCAAATATCTCGACAAGATTCTTCAACCACTAGTACAAAAAACAGACACTTATGTGAAAGACACTATGCATTTTCTCAGCATCATTAAAGACGTGAACTTTGTTGAGAATAGAGACATACACTTCACAATGGATCTTACCTTGCTATATACTAATGTTGCACATGAGGCAGGCATAGAGGCGGTGGAGGGGCTCCTTCTCCGATCCCCAGATTGCCAAGGCGACCGGTTGTTTGTACTAACTCTTCTGAAACTTGTCCTAATGAATAACTTCTTTAAATTTGGCGAAAAGTATTATCTACAGTTATCAGGAACCAGCATGGGGGCAGCAATGGCCCCCACATACGTGAATATCTACATGTTCTATCTTGAGTATGAACATGTCTTGTCAACACCAAGATGGACACAACATCTACCAGTCTTTGTGAGATGTATAGATGATGTGTTTGGAATTTGGTCAGGCCCGGAAGAAGGACTGCAGAATTTGTTTGAAATCATGAACAATGTGCATCCAAGGATTAAATTCACTAACATGATGAGCAGAACTTGAATTCACTACCTGGATGTAGATATTTACAGTAAGAACAACAAATTAGCCACTAGGATCTATACAAATCTACTGATCGTAATAGTCTACTAATGGCAACCAGCTTCCATCCAAAGCAGACAATAGAGAGTGTTCCCTTGAGCCAATGTCTACGCTACAGACGCAACATCTCTGAACCAGAAGAATTTAGGCAACAATCTCAGACATAATGTACGGAATTTCAAGAACGTGGCTATAATCAATCTTTGATTACAGAAATTGCAAGAAAAGTTGAATCCACAGATAGAGAGACCTTACTCACACCTAAAGCACACAAAGTTGGACAATCGCTGCTATATGTGACCACCCACTCACTGAAAAGTGCCAAGATCAAGGGCATAATCAAAAAGAACTGGCCGATGTTACAAATGGACCCAACATTACAGCAACTATTTAGGGAACTCCCTATGTTTGCCCACAGAAATAGAAAATCTTTGCGTAAGAGCTTGATCAAAGCGGAAATACCCACTAGCAGCACTAGTAACAAGCAGTATATCGGTACTACACCATGCCACAATTTCCAGCATTGTGGCAATATCATGAAAGGCAACACAATTACACATCCTCATACAGGGAAAACTATTTTTCCGAAACATTCGTTTATTTGTGATTCTAAAAATGTGGTATAAGCATTAAAGTGTCCATGTGGATTGTACTATGTGGGTATCACAACAAGAAAAGCGAAGCTTCGCTGGACAGAACACAAGTCAAATATACGGACACGAAACCTCAAATCCTCAGTGACAACACATTTCATTGAAGCCAGACATACAATAGCACAGCTTAAATGTGTGATATTGGAACAAATTACTCTGGGAAATGGAGGGGGGGATGTAACTAGGAAATTACAACAAAGAGAGGTTTGGTGGATTGATTTGCTAGATTCCATGCAACTGAGAGGAATGAACTGTGAAACAGATTTGATGTGTTTTGTGTGATAATAACACCTGTCAATTCAAGGAAAATAGTAACTGCCAACGTAGAACCCGGCATATTGCTATATACTGAGGTGCAGTAAGATATTGATTGGGTGTTTGTGCCTATGTATATCTGCAATGTCGATTCTCATTCCTCATAATGAGATGGCCATTATTTACTCTGTATTTTACTCTGTAATTTTGGCGTCTGAATGTGGAGAGGGCCTATCCACTTGGTTTGGATACTGATCTAGAGGCAGTGTTTATGTATATTCTTTACAAGACGTTAGACTAGCCTTTGAAAACATCATCTCAGATTCACCGAAGTTCAATAATCAATCAGTCAAAGCGCTAATGTATGCTGATGACCTGGTGCTCATTTCCAAAACACACTCTGGTTTACAGAACCTTCTAAACGCTTTTGATAATTACATTGATCATAATAAATTATGAGTTAACACCAACAAAACTCAAATTGTATCCTTTTGCCCACGAAAACACAGGCCGGTTACCCATCTTTGGCACATTAACCACATCCCTCTTTCTGTGGTTTCTCAATATACTTATCTTGGGATGATCTTCGAGGGCAAGTCTCACGCTTCTAGTCACATCGCTCATGTAGGTAATAAATTGGAGACTGCCATCTCGCAGGCCTCCCTTATAATGTTTAAATACGACACATTTTCCATCACTCCGGCATTGCAATTTTGGAACTTGAAAGTTACCCCGTCTCTACTATATGGTTTGGAAACCCTTCACACTTTGGAAGGCCACATTTTGGAAAAACGTGTTACACTTACCACATAGTACTCCTTGTCCATGGATTAGGTTTGAGTTGGGCCTTGTTTCATTACAAGCTCTTCATAACTGGCGTGTTTGTGCACTCTATAGGAAATGCCTGCTTTCTACCACTCATACCTCTATTTTGAAACTACTAGCTGACTATATGTTCTCTGTAACACATGTCTTCATGCACACATGGTTAACCAAAGCTTACCAAATTTTGATAATTGCAGAAGTCTCGATTGAAACTTTGTTAACAAATCCCGACAGAGCCAAACTTAAAATCTATCAAACTGATTGGCTTCTGACAAGAGATCTTTGCCTTCAGTACAAAGATGGGGATGATTTAAGATTCCCTCATAAAAAACATCGTATAGTGGCTCCTTATTTGCTGCTATCGCCTACTCCGAGATATCGTTTAGATATTCTACGTCTGAGATTTAACTTATGCCCCACAAGACACATACAAGTTAGAGTTAAACTTCTTCCATATCAAGCAACATTTGTCGATTCTGTATGGCACCTGACACTCATGAAACTCCTATTCATTTGATTACGGAATGTGTTCCTCTCCGTGGTGAGCGAGAGATACACTTCTCAAAATATTGTAATTATTTAGGTCACTTAGATCAGCGAGAGTGTTGGGCAGCAATTTTTAATTCTTCATGCACCGCAATTCAAATATCGACTGTTAATTTTTTGAATTGCTTGGCATTAGACTCTCTGCATTATTAGCTGTTTGCCAATTTGCTTATGTCATGGTTGCACCTGCTTTGAAGTTTGTTTTGTTATTTTACTTTGTATCTATCAAATTGCTGTTATTTACATTTTTATTCATGATTGTTTTATATTTGAAAGGTTGATTAATTTCAACCAACCAAATAAAAAAAAAATATGTATATATATATTCTTTACATCTGTATACTCTCTGTATTTCTGTGAGTCTGCTGTAAGCAATGCATTTGATTGGATGTTGCTCATGAGCATTAGAGGTTGGAATGTAATTTTCAGGCTGCTAGAATGGAATCAGTGTGTCTCAAACACACCACAGAGTAGAATTCAATACCTACGCCACCGGCGATTGGTTGATAGAAAGTGATTTGTGTGACTTCTGAACATGCAGGGAATAATGTCCCAGAATAAGATTGAGCATCTGCTATTTAGGAGCTGGCGGTGGGTGCACACCCAACTGCTCCACGTAGCAGTACTGACCTGTGGACGGGTGTAAGGGACAACGCGTACACTTTCTGTGACGTGATGCCCCTTCGCCCGCCCGACTCGAGACCTATTGCAGCTTGCTTGCATATCTGGACCACGAAAGTGGCAATGTGGCATATTTTGAGTACAACAACAGAATAGATACATATCATGCACTTCCTGCACGCTCCCCGCCCGACCCAAGACCTCCTGCACTTTTCGTTGTCCCGTTTACTCTAGACGTGACATTTGTATCAAATAGGCAAGTAAGTGAGTTTAGAATCTATCTCGCCTGCCCAGATGTACATTACACGACAACGATTCAGGAACTCAGAAGCTGGTTACGTACTGTGCACTACGTTGCCATGACAAATGCTGTTAGCCCCTACCAAGATGGTGCGCATGCGAGCGTCTACGCATGCACAGCGGTCTCCATGCCAACACACATACAGTCGCTTGATGGCGGCTCTGCCGAGCGAGAAGACAGAAGTACAAGCAGGCAGACGCGCTGCATGCAGACTCCCGGCTTCGTAAGTTTCTTGTGTTTTTTCCTATCTTACAGACTAGTCAGAGGGTAAGAGTTGACGCTCGAGGGACTGTTTAACAATATATACAGTAGGACGCGTACACACTCAGGAACACTGGAAGCTTGTAGGTGAGCCACAAGCAATAACGGCAGTAACCAGTGTTGGGTGGGCTTTCCTATCCGAAATTTAAATATTTAAATAAAGAGTCGGTTAAGGAGACAGTGGGCCTCATTCCGAGTATGGCAGTAAGGGATAGCGGCCACCGGTAACGAGACCGGTGGCGGTATTCCCTTACCGCCATACTCCGAGTTCCCTTTGCGCCCTCGCCCTTAACGCCTGCTTTGAGCAGGTGTTAAAGTCGAGGGCGCAAAGGGGCCTCCAAGCCAATAACGGTGACCGTAATGAACGCTCACCGTTATTTGCATCTTCCCCATTCCCATGGAGCCCTTTGGGGGCTCATTTGGGAATGGGGAAGAGCCTTGGTGAATGGGGAATTACCGCCCCACCAACCTTGGAATGGGGCGGTGATTCCGCCATCCACCAAGGCGCTGCCGGTCCGGGTACGGCGTCAACCAAGGCGTTAATAGCGCCATTGGTTAGCGCCGTACTCGGAATGAGGCCCAGTGTACAAACTAATTATAATAGATGCAATGAGGTCATACCAGGACCCCACGTTATGTACTCTGTACAATCGAGTTCCACATTTAATTGAATTTTGTATTAGCAACTCCATAGTGACATTTATGTGAGTGCGTTATTTACAGTACAGTGAACCCTACCCCTTACTCTCTCTGCAGCTCGCCAGTTCCGGTCTGAATAACCAGACTATTCGGATGAGGTTGTGAGTTACACCATTCGCAGCCTTGCTACAATTGCCATTATCATCCACTTCCTGTCCAACTAATGCCCCTGGAGGACGGGGCTTATCTATACTCTGGTCGTGTGACACAAGGTCAGTCGGAATTAGTTTTATGTTTCGTGAGAGATGTTGCTCGAGATATTGGAAAATATACATTGATAAACAATCATATCCATGTGTTGTCTACAGTTACACCTCTGGAACCTGAATGATAATCAGAATACGGCTGTGTCAGCCCTGAAGAAGGATTCATTCCGAAACGCGTTGGCATCATAGACACAACACCGTGGACACTGCCCACATATTTTGATCATCTTGAGGCATTAACACAGGACATACAACAATTTGTTGCAAATCGCAATATACATCAGAGACATTTGTGAATTGCCACACTCGATGTGATTAATGAGTGTGAGAGATATCCTATATGAATTGTATGTCTTGACTCGATGAAGTATTAGAACCTATCATTATACTTTTGATTGATGTGTATGTTTGACTCGGACGAACAACTCGCCTGAGGTTCATTATGACATTTTACCTATGCCTATATACTTGTTGATCTTCTTAGAATTTCCCTTTTGTTACTTTGAATTTTGTATTTTGAATATTTTCTCTACAAGGAACTATCCATTTGGAATGTGTTTATGATTATGTTCACGAGAATGTATTTGTTTTATTAATTTCAATGTAAATCCTCATGTGAAACAAGGAGAAATTGTTTGTTTGTTGAAAACTCGGATAATGAAATGTGTATGTTTTGAAAATCTGTATGTGATTTTGGTTTTCTTTAAATTTTCATTATAAAGTAAGTTGTTTTTAAAATATCAACCGGTTCTCAGGGAGTCATTGATATTTCTTTTGAACCATTTAAATCTGTTAATCCTTGTCTTTAGAATAGATGGGATATATATCCCGCAGGAATGCATATAGGGACTACCCGTCAGCATATGACAGGTCTTATTGTTTTTAGAAAATCCTGGCTACCCTTAATCTATGCTTGAAGATGGCTCAGTCTGCTAGTGCCCTATGAGGGGGCATTACCGAGTACTGCAAGTGCATGAGAGGGGCATTACTCAGCACTGCCAGGAGGAGGGGGTTCATCAAGTACTAGCAGGTGAGGGGGAGCACACACTACCCAGAACTACTTGGAGGAGGAGGTGGGGTTCATCAAGTACAAGCCGGGTAGAAGGGACACACACTACCCAGCACTACTAGGAAGAGGAGGGGGGGGTTCATCAAGTACAAGCAGGGGAGAGGGATCACACACTATCCAGCTCTGCCAGGAGGAGGGGGGTTCATCAAGTACTAGCAGGGGAGGGGGAGCACACACTACCCAGCACTACTAGGAGGAGGAGGGGGGTTCATCAAGTACAAGCCGGGTAGAAGGGACACACACTACCCAGCACTACCAGGAGGAGGGGGGTTTATCAAGTACTAGCAGGGGAGGGGGAGCACACACTACCCAGCACTACTAGGAGGAGGGGGGTCATCAAGTTCTAGCAGGGGAGAGGGAGCACACACTATCCAGCACTACCAGGAGGAGGGGGGTTAATCAAGTACTAGCAGGGTAGGGGGAGCACACACTACCCAGCACTACCAGGAGGAGGAGGGTGGTTCATCAAGCACTAGCAGGGGAGGGGGAGCACACACTACCCAGCACTACCAGAAGGGGGAGGGGGGTTCATCAAGTACTAGCAGGGGAGAGGGAGCACACACTACCCAGCACTACCAGAAGGAGGAGGGGGTTCATCAAGTACTAGCAGGGTAGGGGGAGCACACACTACCTAGTACTACCAGAAGGAGGAGGGGGTTCATCAAGTACTAGCAGGGTAAGGGGAGCACACACTACCCAGCACAACCAGGAGGAGGGGGGTGGTTCATCAAGCACTAGCAGAGGAGAGGGAACACACACTACCCAGCACTACTAGGAGGAGGGAGGGTTCATCAAGTACTAGCAGGGTAGGCGGAGCACACACTACCCAGCACTACCAGGAGGAGGGAGGTTCAACAAGTACTAACAGAACAGAAGGGACACAAATTACCAGCACTGCCAGGACCAAGAGAAGGAGCCTTCATTTAGTACTACCAAGAAAAGAGGGGGCACACACTACCCAGCACAGCCGGGCCACGAGGAGGGGGGTGAGTGCATCATTCGGTACTACCAGTGGGGAGTGGGCAAACACTATCCAGCACTACCAGGGCCAGGTGCTGGTGCCTTCACTCTGTAGCACAGGGAAGAGGGGGGCACACTACCCAAATGCGAGTCCCGTTCAGGGGGCAATGGGGTACTCACCCTCCCAGCGCTGGAGCGCTTTGAAACGCTTGTTAAGTGTATAGGTGCTATATAAATGACCAATAATTAAAATAAATACATAAATAAAGCAAGCTTTGGGGGGGCAGGTTGAGAGTCTGGGGGTCATGTTTTGGGTGGAGTCTGGGTACCCTCCCCGATAAATAGTAACCAATGTCACAAATAAGTATGAATGCAAAACATTACATTATAACTGGAAATGGTGTGTCGCCCTGAGCGCCCCCCCCCCTCCCACCACCAGCCCCATCACTCGGAGGACCCCCTCCCACCACCAGCCCCTTCACTCGGAGGACCCCCTCCCACCACCAGCCCCTTCACTCGGAGGACCCCCTCCCACCACCAGCCCCTTCACTCGGAGGACGTAATGCAGTCAAATGACTACAAATATATTTTTTCACAAAATAAAACAATAACATTTTTAATCTTCCATTTTGTAAACATCGCAGTATTTAAAAACGAGGTCCCTTGGCAGACAAGGCAGGAAAGCGCAAGCGCAACCAGGACCCCCCTAACCCCCACCCCCAAAAAATGAAAATTCCCGTGTGAGAGGTGTGGGCGGAAAAGCGGGGCCCAGGCGCCTCGGGGTGTTTTATGTTAAATATCCCCATTTTACCCGGGCAGGTAACTAATTGTGTGAATTTTTACAAATATTGTTTTTAAAAAAAATGAGGGCAGGCTGACTGACAAGGAAGCCGAGGGCTTCTGAGAGGGAGCCCACCCCTTTGCGGGGCATTTCTGGTTTGAAACTGACATTTATTAGTCGTCGTTCTTTATAGCATTTTATCTGGATTAATTTGACGGCGATAAATTGAAGAGCGCGGCTTAATCTGCGGCGTTTATTCCCTCAACGAGCTTCTTTTATGGGGGCATTTAATGGGGTGGGAGCTATAGGGGGGTGCAATTAACAGAGGGAACCGCACCCCCCATTTCATGGTTTCAATGACACCCAATATGCTGTGATCCATAAATCCCGGGGCGAATTCTACCGCCTTTCGCCTTCGTCTCCCGTTGGCGCCGAAAACAGCTGGACATCCGAATTGAAAGGTGTGCACTTTTTAATTCGGGTGGGGGCATATTTAGTAATAAGTTATAAAAATGCATTTTTATCCAGGCTGTGTGTTACGGCTCTGCTTTCACAACCAAGGTGCGGTGACCCCTGGACCCCAACGCCTTAGGTACATAGAACATACTGTGCTCCCCACCTACCCACCTCAACCACACACACACATGCACGCACGCACGCACATACACCGCCGTCCAAGTAGCTTGGTAGCTTGAGTCTCCTGCGGTAGGGGGTCTTCTCAGCCCCTTTGCAGCCTCAGTTTCTGATACTTTTCAAAGCCACGGGGATTCCTTCAATTAACATTAAAAGGTAGAGCTCTTTATTCGCCTGATGTGCTGCGGTGGGTACAGCCCCTGTCTCTTTGCCCGCACCCCCTTTTTCTTTTGCTGTTGACCCTCATACGCCCAGGGGGGGACTGGCATATGGGGAACTCTGGAGATTTCTCGGTAGGCCTCTGCACCCTTGGCCTCTTTGGCGTGCTAACCTATTTTATTTCCAAATGGTCTCATAGGAAAATGGTTGTGCTTGCTGAAAATGTGTGATATGGGGCCACTCACTATTTACAGGGCTTCTTTTGGTTACCAGTCCACACCTGCGCGCGTCACCGGGGTTAATCCACAGGTTAAGCGCAAATAGGTTATTTTGCGGGTGGGGGGGAGGGGGGAGATGGTAATGCAGTGTCTAAAAGTGTCTGGATCTCCTGACCTCCTCGCCCACCGACCCGCCTGCCACCCTTCCCCAACCAGAAATGTCCGATGTAGCACATGGTTCCAGGCATGACAGTGCACGGAGATGAGAAGGCGCGCTTTCTCTTTTTTTGAGGTGTGGGTGCCGTGTGAATGCAGTGTCCTGCTGGCGCGCGAATGCTCCTTCATGCACACACACGACGCAGCCTCAGAACGGAAGCAAAGGGCTCGGGGTTTTATTGCTGCTACCTAACACGCCCCACCCCCACATGACCCCCTCCCGGGCGTGGTTAGGGCCCCGAGCCCCACCCTGATCGTGGCTCCCCAGCGAGAGTGCCTGATTCCTGGTAGGGGGTGTTTTCAAGACGGCTTCATGTCTCCCCTGGGCAGCCTCGGTGGCCCATCCTGTTCTATGACAGCCGAAGCTTACATTTTCATTGGCCAAGATCCCAGAATTCCTGGGCATTAAC
This sequence comes from Ambystoma mexicanum, assembly GCF_040938575.1. NCBI lineage: Eukaryota > Metazoa > Chordata > Amphibia > Caudata > Ambystomatidae > Ambystoma > Ambystoma mexicanum. Next base: position 685,392,507 of record NC_090938.1, on the reverse strand, counting down.
TGGCACAAACAGACCGTCGACATGACAACGAGCTCCAAGCTGCTAGAAAACACCGCCAGAGTTTCTGCTGCTTTGGTGTGTGCACACCCTGCTCTTTTGCCTTTAATTGCTAGAAACAGGCTGACCCCTATGGAACGGGTTCTACTAATAGCCGGTGGGGGGGTTAACCTGGGGAGGGTGACGGCGAGGGTACCATAAGTGGACGTTGAAATGTTTCTCAAAGTTGTCCCCGAAACAAGCATTGGCAATGCCAACCGTTTGTGCTGCTGTTGCAGTATAGCCATGGGAAAGGCACTTGCCAGGCACAGCCGAAGCGGTTTTAACTGCCCATTGATGGCTGCAAGTGCAAAATAGTGTGAGTACCCGGGCATCTAATAGCAGAGCCTGGAAAAAGCTTAAAACTTATGCACACGCGACGCATGTTGACTTTGTCAATGCTTGTTTTTAACAGGACTTCAGTGAAGGACACGCAAAATGCTTCTAAATGAAGTGGCTGAAGCCAGGCCTGGTAAGATACAGGTCCAATTAAGTCATTGGCCCTCATTCCGTGGAGGGCGGTAAGGGTTAACGGTCACCGGTAACGAGACCGGTCCAGTTAAACCCTTACCGCCCTACTACGAGTTCCTCTGCGGGTCCTTCCTTAACGCCTGCTTTTAGCAGGCGTTAAGGACGGGACCCGCAAAGGGACTCCGGGGTCAATAACAGTACCGTAATTTACGGTACCGTTATTGCCGCCTTCCCCCTTCCCATTGAGCCCTATGGGGGCTCAAATGGGAATGGGGAATGGCCATGGTGAATGGGGAATTACCGGTCCCCCTCGGAATGGACCAGTAATTACTCCATTCACCAGGCCGGAGTTTGGTTTGGACGAGTTCGGAGGCAGCCATGCCGCAAATAGCAGCATGGTTACCTCCGAACTCGGAATGAGGCCCACAGAAGACTGCTTTGAACAAACACTGGCAGGCACTTCAAGTGCAAAGTTTGATGGTAAGGCCTGAATAAAGCCATCTCAAAGAGTTCCCATGAGGAGGTGTTTTGGGCGGGTATAGGGAGGAATGGGTGGGAATGGCCATATGGAGTAGCATGGCCGCGGCCAGTCAATGAATGGGCAAAATACCAGACAACGCCTACAGACTCTGTGCCCCTCCTCATATGTCATGCCTCCTGGTCTGTTTTCCAATGCAATAGTTTCGGCTTATAGGTGTCGACACCCAATAACCCAAACTGAAAATATGTCCAAATAGTGAACTATAAAGCACATTTGCCGCTATATATGAATTAAAACGTTTTTAAACATAACAAACTGACATGTAACAATTGTTGGAATTGCATCCTGGAAGCTTCATTATGAATTCTTTAGTCAATGGAATTTGGGGGGGGGTTGAGGAGAGATGGAAGAAGGGGGTGGGGAGCATAGGAGAGCCGGAGAGACGAGCAGATGCGCGCCAAAAAGTCTCCAGAGTTCCCTGTAGGCCAACCGACCCCTAAACAGAGAGCCTTGTCTGTTTTTAAAGGATAGTTCCGGGACTTTTTTTTATTGTCCCTACGGTTCGGCCATGTGTTTTTAAGCATAACTCGGTAGATCGTAGAAAACTTTCCTATGGATCTTACCCGAATTTTCGTCCATTATCGCACTCGAAATCAGCCGCCATTTTCTGATAATCCTATCATTTCCCCCCATCGACCTGGCTCACCTGCTTTTGCGGCACTAAATCAAATCCCCCGCCCCTGAAACAGACTTTATCAAAACATTCATATTCCCCGCCTCCATCCGTGACGTGACTGTGCTGCGTAGGCAAACGCGCCCAGGTGTCTTCTACGCGACTCCACACAGAACCCGGAAATCAACACAGATTAGCTCACAACACAGCGCGCCACAATTCGGAATATGAAACTGTACTTTTAAATCAAACCGCAAGATTGTACATTTGGTAAAGTACATTTATTTGACATCAAATGTTTAGAGAATATTCAGCGATTTTCATTTTTATTTGCTCACGTTCCAAAAAGTTTGTTTTGAGGCACGCGATGTTCCTTTGCTGTACACAGGGTCTTAGATCATCTCACAATACAGCGCCACAATTCGGAATATGAAACTGTGGTTTAAAAGCAAACGGCAAGATTGTACATTTGGCAAAGTACATTTATTGGACATCAAATGTTTAGAGAATATTCAGCGATTTGCATTTTTCTTTGCTCTCGATCCAAAATAGTTCGTCTTGAGGCAAGCGATGTTCGTGTGCAGTACACAGGGTGTTGGTTTACGATAAAATAAGCTCTTCGGTCGCACTGATAATCGCATGGCTGTTCCAACAACGAGGCACTAGGCCACCACAGCGGTCTGTATGTTGCATCTAGCCGTTAGTACCGCGTAAGGGCATACTTGTACTTGGCGATCGTCCCATAAAATGGTCAGGGTGGTAACGTTGTTCACGCGGAGAAGCAGCTGGCGGTTGAAAAAGCCATCCGCCGGTGTCTGGTACTCGTGACACATACAATAATGAAGGATGTACCTGTTTGAAAAACATAAAAAATGAAATTAGTCTCACCATCAGATCTTTATTAAAATTATTCATTTTATATATTAGGTCGGGAAATTATTTCATAGCTAGGACAGTGCAACTGGGTATTATACGTCATTTCCAGTAACCCACCCCCTCTCCTCCACCTTTTTCAGAGCCACCTGAGCGCCAGTGGACCACTTCGTCACATAATATGGCATTTGCAACGCGCCTATACACAACAGGGGTTGATAGGGAGGTAGTGCAGGTGGAGAGTGGAAGGGCCCAGGACCGAGGTCGCAGACAGTGGACCAGTTGTAGCAGGGGAGAGGGAGAGAGAAAGCAGAAGCGAAGAGGAAGGTTTTGAGGTGCTTCCGTAAAAGGAGATGGTTCTCCTCAAGATAGTGCGCGGTACAAAACAATATGCCACATAGAACGAACAAGTACAACTTAACCCGTCTTTAAAGCTACTGTATAGTAATTAAATTGCGGTATCAACTCATCTAAAGAGTTACTTACATTATATTTGCATTTTCCATTTTGTCTGTGCGTAGGGCAGCCCCGAAATACCACTCCTTCTATGCCGACGTTATTTCTTCTAATGAACGAACATTAAATGGCTATCGTTTCTGAAATTTTATTCATTATCGTTTCTTACGTTATTGCACCACACCCCCAAAAAGAAGTCTTTCGGGATGGTCCCGGCCTGTCAAGGTCAAATAACAATAGAACCTTATACTGAGTCGTGGGCCATTCCGGCACCCGAGCAAAAAATCAAAGCAGCTGACCTTCACTTTGAACGAGCACACATTCCTAGTTAGCTACATTCAGTGTAAGGCCATCTCACAGGACTTGAAATTTACACTCCATCTTTGCATTTTGTCTGCGTGCTTTGCAGCCCCAGAGAACCATAAATACGGAGACATTCTATATTTTTTGAAAAATGATTTATATTACTGTTTGGTTTAATTTAATGCGCAAATGAACAAGGTTGGATAGACACATTGCATGGACACTGAGCAATCACTTTTATTTACACATTACATAGATACACATATTCAATGGGCCTGCAACATGAGGAGACTCGAGAGAACAGACAATCAAATTACAATCATTTAAACTGTGATGTGTATTTCTCAATGAGCTCTGCTTTAGGTGGACATGGAACAGAGGCAATGTTGGGTGGCAATGCAGTTTTCCCCTGCACAGGTTCGTTCACAACTCCATTTATGTGCCTATCTAGGACGTCAACAATAAGTCTCTCAATAAACTCATATTGCATATCCTCAAACACTGGTTTGATCACCCATTGTTTACTTCTTTTAGTGAAGGCCTTATTGTAGCGAAGCGTCCCTAAAGTTCCGGTCGTCCTACTTTGTTGACGGCCAACATTATGGTTATGTGCCAAGACTGCTAGAAGAGTCCGATTTATCATGCCCTCCATGCCGAAATGCAATCGTTTTGGCCTGTACTTTAGGCACATATTGTGGAACACCTCCAAATCTCCTGTGTGGCAGAATTCCGTGAGTCCCCTCAAATCTCTTGTTATAGTTTTATCAAATACAATCTTTTCAATGGCTTTGTGAGTGGGTGATGAAGGAATCAACCACTTCTTCTTCTGTGCCTCCTCTGTGGACAAATGGCCATGTTCACAATTGTGGAAATGTTGGTTTGTGGTCCAGCGGTGAACGTTGCTACAGTGTAGCATTAGTGACCGCCATTTTTCCAGTAGAATTTCCAACGACCCTCCACATGTTTTTGAGCTCCACCAAAGATGGTTGCTGATTGACTTGGACCACTGTGAAATACCTTGCATATCTTTTTTTTTACCTGCAGCCGACATTTTTTTATTGATTGTTTTTGCAAGATGCCAAACGTCAAATTGGTGATTTATATTTTTGTACTCTTCTCTCATTGTCTTGGCAATTGAAACGTGTCTGTCCGTGGCTATCAGGTCGATCACCATTCCCCGCGATTGTAGTTCTTGCAATGATGCTACAAAGCCAATTTTCTCCATGGCCACTGAGGATGTGCTTTGTGACACCTGCACGACCACCGAACTCACAATTTTCTTACTTTCCATGTCCTGAAAGTGGTAGGTGCAGTACTTGGCTGAAAATCCTGGGCTGTCGCACTGTCCATCACCGGCTAGCCTGAACCGTTTGCCCGCGAATGTACTATCAATAGACATTTTTTCCATTCTCCAAGCTTCGCTAATGGCTGGAAATAGATAATCGGTTTGGTATTTGTAGAACTGAGTTTTCGCAATGAAATGGATTCCCACAAACTGAAAGAAAGACTCTAACTTTTTAAAACTTGAACCACTAAAAAGTGCAGCCGCTGCACAAAGTAGATTGCCTGCTGGCAGTTTCCCCAGCATGGGTTGTGCAGACCATGAGAAAGGATGATATTTTGTACAGGTGGCATGTATTTTAAGGTTAGTGCCTCGAATTGCACGAGTCACATTAATCAATGGCTCCCCACATACTTCCCCTTCCAACCGAATGCCCACATTTCATCCGAATAATAATATCAATCAAACAACTATCGAATACAATGAATTTGGCCTCTTTCCTTATACTGTCACTCTGCATCCCAGCTGGTTCGGCCTGTAACGTTGAGGACATGTCACTCACATGAAAGGTAGAATCTCTGATATCGTCTTCCGCTATGTTCAGTGATATTGATTGTGTTTCATTGTCGTCCACTTCATTCTCTTCCATTGCAACATTTGTTCCTTCTCCGGCGATGGGTGAATAAAACAATTTCTTTAACTTTCTCGCGGTCTTAGTTTTTGCGGGTGTGGATTCTGTGTATTGATCTCCGACTGCATCCGAACTACCAGGAGGACATTCACTATCGATGGCTGGATGTGGTATAGCTCCGTTGTCAATCACTTCATATTCTTCCCATTGGCACGATGCATCTCCAGTCTCAAGTCCCTGCCAAAAGGTTTGGCAAGCAACATCTCTCGTTCGCTTCACTGTCTGTGTAGATCTAGTTCGTACACCCACTCGCAACTAGAGGACAGATTGGAAAAGGGATGTTCAGTTTAAATACAACTTCCAGTATTGAACTTATTAACAGTGAAAAACAACATAATATAGTGACCAGGACACTAACCTTCTTTTGCTTTCTTTTCTTTGAAACTTTCTTGCCTCGAACTTCAACATCGGGACGCTGTTGCTCCGACTCGTGTGTGCATGTCTCCACTTCCTCTTGCGCTGCAACGACTATATTTTCATGATAAGCACATCCATCACGCACTGACGCTCCATCGACTCCCTGAAACATAGAACTTTCATTAGTATGTATAATAATATTGAAAACACAAAATGTACTTGGGGACCAATACCCACGTACATCTCAATAGCAAAACACAAATGAACGCTTTGTGTAGAACATTCAAACGACAATTATTCACGCATTGTTGATCTAGTTAGATGGAACTGTCAAGATCCATACCTCGGGCTCCTCATAGACTTCCATTGATGATATTATTGGAGATGATGCTTCAGCAACTCCCTGAAACACAGTAATTGCATTAGTATGGTTTTCTATTTTGTTAAAAAGAACATACACTTTGTGCAGGCGTCAACGGCTCATCTAAATAGACATGCACAAATGATCAGTTGTCTAAAATAAATAATGGATATGTAAATATGATTCGATTTGCTTGATCGTTGGAAGTGTCACCACCCAGAGATCTGCATCAACTACTAGGGGTGATGTTCTTGTAGAAGAAGCTCCGTCATCTCCCTGAAACATAGTACTTGCGTTAATAAAGAAGGAAGTATAGCGGATGTAATCACGTCATATGATTTCGCTTGATCGAACTGTCAGTATCCATACCTCGAAATGCATAAGAACATCAAGGGACGATGTAACTGCGGTGCACACTTCTGCAAGCTGTTGCGCCGACCCGTAACTGCATGCTCCCCCTTCTTCTTGGACTAATGCTCCATCGACTCCCTGAAACATAGGACTTTCATTAGTAATGAACACAATATTGAAAAAAGAAGACACATAGGAGGGCGACGACAGAAGGACATATCAATGGCTAAAAACAAAAGAAACATTGTGTGTAACAATCACGCTACAAGAATGCAAGATCTGATGATCTCCATCGATGGAACTGTCCGGAAACGTACCTCGAGCATCTGAGTGACATCAACGGTTGTCATCAATGCGTTGGACTCCTCAGCATCTCCCTGAAAGACAGTACTTGCATTATTTTGGATAACAATAATTATAACTGAAAACAAAGACTAGAGGACGAGTACAAGGGTGTACCATTAGGTAAAATAATTACACGATAAATTAAAACTATTGATTTACATGCCTAAAACAAGTCAGTGGCAGAATAGCCAAGTAAGATTACCCGATAGGCCCTTGAAGTGGCTGATGACTGCAATAACGACACGGATGGAGAATCTTCCGCCTTCATATTGAGTGGATACATAAATGGGGAAATTATTGTTAGCTAATGCTACACACTACCGCAAGGCCGAGAGATAAATACGTAAACTTGACTCACCAGTGGAGGGATGTGGACGAATAGAGTGGGAATAGCGGTTGAGAGCAATTTTCACCTCGCTCGCGGTGTGTTCTTCTTTATTAGCAATGATGTGGAGTACATGTCTGAGCTAAAGTGCCTGCTGCAGATGCGGTATCGATCACCCCTCTTGTCCGCAAAGACTTCTAGGACTCTACTTTCAAGCTCAGACGGTGGATATCCGCAATATCGGACCCATTCTCTTATCTGATCTATAGTCTTAGGGAAAACATGCATTATAGTACCTTCAGATTTATTATGGGTCTTCGAAGGGCAACCGCCAATGGAACAGGCAGGCATTGTGGAAAGTTCTGAAAAGTAAAGATCAACAATTCTCTATGAATACCAATGTGTTAAAAAATTAAATGACACATAAAAGGTTCAATGCAAAGTTCGTTTTGGTTCTTGGAACTATACACGTTATTCACATGCGGATAAGTATTTGAATAACTTTAAAAAAATACAAAAATAATTTGACTAAACTCAGAACATGTGACTAGTTCCTTGCATGTTCTGTCTTGAACGAAAAGAAATTGGACGCAAAATGATTATGGTACATGGCCTTACCTTGACGAACAAACACTTAGATGCAGGGATCAGAGTAGTTTCTTGTCGTAGAACAGGGAGCAGTTCACAGGTTGCAAACTGACGAGTTTCCTCGAAGTGGTCACGGAAGTTCACAGAGACGAAGAGCAGATAACCAGCACCTTCACGGGTTGACTAGCAAAGCGCAAAGAAGTTCTCATTAGAAATATGAAGTGGGTTATAAAGAATTCGAAACAGGGGTGTGTTTGTGAATGAATGACGTGTATATGTCGTGGCATTATGCGGTTTGCAGGGGGCCGTCCAGCGTGAGGGGGGATGCTTGGCAGGAGACACGGGGTCTGGAGGTAGACATGGGAACAACAACCCATGCTCTATAGACCACTTTGAAGTGTACATGGTCTTTGGCACCTCTTGGCCTTTATCGCTCCCTGACAGCTCCACTTGCCAGCACAAGTACCCCGGTGCGAACTGCCTTTGATAGGGCGGGGGGTGGATTGGGGCGGTGGTCGTGCAGACAAGACACAGGAAGACTCGTGAATGGAGACACACTTATGTGGATTGCAGGGGGCCGTCCAGCGTGAGGGGGGATGCTTGGCAGGAGACACGGGGTCTGGAGGTAGACATGGGAACAACAACCCATGCTCTATAGACCACTTTGAAGTGTACATGGTCTTTGGCACCTCTTGGCCTTTATCGCTCCCTGACAGCTCCACTTGCCAGCACAAGTACCCCGGTGCGAACTGCCTTTGATAGGGCGGGGGGTGGATTGGGGCGGTGGTCGTGCAGACAAGACTCGTTTGCCGCAGGGCCTCACCAAGGAGAGGCCATCTAACTGCATGTAAGAGGCAGGCTGCAGGATCTAGTACATGGAAGGCAGGGGGGTGAGTTTATAAATACCTCACCCTCCCAGGAGAATATATGGGTGCAGTTCACCCTGGAGACCCTGGATGCCTAGGCAGTTAGTCAGCAGCAGGCTGGCCTGTGGTGGCAAGGCGGCACGGGCCAGAGGGGGTCATCTCTGTACCCGGTGCCCAAAAGGATGATTTATTATGATCAACCATATTGATTATTTACCGGGTTCAACGGTTATGTGGATTGAAGGTGGGCGGCCAGCGTGAGGGAGGATGCTGGCCGGAGACATGTGGTGTGACAAGACAAGGCACAGGAAGACTATTCAATGGAGAAACACTAGATTCATTTAAAAAATCAAAACAACCATTGTTAAAATATATGTTGGGTTTTATTTTAGATCTTAATTTCAATTGAACATAAATAATAAACATTACACATTGTAAAGTTCCGGTTGCAGCACATCCAGGGAAAATCCGCGGTATTGTCCACTGTCGCTGGGGAAATGTTGTCTAATGGCAAGTACCGCACAGGCAGGTATTACTCTCCGAACGCGGTGTCCGAGCCTCCCGTGAAGCCACCAAGTGAAGCAACGATAGGCCACCAGCCTGTACCACCTGTGAAAATGAAAGATGCAAACTGTATTAAAATGACAAAACTTTCTTATCACTGTCGATTCAGGTAAAAAATGTCATTCTGCTTTGAAAAAAATTCTATCTAGAAAATGCACAATATGGAACCAATTTACATGCGTTCGAATGATATGTAGATGTAATTTAATATGTGGGAGACGACCATAACATAGTAGTGGCATCACTGACATCACAACCAGAGTATACTTACTCGTTACTCGGATTACGCGGACGAACAGTGCCGCGAAGTTCGTGCATAAGCACCATCATCATCCTCAACACGGTCCATGAGAGGCAGGCTTCCCTGAACTCTGGCAGCTCGGTGATGCATTGCGGACTTGGCTCGCCTTCCGAAATGTAGGCCAAGCACCCGAAATTTTCACGGCAGCAGCAGTTCTCCTCCTCAGTTGGCATTAGCTCGCACCGATTGCACGTGCACCAGGTGGAGACGCCGTCCATGCGACATGGTCCAGGCTCTTCATCCGTTGACTGGTCCTCCCAACTGCCGTCCGAATCCCCATCGTTTTCGCGTGCTTGCCTTTCCAGTAGTTCCTGCTCGGTGTACTCGGGCTCGTACATATACGGCATTATTGTAGCCATTGTGTGGTAAAGAAAGTAAAATAATTTACAGAGATGGTACAGGTGTTCACAAGGCCTAGAAGCGGCGAAGGTAGCTGACCAGAGCACAGAAACGAGTCACAGAATACTCAAAGTAACACAGAGAGAATAATGGAATCGAAAATCTGCTGCTGTGTGTTGTGAAACGGTGTGTTTATACTTATTGAGGAAAGAGGCGTCCTGCCATTTCCATGGCGACACTTCATTAGCTGAGGCGCAGCGATTGTTGACACGAAACGTGCTTTGGCGTTGGGAAATGGGCGGTACGCGTCTGCTGATGTCAGGCTCAGGGGCGGGGGATTTGATTTAGTGCCGCAAAAGCAGGTGAGCCAGGGCGATGGGGGGAAATGATAGGATTATCAGAAAATGGCGGCTGATTTCAAGTGCGATAATGGACGAAAAGTCGGGTAAGGTCCATAAGAAAGTTTTCTATGATCTACCGAGTTATGCTTAAAAACACATGGCCGAACCGTAGGGACAATAAAAAAAAAGTCCCGGAACTATCCTTTAAGCATAGAGGCCCCGCGTAGAAATCCGAAGCCCCAGCAGGGCCACACCAGGGGAAAGTGCTTCCTATCCCTATCAAGCCTGAACGCAACAGTCTCTTTGCCTGGGCCCCACACCTCCGGTATCTTAATATATCTTAATATGTTGGGTGGAGTATAAAAGACCAGAGAGGTGCTTCAATCAGACTCTGCATTCCCGTCTCTGCCTCTAGTGCAACTTGCGAGGTAGAAGTGTATCCTGGGTGACCCTGAAGGATGTCACGCACAATGACCACAGGTGTGCTCCATTCCTGGTTCTAAGCGTTTATTGCTGTGGTGATGCATAAAACACTGGCTGGTGACATGCACAATGGCAAGAAATGTACTCCATTCCTAGTTCTGTGGGTTTATTGCTCTGTCTATGCATAAGACACTGGTGGGTGTCACGCTGAAGGACAAGAGATAGGCTCCAATCCTGGTTCTGCAAGTTCATTGCTGTGGCTATGCATAAGACACTGTCAGGTGTCACGCACAATGACAATAGATGTGCTCCATTCCTAGTGCTGCAGGTTTATTTCTCTTGTTAAGCATAAGACACTGGCGGGTATCACGTACAATGACAAGAGATGGGCTTCAATCCTGGTTCTGCGAGTTCATTGCTGTGGCCATGCATACAACACTGGCAATGTCAGGCATAATGACAAGAGATGGGCTCCAATCCGGGTGCTGCAAGTTCATTGCTGTGGCTATGCATAAGACACTGTTGGGTGTCACGCACAATGACAATAGATGTGCTCCATTCCTAGTGACGCAGGTTTATTGCTCTGGCTAAGCATAAGACATTGGCGGATGTCACGCACAATGACACGAGAAGGGCTTCAATCCTGTTTCTGGGAGTTCATTGCTGGGCTATGCATAATACACTGGTGGGTGTTACGCACTATGACAAGAGATGGACTGCAATCCTGGTTCTGCAAGTTCATTGCTGTGGCTATGCATAAGACGACACTGGCGGGTGTTATCCACAATGACAAGAGATGGGCTTTAATCCTGGTTCTGCAAGTTCATTGCTGTGGGTATGCATAACACACTAGCTGGTGTCATGCACAATGTTAATTCTAGTGTTAAAGGTATTTGTACCATGCACCGTCACCACTGCTGTGGGCCCCAGATGCTGCGGCAGATCTGAAAAGGAGGGTAACAAGAGGGGGGAATGCGGGTGTCGGGTTGGTAGGGTGTAGTGGGAATAGGAAAGTGAGAGCTGAAGTCCTGTTGGACGCTTCCGTTTGGTTTGCACCATTCGCTGAGCTTAAGTGCGGTTTTCGAACGGTGCCAGAATTCCCATGTGCTTTTATGGCGGGTTAGTTATGTCTTGTTAGTCTGTTGTTGCAGTGTGGTGAAGTGCGTGTGGGTTGCTGTGCAGAGAGATGGTTCTGTGAGTTTCTGTTTGTTGAGTATGCAGAAAGTTGAAATGTTAAGGTACGGTTCTAATGGTTTTCAAGTATTTGTCGATTTCTTACAACGTTGTCTTCGCGTTTCTGCGCTCAACCTCTATGGTTATCCTGTGTGTTTGATACTCTATTTTGACCGCCGAGTTGGCAGGCATGCTGCGTAGTCGGAGCTCTCTTTGTGTGGCCCCACTGGTTTATGTATCTAGCTCATATCCGATACTTCCCCTGCCCTGCGGCAGGTGTAGTTTTGGTCACAGCACTTGGCCTTTATTGTCCATCCTGTTGGTTGTCACGACCTATCCAAGTGTGGACCTTTCTTTCTGGTTGATTTCTCCTGATTCCGGAGCAATGTGCCAAGTTTTAATTCGTTTTCTGAACTCCAAATGACCCCTTATGTTGCCTATGTTTTTTGGTAGGTCATGCCAGGTCGAGGTTGCAGGTGAGTGAAAGATGATCCTCTGAGTTTTCTTTTGTTGTAGGGTTTTGGTACCAGGTGAATGTCATTGCTTGATATGAATGACAAGAGATGGGCTCCAATCCTGATTCCGGGAGTTCATTACTGTGCCTATGCATACGACGCTGTCTGGTGTCACGCACAAATGACAATAGATGTGCTCCATTCCTGGTTTTGCAGGTTTATGGCTAAGCATAAGACACTGGCCGGTGTCATGCACAATGGCAAGGGATTTGCTTTATTCCTAGTTCTGCAAGTTTATTGCTGTGACTATGCATAAGAAACTGGTGGGTGTCATGCACAATGGCAAGAAACGTACTCCATTCCTAGTCCTGCAGGTTTATTGCTGTAGCTATTGTGAGGGGTCAGTAATGTGAGACTCACAAATGTGTTTCTTTTTTCATGATTTGCCATTTTGTTGTACACAAAATTATAAAATAAACCATAACTAAACCTACTCTGCCAGGGGATTCCCTACCTATTCTAAGATCTATGGGAAAACCTCTTAGAATTCACAGAATGAACCCTCACACTAAATAACATAAACATTCAAAGCAACATGAAAACAACATAAATAAAAGGTTATCAAACACGGTGTCTTGGATGACTTCTAGTGTTCCTGGGTAGATCCGGCTTGCTTGAAATGTCCCAATGTCACTTTCCTCCAAGGAACAGAAAGTCTTAACCAAAGTCTTGAAAAAGTTCCAAAGAAACAAAAGTTTACACAAATTAAAATCCACTGGCAACAGTCTCTTCTTTGCTTGATGAAAAGATCCTCCTTTTACAGTTCCACAAAGAAAATAATAGCACTAATGGGGTTTCCCTTGATGACTTCCTCCCAGGAAAGAACAGGTAACGTTAAAGACAAAATAACCACTGCTGCTTGCATCAACTTCTTTACTTTCAACGTCAGCGGCGTCTCTTATGCACAGTTTGTCAGCATTCAGCTTCTGCTTCTTCCAGCTTCTATTTCTGAGAAGAATATCGACGACCACAGCTCTACTGCTACTACTACAACTTCTGATTTAAATGAGTGTGCTGCTACAACTGCAACTTCAACATTAGGCAACTTCAACAGGACCTCTTCTACCTCTACAGGTTGGCAAGGCCCTCTTCTCTCTTGGATGGCAGAAGAGGGCAGCCCCTTTGCTGCCTAACAGCTACCACAAAATCTTCTTCTAGCTTTTAAACCACTTCTTCTCCTTTCAAATAGTATTAGAAAGGCAGACATTAAAAGAGCTTCTTTTAACACGTACCCAGCTCCCTTTCCCAGGTTCATATACACCTTTCCTCGAATGGTAACCCCAAAGTAGTTCTACCACTCTTCCAGCTTTGTATGATCTTGTCACATTTATTTTAGAGGACTCTTGGGTAAAAATAACTTCAACAACTTCAGAACACTGGTGTATAGTTCTTAACTGAGTGGGATTCACATTTATAGATTTCACTCTATGGGCTTGGGAAATACTTGTACTGGCTTCAGCTTCAACCACTTCTACGACTTCTGTTTCAGCCTTTAATATGTTGCAAGACGTGGACTTCTTACTGAAAACGAAATTAGACACATGAAATTTCGTTTCACTCATAAACTGCCACTTCAAAGGGAGACCAGTTCCCACCTTTCGGTCAGCATTCAGCTTCCAAGGTATCGGAAAATATTGTCTCAAATGCGGTCTCTTTAAAAGATGCTTGCAACACTTCAGGAAAATCAATTCTACTTCAATTAAGCTACCAGCAATGTTCCTGTGTTAACAGCAGCCACGCAACCGCTGAGAAAGAAGGTAATTCTGATAATATACACAAGAAAGGCTTTCACTACACGCAAGCGTTTTGTATAAGTGCGTGTTACATTTCCCTCCTCAGGAAGACTTCCCACTTCTGTGATTAACTTCTACTCACTTGTATGCGTGAGTGCAATAAAAGCTGGCTACAGTTACCGGCAAGGTATTTCTGTTGTTGAGGAGTACAGAGCTTCCTTTTCTGAATCCCAATTACAACGGCTACAGGCTGCTGCTGCTTCCTGGATTGATTTCTTCTCCTGCAACTGCTACCAGCACTCTTGGGAGCCACACCCATCTGCTGCACGTGTGTCTCCGATCTGGCCTCATCAAGGGAGAGCCTTCCACTCTCCAGTTTCCCTTGTCTTGCTCCTGCACACAGGCCTTGCGGGAATGCACAACTTCAGCTTTGCAGTCACATCAATTAGACACACCTGGAAAGATTCCCTGTTGCTTCCAGTCCCTTTCAATGCTGCCACAGCCAAACTGAGGTTATGAGCAGAGGACCAACTCACAGCCGGCAGGTGAACTTCCTCTGCTCTGGCGTCCGCTCTGTGGTCACACTTCCTCGTGATCTGCAAGCTTCGTGCTCTGCTTCTTCTGATTCTGCTACTGCCGACCTTCCAGCTCCTGCTCCAGCTTCTTCCTGCTGCTCCTCCTTGCTGCAGCCTTTTATGCCTCTTAGGGGGGGCTAACTGATTTAAGGTACAGGCCCTTAGGCCTAATTGCCTGACCTAGTCAAGAGCCATTAGGCTTGCCTGACTGACCTAGACTCCTGCATGTCTCTTCAGCCCTCTTCTACTTCACAGTCCACACTGGCGGGTGTCACGCACAATGACTAGAGATGTGCTCCATCCCTAGTTCTGTGAGTCTATTGCTATGGCAGTCCATAAGACTCTGGGGCAGGGATGTCATGCAAAATGACAAGAGATGTGCTCCATTCCTGGTTCTGTGAGTTTATCACTGTGGCTATTAATAAGACACTGGCAGGAGTCATGCACAATGACAAGAGATGCTCTCCATTCCTGGTTTGGCAAATTTATAGCTGTGGATTTGCATAAGACACTGGGGGTGTCATGCACAATGACAAGAGATGTATCATATTCCCGATTCTGCAAGTTTATTGCTGTGGCTATGCATAAGACACTGGCGGATGTCACACACAATGGCAAGAAATGTACTCCATTCGTACTTCTGTGGGTTTATTGCTGTGGCTATGCATAAGACACTGGTGGATGTCACCAACAATGTCAAGAGATGAGCTCAATGCCTAGTTCTGCAAGTTTCATGCTGTGAATATGCATAAGACACTGACGGATGCCATGCACAATGACAAGGGATGTGCTCCATCCCTGGTTCTGTGAGTTTTTTTCGCTGTGGTTATGTATAGGACACTGGCTGGAATCATGCATAATGACAAGACATGTGCTCCATTCCTGGTTCTGTGAGTTTATCGCTGTGGCTCTGTACAGGACACTGGAGGGAACCATGTATAATGACAAGACATGTGCTCCATTCCTGGTTCTGTGAGTTTATCGCTGTGGCTATGTGTAGGACACTGGAGGGTGTTACGCACAATGACAAGAGATGTGCCCCAATCCTGGATCTGTGAGTTTATTGCAATGATGAGGCATGAGACAGTGGGGAATGTCACACAATGACAAAAGATGTGCACCTTTACTGGTTCTGTGAGTTTATCGCTGTGGCTATGTATAGGACTCCAGCGAATGTCACATAACTATGGCAAGAGATGTACTCCATTCCTGGTTCTGCAAGTTTATTGCTGTGGCTATGCATAAGACACTGACGAATGTCGCACACAATGTCAAGAAACTCCATCCTGGTTCTGCAAGTTTATTGCTGTGGCTATGCATAAGACACTGACGAATGTCGCACACAATGTCAAGAAACTCCATCCTGGTTCTGCAAGTTTATTGCTGTGGCTATGTATAGGACATCGGCGGGCGTTATGCACAATGACACGAGATGTGCTCCAATCCTGAATCTGCAAGTTGATTGCAGTGATGAGGCATGAGACAGTGGTGGATGTCACGCACAATGACAAGAGATGAGCACCATTCCTGGTTTTGCAAGTTAATCACTGTGGCTATGTAAAAGACAATGGCAGGTGTTATGCACAAAGGGGACTAATCCGGTGGTGATGGTGCGTGGTGCAAATACCTTCAACATTAATATTAACATTAACAAGAGATGTGCTCCATTCCTGGTTCTGTGAGTTTATTGCTGTGGCTATTAATAAGACACTGGCAGGAGTCGTGCATAATGACAAGAGATGTGCTCCATTCCTGGTTCTGTGAGTTTATTGCTGTGGCTATTAATAAGACACTGGCAGGAGTCGTGCATAATGACAAGAGATGTGCTCCATTCCTGGTTCTGTGAGTTTATTGCTGTGGCTATTAATAAGACACTGGCAGGAGTCGTGCATAATGACAAGAGATGTGCTCCATTCCTGGTTCTGTGAGTTTATTGCTGTGGCTATTAATAAGACACTGGCAGGAATCGTGCATAATGACAAGAGATGTGCTCCATTCCTGGTTCTGCAACTTTATTTTTGTGGCTGTGCATAAGACACTGGTGGGTGTCATGCACAATGACAAGAGATGTGCACAGGTCCTGGTTCTGCAAGGTGGTCGCTGCGGCTATGTATAAGACACTGGCAGATGTCATGCAAAATGACAAGACAAGCACACAGTTCATGTTTCTACGAGGTTGATGCTGCACCTATGCATAAGACACTGGCGGGTATCACGTACAATGACAAGAGATGAGCTCCATCCCTGGATCTGCAAATGTATTGCTGTGTATTTGCATAAGACACTGAGGGTGTCATGCACAATGCCAAGATATGTGCCCCATTCCTAGTTCTGCACGTTTATTGCTGTGGCTAGGCATAAGACACTGCCGGATGTCACACATAATTGCAAGAGATGTACTCCATTCGTAGTTCTGTGGGTTTATTCCTGTGGCTATGCATAAAACACTGGTGGATGTCACCAACAAGAGCAAAAGATGTGCTTAATTCCTGGTTCTGCAAGTTTTATGCTGTGGATATGTATAGAACACTGGCGGGAGTCATGCATAACGACAAACATGTGCTCCATCCCTGGCTTTGTGAGTTTATGTCTGTGGCTATGTATAGGACAATGGAGGGAGTCATGCATAATGACAAGAGTTGTGCTCCATTCCTGGTTCTGTAATTTTTTTGCTGTGGCTATGTATAGGACACTGGCGGGTGTTACGCACAATGACAAGAGATGTGCTCCAATCATTGATCTGCGAGCCAATTGCAGTGATGAGGCATGAGACAGTGGTGAATGTCACGCACAATGACAACAGATGTGCACCTTTCCTGGTTCTGTGAGTTTATCGCTGTGGCTATGCATAAGACACTGGCGAATGTCACACACAATGGCAACAGACTCCATCCTGGTTCTGCAAGTTTATTGCTGTGGCTATGTATAGGACACTGGCAGGAGTCGTGCATAATGACAAGAGATGTGATCCAATATTGGACCTGCGAGTTTATTGCTATGGCTATCCATAAGATACTGGTAGGTGTTATGCACAATGACAATAGATGTGCACAGCTCCTGGTTCTGCAAGGTTGTTGCTGCGGCTATGCATAAGACACTGGCGGATGTCATGCACAATGACAAGACAAGCACACAGTTCATGTTTCTACGAGGTTGATGCTGCTTCTATGCATAAGACACTGGCGGGTATCACGCACAATGACAAGAGATGAGCTTCATTCCTGGATATGCAAATGTATTGCTGTGGATTTGCATAAGACACTGGGGGGTGTCTGCACAATGCCAAGAGATGTGCTCCATTCCTAGTTCTGCACGTTTATTGCTGTGGCTATGCATAAGACACTGGCAGATGTCACACACAATTGCAAGAGATGTATAAGACACTGGTGGATGTCACACACAATGGCAAGAGATGTACTCCATTCCTGATTTTGTGAGTTTATTTCTATGGCTATGTATAAGACACTAGCAGGTGTTATGCAGAGTGACAATAGATGTGTACAGCTCCTGGTTCTGCAAGGTTGTTGCTGCGGCTATGCATAAGACACTGGCGGATGTCATGCAAAATGACAAGACAAGCACACAGTTCATGATTCTGCAAGGTTGTTGCTGCGGCTATGCATAAGACATTGGTGGGTAAAATGCACAATGACAAGAGGTGTGCTCCAATCCTGGTTCTGTGATTCTATTGCTGTGGCAATGCATAAAACGCTGACGGTTGTCATGCACAATGGCAAGAAACTTACTCCATTCCTAGTTCTGCAGGTTTATTTCTGTGGCTATGCATATGACAATGGCAGGTGTCACGCACAATGACAAGAAATGGGCTCTAATCCTGGTCTGCACGTTTACCATTGTGGCTATGCATGAGACACTGGCAGGTTCTATGCACAAAGACAAGAGATGTGCTCCATTCCTCTATCTGTGAGTTTATCACTGTGGCTATGCATAAGGCACTGGCGGGTGTCATGCACAATGGCAAGACACTTACTTAGAGTGACCAGAAGTCCCGGTTTTCCCAGGACAGTCCAGGGAAATCACCCTCCGTCTGGGCCCCTGAAGATGTTTCATTTTAGAAACCCCGTCCAGGGTTTGCAGGGTTGGGTGGCTAAGGTAATTAAAATTGCAACTTTTTTTCACAACACTTTCATAATTTTGAAGTTGGAGGATTGGCTCGAACACCCAACCTTTCAGGTAGAAGTCACAAGGCTTACTGACTGTTCCACAGAGACTGGCTTGGAAAGAAGTGTACAGCAGGCCATGTTATATCAATTAGAGCAAACGCCTCTCTTCAATGAACATGCCAAGATTCACAGACAAAACTGCACAAATGAGGTCATATACAGTTTATAGAAAGGAGAAGTGCATTGTGTAGTGGTTGTTGGGGCGTGTTGGCGAAGGGGCGGTAATTGGTGGTCTGCAATGGGGTAGTCCTTCTTTTATGTTGTTGGCCATCCCGTTTTTTGGGGGGAAATCTGGTCACCCTACACTTACTCCATTCCTAGTTCTGCAGGTTTATCACTGTGGCTATGCATGAGGCACTGGTGGGTGTCATGCACAATCACCAGTTCCGGGTTTTGCGAGTGTGTTGCTGTGGCTATGCCTAAAGCCCTGTCGTGTGTCATGCACAAAGACAAGAGATGTGGTTTAATCCGGGTGCTGCAAACGTGTCACTCTGGACATGCCCAAGACACTGGAGTGTGTTGTGCGTCAAGACAAGAGATGTGCTCTAATCGGGGTGTTGCAAGCTTGCCGCTGTGTCTATGCCTAAAACACTGGTGGGTGTTGTGAACAATAACAAGAGTTGTGCTCCAATGATATTGATGTGTGCTTGTCATTTTCCTGAAGACAACCACAAGGTGCTGTCTGGTTGTGCCTCAAGGGCTTCATACTTTACTGCAATCGTGGTCCTAGCACTTAGTTCTTTGCTTCTTATCTGCCAGGTGGTGACAGCTCAAGGTCACTATTAGTAACTTTTAAAAAATGTATTGATTGATAATATCATTATAGCCAACGACTTTGTATATACAACATAAAATTACATACATACATAAAATATTTTCCATCAACATGATAACCAACATGGAGGGTCACAAAATTATTAGTAATGTCAACACCCCCATCTCTCAGGTGGGGCGCTCTGGAGTCAAGTCCACTACGGTATCAGAAGTGACTTGCTCGGCCTCTTGGAAATCCTTCTCTAGACATTGCCAGCACCCCAACAGTCTCCCAATAGAGAGGTTGCCCAGATTGTCCTGCAGGAAATCTCCTGGATGTGAAGGGTGATATGTAGATAGGTTTATGGTGATGTGAGGTATTAAAGAGTGTGACATTGCGCCATATGTCATACATGTGTTGTAGTAGGCCTGTCGCTGGTGGGAACAGTATGAAGCTGTACCCCTTCCTTCATATAAGCAAATAGAGTCTAATCCTGTGTTCCCAACTGAGCTCGGTGTTGTATTAAATGTTTGTACTTTTTATTCCTTAATTAATTAATAATGTGTTCATTTTTGCTATTTTGACTCTGGTTGTGCATTACGGAACTTGAATGGAGCCAAAATAGCAAAAAAGAAAAGATTATTAATTAATTAACGAAATAAAAAGTACACACAGTTAATACAACACCGAGCTCAGGGCTCAGTTGGGAACACCGGATTAGACTATTTGATATGCAAGTAGAGTGGGGTCTCAGGCAGGGCTCTGGCTTTGGCTATTTCAAGGTGTTTTTTTTTCACTAGGAGGAAGGACACCGTGTAAAGCAGTATTAAATGTCCAGAACAAGAGACCAATCTTGCATTTCTAAAACGGGCATTCATGTTCATGGTGCACAGTGAGAGGATCAACCTGGGAGCCGCCACCCCCTGGACCAAATCACCTTGTCAGCAACATGAAGCACCTTTAGGGGGTAATGGGCTGTTCCAGTTCAAGCCTAGTTGCAATGTAGGCGCATTCCAAGCACAGTTCATAGCAAGCCAGTCACAGTCTAGACACATCAATGCAAGCCCCCGAGCAAATCCTGGCCAAGTCCACATATATTCCAGGTCCAATCCGGGCGACATTCAGACAAAGTCCCAGAAACCAACATGCACAGTCCATGCAGATCAGGCTACGCACTATTGAAGTCCAATCAAAGCCCAGTTGATGCCCAGACATAGTCCAAACAATGTCCAGGCAACGTACAGGTATATTTACCGTACAATCCAAGCAAAGTACACAGATAGGCCAGGAAATACCAGTAAAGGACCAGCCAAATGTCAGAAAACCTTAGGTGAAACCCAGCTGAAATCCAGACAAAATTCATGAAAAGTAGACTTAAAGCTCAAACTGTGTCCACACAATGTCACTGGAAAGACCAGGCAAAGCCTAAGTGAAGTACCAATCCAGTCAAAGCAGGAGAACTCCAGGCACACTTCTTGCAAAGACCAGGCTTAGTTGAGGCAAAGTCCAGGCAAAGCACCAGCACTGTCCGGACAAGATGAAGGCACTGGTCAGTTAAAGTCTAATTATACTCCAGCAGAGCCCATGAAAAGTACTATGAAAGCCATATCAATAATGAAGCAAATGCCTCAAAAAGACAAGTGAAGGCCAGGTAAACAAAATTTAACATCTAAAGGGGATCCATTAGAAATCAATTCAGATTCCCATGAAAAGTCCAAGCCAACTAGAAATAAAGTCAAAGCAAAACTCAGGCATAGCCAGAGAGAATGTATGTGAAGTAAAATTGAAGGCCCAAAAAATTCCAAGCAGAGTCCACCAAAGTTTACCCAAAGCCAATTCAAAATCTATTCGAATTCAATTATAATTGTAGCTGATTTCGGCCTCTGTCGATCATTTTAAACATCATCTAAAACAAGCACACATCCAAAGAAATGCATTATGGTATATAAAAATCCAATTCCTCAATTACATTTCATTAGATGCACAATGCTCAGTGTAGGATGCATATATATATTTTTAAAAATTAGCAACTCAGAGACGTTAGTCTTCCATGCAACACAAATATATACATTGCAATGGTAAATTACGCCAACGCATGCTCTGCATTATAACACTGTACTCACATATCTTACACTCGATGTAGGTGAAATCACCCAGGTGAAGCAAAATAGGCAACACTCTGCCTCCATTTTCATTTCACAAATGGAGCTGATTTGTATCCCAATTCACCAATTTTGGGTGGATTTCATTTTGCAATGTTGGATACATATACGCTTGGATTATACCTATTACTTCGTGGTATTTACTACTATGGTGGTATATGGTGGTATTTGTATAGCTCCTGGTGGTAATATGTGGTAACTCATTGGGCTATTTCTATGGTGATGAGACTGATTTCATAACATTGCCTAGTAATAGTTTGTACCAGGGTCACTAACCACAACAAATGACTGGACTTGATACACTCTGGGTAGATAGCTTATGTCCCCACCTCATGGTATTTTATATACAATACCACACTATGCCCTTGTGCCTGAGTTTCAACAGTTGTAAAGCATGCACATTGAAATACTGTGCATTCATACCAGCTCTCTAGCTAAATAGCTGTTTCATTTTCAGATGTCTTTTGTTACACTTTTGTATCTTTATGCATGTCAAATAAAAAAACTGAACGCAGGAATATGTAATGTTTTCTGTTTCTTTATGGTAAAGTAAAAATATAAAAGTTACACGG
This sequence comes from Ambystoma mexicanum, assembly GCF_040938575.1. NCBI lineage: Eukaryota > Metazoa > Chordata > Amphibia > Caudata > Ambystomatidae > Ambystoma > Ambystoma mexicanum. Next base: position 685,370,412 of record NC_090938.1, on the reverse strand, counting down.
GATAAGAGCTTTGCTCACATGATATACTTTAGCAGTGTGAACGCATGTCATTATCTTTCATTATCTTGCCTGTACCAAATCTTTCTGACTGCCCTTGGCACAGGGAACTTGGCAAGAAATACACTTAGAAAAGAATGAAAAAAAACCACAGCAATGGCATTCACACAAATGTGAAAGTACATGCACGTTTAAACATCGACAGCACTTAAAATGAAGTGACCTATCTCCCTGATTAACTGATCAACAGCCAGCCCAGCAACTCCTCTGCTGGCGATATTTCGGACTCAGTTTGTCATGGAAATCTTCATCAGACTTCTCACCGGTTCCACCCAGGGTTGCTCCGATAAGGACTTGCTCCAACATCAAACGGCCCCCAGCACTGCATTCCGCCTCCCTGCCAGCTCCCTCTCACCTCTGTCTCCCAGCGCCCGCAGATATCTGTCCTAGCTACTCCCTCTCAAACCCTTTTTGATATATCCCTCTGTCAATCAAGGAAACTCCTCCCCACGGTTAGATCCACCCACATCACCCAATTTCCTGTGTGTGTTTTCCTCATTGTGCTAACTGCGTTTCTGAAATGAAACATTTCTTCTTGCGCTTCCTGTTTCCTACAATGGCTTGTCTTTAGTGGCCGGCACGCCTTAAATTCCCATTTTACAAAGCATCATGCATTTTCCAAATTTGTCTTCAGGCCATTTCTACATAGACTCATTTGCACTAAATGTTTTTAAGGGATTAAGTTACACGATACAGGGGATGGATTAGTATGTTAATGTATGTTAGTATTAGGCTAGATGCAACTCAGTCAATTGAAATATCACCCTGAAATAATATGCATTTTAAGCATGTGCTCTGTGCATTTTCAATCATGTACCCTAGTCATCGGCAATCATGTGCCTTGTGCATTGGCAATCATGTGCCTTGTGCATCGGCAATCATGTGCCTTATGCATTGCTTGCAGTGTCCCTAGACTTTGATGGGACAGTGCATAGATTTGTATTTGACTTTATTGGGGTATCGACTCCCTTTTGTCATAACTGTGCCTAAGCATTTGCTTGCCTTCATCATATATTTTCAGGACATTAACTAAACAATCATCTAGCCTTTGCGTAGACTTGACCAGGACTCTGCTTGGACTGTGATAGAATTTTGCATGGACTCTGCCTGTACCTGATTTTAATCTTCCAAAGTGTTTCCCTTATCTTTGACTGTACTAATACTGGACTTCGTGTAGACTTCTTTTTACAATATGTCTTAGTCTGACTTTTTTTCCTGAATTTATTCTCAGATTTTCCTTGAAGACACATGGACATTGTCTAGTCTTTGGCTGAATTTCACCTTAACTTCATTCAAGTTTTACCTGCACTTTGCATGGCCTCCTCTTGGTCTTTTGCGGGCATTGCCCGCCTGGGCATGGACAGTGCATGATGTGCCATGAAATTCACCTGGATGTTGCCCAGACTGTGCGTGGATTAGTCATAGAAGTCAACTGGCCATTGTCCCGGCTTTGCTTGGCCCGCGCATAGACAATGCTTGATATATACCTGGACATTGTCTGGATGTTGACCAGAATTTATTTGGGTGTTTCCTGGGCTTGACTTCGAATTAACCTGCATCTGACTTGAATTTGCATCAATTTCACTTGAAATGTACTTTGACTTTGATTAAGGTTTACTCACACCTGGTCTAGACTATGCCTTTTGTTTGCCTGGAGTTCGTCTTCATTTTGTTGTGCCTCTGCTTCATATTTGCTTTGAACGTTCATATACTGTGGAGCACGGATCTGCAAACTGTGGCTCGCCTGATGTCTGGGACTTCTAGTCCCAAATCCATAACCATTGGCCATGCTGGCAAGGGCACATCCAAAGGTTGCAGACCCCTACCAAAATGGCACAGCTCCCGGCAGGTCCATGTAAAGGCCAGTTAAAGAGGGTAGGCTACCGAGTCACTGCAGCCTACGCGTCCTCTAACCTGAATAAGTAGCACTTTAAATCACTCATTCCAGGCATATCATGTTCCTTACTGTCCCAGGCCACTTCACATACTACACATCCGTGAAGTTGACCACATGCAGATCTCAGCCCTTGGATACCAGTTCAGTTGTCAAAATGAAAGGCAGGGAGAAATGTGCACATGTCAATAACAGAGCATCATTTGATGATTCTGTAATTGACCAGAAGCTTCCCAACACTAGCAACGTCTATGGAATCTGGGTTGTTGATGCTTACCTTTGTTTTTATCACCAACCTATGAGGAGGTCCCTTGGGATAACCTTTAATAATAACTCACCAGCTTTCCTCTATTCCTCCTTCTAACACCCTGACAAGCTGCCACCAGGCACTGAATCAGATGCATGTCATTCATGGCTGTCATTCATTTGTCCTGGATCCACAGTAAGTCCAGTCTCAGAATCTCCATGCAGCAACAACAAAAAACAGCCATTTGAATTCCCTGGGCTTCAATTGTGGCATCATTTTCCTAAATTTGGAACAGAAGTCATAGCCTTTTCAGAATACTAAAAATATTTCTTTACAATTCTACAATTATAGCTTTTTAGAATCCTGCAAACAATGTAAAGAAGTCAATTAAGACACATTCAAATTTCAAACACATGCTACTCGGTGTATCTCTTGTTGGTCAATAGAAAGTGGAAGGGACACAGCACCAGACACAATGCATCCTGCTCAATTCATGTAGCCCAAATGGAAAGGTCACTCATGACTAAATAAACAAGCAAAAAGCAATGTCAAATGTGGCAGACACCCTTATGTTTGGGGTTCGATAGCCAGATCATGGGCCTCATTCCGAGGCTGGAGGTAAGGGTTAACGGTCACCGTTAATGGCAACGGTGACCGTTAACACTTACCACCATATTCCGAGTTCCCTTTTGCGAGCTTTTAGCAGGCGTTAAAAATCCAACCCGCAAAGGGACCTTGGAGTAAATTACGGTGCCGTAATTTACGGTGCCGTAATTTACTCCTTCCCCATTCCCATTGAGCCCTATGGGGGCAGGAATGGGGATGGGGAACCGGTATGGTGAATGGGGAATTACCGGTCCCTCCAACCTTGGAATGGACCGGTAATTACTCCATTCACCATGCCGGATTTCCATGGAGTAAATAGCTCCATGGTTGCTTACCATGGTGCTATTTACTCCATGGATAGCGCCAGCCTCGGAATGAGGCCCCATATCTGTACAGCACTGTGCAATACAGTGAAGAATGGAGTTCAAGGCCCTGAGTTTGTTAAAAATGTGTGTGTGGCTGTTGACCCTATTTAATCATTCCAAACCACACCATAGTGCCCCCATCAGACCCCAGCACTTTACAGGCAGGACCTTGATGAAAGCTTCATGCATTAAACCAGTACACATTGCCAGGTGGGGCCTCTCCCATCAGACCCCTGCACTTTACAGAAAGGGCCTTTGCCTCTTTGACCTGTCCCCCAACCTTTGAAGCAATTCCACACTGTACAAAGGCTACATCTCTTAGGTAAAGGCGATCAGGAAACCAATGAAGAGCCTTTTTTTTGGTAAGTGATTGAAATCCTGTGCTGTAGGTCCATCTACAAGTGAAAACCAAAGGGCTCCTAATTTACGGTGATATCCATGATCGATTATTAAGGAACTGAAATAGAATCTATAGCCCAGACTATGTGCTTTTCTATATTTTTAATATTCAATACTAACTAAATTAAAAAAAGCATTGTTTGTATTGTGGCATCCAGCAGTATTTTAATGTCAATCAGTGGCATATGTATCTTTGACCCTCCATGGATTCAACTGTCTATTATCACTACAGATCCTAAATGCAGCATCTGGTTTCCATCGCATCATCACTGGAGATGCCAATTGGAAATACATTCATCTCCTTGTCTCTTGAGATAACCAATAATGCATGCCTCTTAAATTCTGCACATACCTGCAGGGACAACTGTTGGTGGTTTTCTTGGCAGGCTTCTAAAAATCAAATCAACTTGAAGGCTGTGGGGAGCTGGTATTGTAGTGATGTCACAAAAAGTAGAAACAAAGATGTTGATTGCGAGTTGTTTCGCTACACCTCATTTGCAAAATGTGTCTGGTTCAGTTCTTTCTACTCTATTTGTCATTGGACTTCCTCTTAGTCTTTGCCTGACTTCTGCTTCCACTACTGGGAGGAGGGAAGAAGGGCCACATGACTGGTTTTCTCCACTCTAGCAATCCAGTTGGAACTGTCAAAGAGCCTGATTCATGGAATTCTTTGCATGGTTCAAAGTGACTTTGCACTGCTGAAAAGGGACTTTGCACTGCCGACACATGTTTATAGCCTCTTTTAAGGATTTTGGGCCTCCTTGTGCTCTGCAGCATGTTTCAGAACCACAACTCCCATCCAGCAGTGCCCTTAGACTGGCTGCACAACACACCAGAGGCATTGCTGAGGGGGGAAGGGCTGGGGAGGCTATAGCCCTGGTCTTTTGGTTGTAGCCCTGGATAGAAGCTCAGGGGCTACAACCAAAAGCCTAGCTAGCCCCGATCCCTGACAGTACTGACATTAGCATTGCCACAGATATTTTACAAACCAAGCAACACCTCTGCAACACACCCTCTTTCTTGGTTCTCTTTGGCTTCACCGTTTGCTATGCAGTGCCAGAACCATAACAAGATTGTGCACTAGGACTGGGAGTGCACCCCACTCTTTCTCTTAGTTCTCTTTGGGTTCAACAGTCGCTTGGGAGTACCAGAACCATAAATCCCACAAGATACTGCCCTTGGACTGCCAGTGAACCCAACTCTACCTCCAGGTTCTCATTGGTTTTATTAGTCCCTGGGGAGTGCCACAACCAAACCTCCCATTGGATACTGCACTTGGACTGGTAGTGCACCCCATTCTACCTCCTGGTTCGCTTTGGTTTCACTAGTCCCTGGAGGGTGCCAGAACCAAACCCCCCATTGGATACTGCACTTGGACTGGTAGTGCCCCCCACTCTACCTCCTGGTTCTCCTTGGTTTCACTAGTCCCTGGGGGGTGCCAGAACTAAACCTCCTATTGGATACTGCACTTGTGCTGGTAGTGCCCCCCCCCCACTCTACCTCCTGGTTCTCTTTGGTTTCACTAGTCCCTGGGGCATGGCAGAATCGTAAGTCCCATCTGATAGTGACCTTGTACTAGCAGTGCACCCCCTGCTTGTTCCTGGTTCCCTTTGGTTTCACTAGTCCCTGGGGAGTGCCAGAACCAAACCTCCCATTGGATACTGCACTTGGACTGGTAGTGCCCCTCCCCTTCCCCCACTCTACCTCCTGGTTCTCTTTGGTTTCACTAGTCCCTGGGGCATGGCAGAACCGTAAATCCCATCTGATAGTGTCCTTGTACTAGCAGTGCACCCCCTGCTTGTTCCTGGTTCTCTTTGGTTTCACTAGTCCCTGGGGCATGGCAGAACCATAAATCCCATCTGGTAGTGTCCTTGTACTAGCAGTGCACCCCCTGCCTGTTACTGGTTCCCTTTGGGTTCACAATTCCATGGGGAGTACCAGAAACATAACCCCATCTGAAACACACTTGGAAGGGTAGCGCACCTGACCTTTGCCCTTTGCTCTCTTTGAGTTCACCATTCACTAGGAAGCGCCAGATCGATGACTCCCATCAGGTATGGCACTGAGACTGGCAATATGCCACCATCTGCCAGCTTGTTCAGTTTGGGGCTTAGCATTCGTAAGTGAGTGACAGAATCACAACTTGATAACTCCCGGTTCTACACATGGCGTATTAATGCGCCACTCTCTTGAAGCTTGGTTCTTTTTGTGGGCTTTATGTTCATCAGGGTTTGATACAGCCAGAAGTCTTGTCGGGTAAAAGTCATAAACTATCAGTGCTCAAAATGGCATCTGCATATGCTATGCTGTTCTCTTGACTCTCATTTGCTACACATTTAAACATTGGTTGGGGTGTGATAGACCCAAATATCCCACCAGGCACTTCACTTCTTCTCACCATGTTGCATTTAGCTTCAGGGGCTTTCTTTAGATTCTCAGCGCGCCACATGCCTTTCGGTTTTTCTCCTTCGCATTGAAATGTAACTTTCACTGCAGTGTGACAGAACTACAACTCCCATAAGGCATTTCACTTTATTCAGTCAGTCTAACAATTTATTTCACAGACTACATTCAGGCTACTACCATATCTACTTATTTCTCTTCCCTGGACATCTGCTCTCAGCATTTCATAATCTGTTTCATTGACTTTACTTGGAGTGGAGTGGCCCATGAATTCTTTATCTTAAAAATGCTACCCATTTCTCTTTACCAATAAACCTCCAGAATAGTGCAGATAGGATCTAGGGTACAGTGGCCTGTGAGTTCTTTATCTTTGAACTCCTACCCATTTCTCTTTACCAATAAATTGGCACGATGGTGGTGGTTGGATCGAGGGTAGTGTGGCCTGTGACTTCTTTATCTTAGAAATCCTGCCCATTTCTCTTTACCAATAAACCTCCATGATGGTGGTGATTGGATATAGGGTAGAGCTCCCTGTGAGTTCTTTATCTGAGAACTCCTACCCATTTCTCTTTACCAATAAACCTCCATGATAGTGGTGATAGGATCTACGGTAGTGTGGTCTGTGAGTTCTTTATCTTAGAACTCCTACATATTTCTCTTTACCAATAAACCTCCATGACGGTGGTGGTTGGATTGAGGGTAGTGTGTCTCGTGCCTTCTTCATCTTAGAGCTCCTACCCATTTCTCTTTACCAATAAACTTCCATGACAGTGGTGATAGGATCTAGGGTAGAGTTCCCTGTGAGTTCTTTATCTGAGAACTTCTACCCATTTCTCTTTTCCAATAAACCTCCATGATGATGGTGCTAGGATCTAGGGTTGAGTTTCCTGTGAGTTCTTTATCTGATAACTCCTACCCATTTGTCTTTACCAATAAACCTCTATGGCAGTGGTGATAGGAACTACGGTAGTGTGGTCTGTGAGTTCTTTATCTAAGAACTCCTAAATATTTCTCTTTACCAATAAACCTCCAGAATAGTGGTGATAGGATCTAAGGTAGAGCGGCCTGTGAGTTCTTTATCTTAGAGCTCCTACCCATTTATCTTTACCAAAAACCTCCATGACGGTGGTGATAGGATCGAGGGTAGAGTTCCCAGTGAGTTCTTTATCTTAGAGCTCCTACCCATTTCTCTTTACCAATAAACCTCCTTGACGGTAGTGGTTGGATCGAGGGTAGTGTGGCCTATGGCTTTTTCATCTTAGAGCTCCTACCAATTTCACTTACCAATAAACCTCCATGACAGTGGTGATAGGATCTAGGGTAGAGTTCCCTGTGAGTTCTTATTCTGGAACTCCCACTCATTTATCTTTACCAATAAACCACCATGACGGTGGTGATAGGATCTAGGGTAGAGTTCCCCGTGAGATGTGTATCTTAGAACACCTACCCATTTCTCTTTACCAATAAACCTCCATGAGAGTGGTGATAGGATCTACAGTAGTGTGGTCTGTGAATTCTTTATCTTAGAACCCCTACCCATTTCTATTTACCAATAAACCTCCATGACAGTGGTGATATGATCGAGGGTAGAGGTTCCCGTGAGTTCTTTATCTGAGAGCTCCTACCGATTTCTCTTTCTCAATAAACCTCCATGATTGTGGTGGTAGGATCTAGGGTAGTGTGGCCAATGAGTTCCTTTTCTGAGAACTCCTACCCATTTCTCTTTACCAATAAACCTCCAAGACGGTGGTGATAGGATATAGGGTAATGTGGCCCCATAAGTTCTTTATCTTAGACCTCCTACCCATTTCTCTTCATCAATAAACCTCTGTGACGGTGGTGATAGGATTGAGGGTAGAGGTCCCCGTGAGTTCTTTATCTTAGAGCTCCTATCGATTTCTCTTTGACAATAAACCTCCATGATTGTGGTGGTTGGATCGAGGGTATTGTGGCCCGTGACTTCTTTATCTTAGAGATCCTACCCATTTCTCTTTTCCAATAAACCTCAATGGCGGCGGTGATAGGATATAGGGTTGTGTGGCCTGTGAGTTCTTTATCTTAGAGCTCCTGCCCATTTCTCTTTACCAATAAACCTCCATGATGGTGGTGATAGGAGCTAGGATAGAGTGGCCCGTGAGTTCTTTATCTTAGAGCTCCTGCCCATTTCTCTTTACCAATAAACCTCCATGACGGTGGTGATAGGATCTAGGGTAGAGTGGCCAACAAGTTCTTTGTCTGAGAACTTCCACCCATTCCTCATTACCAATAAACCTCCATGACGGTGGTGATAGGATCGAGGGTAGAGGTCCCTGTGAGTTCTTTATCTTAGAGCTCCTACTGATTTCTCTTTGACAATAAACCTCCATGATTGTGATGGTAGGATCTAGGGTAGTGTGGCCAATTAGTTCTTTATCTGAGAACTCCTACCCCTTTCTCTTTACCAACAAACCTTCAAGACAGTGGTGATAGGATTTATGTTAATGTGGCCCATAAGTTCTTTATCTTAGACCTACTACCCATTTCTCTTTACCAATAAACCTCCATGACGGTAGTGATAGGATTTAGGGTATTGTGGCCCACAAGTTCTTTATCTTAGAACTCCTACCCATTCCTCTTTACCAATAAACCTCTGCGACGGTGGTGATAGGATTGAGGGTAGAGGTCCCTGTGAGTTCTTTATCTTAGAGCTCCTATCGATTTCACTTTACCAATATGTAAGAAGGAGAAAATATCGAGGCTGAGTACCACAAAAGGAAATACACCAATCATGGCCTGAAAAGATTCACAGATCTTTGATTCTGCACAGATACAAAGAAACACAGATAGCTATCTGGCTCTCAACACCCGTCATAGAGAGGAGAGAGAGTGCTGGACATCTAAACATTTGTGCTTTTATATAGTCTTGAGTAATATTGTCCAGCCCCTCTAATCTGCGTTCTAGAGTTTGTGCCTAGTTCACATTCGGTTTGCATAATATTTTACAAAGGATCATACATGTTTGTATTTCCACAGTGATACAATGACAACGTATGTTCCCAAATCCTACAGCAAGCTCCCTTTACAAGTTGCATTCAATCGAGTTCAGCCTATGTCCACGCTTGGCGTTTACTTTACATTGTTCCAGATGTGTATTCGTGGATGAGGCTTGTTATTGTAGACAATACTAGGTCAACAGTTCATGTGTAGTACAAGGCCTCTTTACCTAGTCTAAACAGTCGCCCTTGGAGACAGTCTAACCATTAACAGAACTCAAAGGTCGGGAGTCTTGGTTGCAAGTTGAAAACACAGTCCACCATTTTAAAACAGAGAATATACGAACAGAAATCAATATGGTGGATTATTCTAAAATGGTGGCAAAGTCGATCCAAAATCAGGACTTTGCAATGCGGTTTTCATCATAGAGCGACTAGGATTAGGCCAATATAAATCAAAAAGAGGCACTATATGATTTTCGTTTAACAAACCCTCCTTTTGGCCTAAACCAAGTGCTAAACAAAAAATGTGTCGCTTCACGAGTAACTCCACGTTTCAATGTCCATACATCCTAAATCACATTCATCAGATATATCAATCGCCATTAGATCTTCGGTGGAAATTTCATTCATCACAAATCCATTGGTCATTCTTCCCGGTGCGTGTACCTTTGGTCCTAACGTTCCCATAGTCTTTGCACAACATCCCCCTAACATTGAACATATGACAGGAAGATATTGTATACAACAACAGCAGAACAACAGAATAACCAGAATTATCAATAAGACAGAGAAAAGCTTCCATCCCCAAGATCGTAAGAAGTCCCAGAACCAACTACTAGGATCCCAATTTCCCTCTGGAACATGTACTTCTGAACTCAGGACGTGCATATTTTGTATTGCCTTAAAGATGGTCAGAGAGGAATCTGGTACCAAAACGCAGCAAGTGGGCCCCACTAATTTGCATACTCCACCACACTCAGCCAAGATGACGTCTAATACCATCCGGTTTTGTAGCGCTGCTAATCTGATTGCCTTTTGCTCTAGAGTCATGTTATAAAGTATGTCAGTGGTCCGGTTGATGGTTTTCTCCAGTACTCCTGCTAGTCTCCTGATATCCTCAGAATTCATAATCTGCCCCCAAAAAGGTACAAAGGATTTTGCTACGTCGCCCAGAACTTATGACAGAGTATCGCCATTCTCGTCCCGCCTAGGACGAGCCCTAGAGATTTCAGTGGTACTGGCAACACATATCCCTGGTAGCAGAATTCCCAAATAACAGGTTCCCTGCCAATCCCTAGGTAGCCATGGATAAGCTTCATTACCGCAAACAGAGTAGACAGGTTTGCCTACATACAAAGGTCTGTCCTCATTGGTCAAGTTTGCAACACTCGTGCAACCCTTGAAATCGACCATTGACTGAGTACCATTCCTTTGTATGCAGAAAGAAACTGAGTTTGGGCTATGGTTAACAGTGTGAGAAGGTGGCGTGGCATCCCTATTACCTATAGGAGCCATCTTTCAAGAAATCCGAGATTGAAAAGGTCGGGACAATCTATCAGAAGGCCTAATAGAAGTGGCATTAGGCTTGCTCCTATTTGCGAAGAGTGAGCATCCCAGAGGCGTTAGAACTCACCTTTCAAATTTGTTCAAATTTGTCCCATCAAAGTTCCCTGAGATGCTATCATTCCATCGGCCAAAGAATAGTGCCCCTAGAGAAGCATAACATGCAGTAGTTAAAGGCAAAGGATGATTATACCAGCAAACCTCTTTTTCCCCATGTTTGCGGCAAAGGAGAGCAAATCCAGCAGTTTGTTCTGTTCAAAATGGCATGAGTTGCATTCATTGTTAGCACTAATGTATTATTATGATAGCTCTGTCTATGTTGAGAGTCCCTACGAGATAGAGTGTGCAGGTGCTCAAAAGGTGTAGACATAGTAGGAACATTCTCAGTAGGAAAGAATGTTTCAAGCGGGTGTACTACTTCCATGTACCAAAATCCTAGGCAACTAATTCTATGAAACGGGTTAACACAATTACAAGAAGACAACACGTCTTAAAAGACCATGTATTTGATCATCCATTGTAATTGTTGGCCAGATAAGCGATTGTCTGTACGGCACGAGTAGGGCCGATAACAGGTATTGTTCCTTGAAGCTCTTCTCCGAAAAGTTCCTGCGAAAATCTCCATAGTCCGTTTGCTGGTGATCTCCTGATCATGTGATTTCTTAGTCTTTCCCAGTCCCCAGCCACCTACTATTCTTGAGTGCAGAAAGTGGCAAAGGACAAGCTCTGTAGTTGTTCCCCGGTGGGCACAGTCATATTCATGCAGTGTGACTAGTGCTGTGGACGCAGATTGTACCTTATGACTCTTGGTACCGTGTGATCTGCGAACCGTTTGTCGTTGCTTCCTGATGGAAGTGATGAATTTGCAGCAGAACCAGACAAAGGTGCAAAAGGATTTGTAGAAGAGTGTGGAGACGAAGCAGCAGTTTCCCCAGGCCCTGCGGGCTCACAGAGTGTCTCCGAAACACCCTCAGTGCTGCTCAACACTGAATGATCGCTGGGAACAGAGCAAGTAAGTTTCTCCTTGTCTTCTTTTTCGTGTGGCAAAGGGAAAGGTATCCTCTTGACATGCGAGGCGTGAATCCAGTGCCGCTTCCCCTCTACTCGTACGGCAGTCTGTTTGGCCAATAGGACCTGGTAGGGCCCTCTCCAACGCGGTGTGAGACAGGATGCTCTCTCAAATGATTTAGTCAGCATCCAGTCACCAGGTCGGATGCTGTGACCTGGCCCCTCATATTTGGCTGGGATGGCTTCTCGCACCTGTTGATGAATCAAATACAGATTTTGAGTTAACCCTTCACAATATTCAGAAAGAAGTACGTGCTCTATATCCCTCAAAGCCCTTGGCTTAGGAAGATTCCAAATATTAGCTGGCCTCCCCATCACCACCTCGTACGGGGAGAGCCCAGTCCTAGTCTGCGGGGTTGTGCACATAGAGAGTAACACTATCGGTAAGGCGTCTGGCCATTTCAAATTGGTGCCGGCACACATTTTAGCAAGTTTGTTCTTCAAGATTCCATTGTGGCGTTCTACCAATCCAGCACTCTGAGCATGTCTGGCCGAATGGAACCGTTTATCGATCTGTAATAGTGCACATATTTGCAGAATAAAAGCAGCGATAAAATGTGGGCCATTGTCCGACTATGACCCTCGGCAAACCAAACCTAGGAAAATATTCCTTGAGCATGGTTTTCGCCATTGTCATTGCTGTGGCGTCTTTTACAGGAAAGGCTTCAACCCATTTACTAAAAGCACAAATAACTACCAGAACATAGCTGAGATTATTACAACGCTCCATTTCAATAAAGTCAAAGTGAATTACCTCAAAAGGGACTACCCCTTGGAGTCGATTTACCCTTCCCCACATTGTGCTGTAGACAGACCATACAACTCTGGACAAAATGCTCAGCAGTTTTCGGGATGTTAACATTTACCCAGACAGATTCTAACATTTTGCAAATTTTCCTAGCGCATATGTGAGTGGGACCATGAGCCATTGAAACCATCATAGTGATGTACGCATCTGGCAACATCCATTTTCCCTCTGAGTTATCCACCCAGCACCCATCATCATCCAACCTCGCCAAGCCCTAAACCCATTGCTTGGTTTCCTCTAGAGTGGCATCTGCTTGGATACTCTTTATGGAATCAATTCCTTAATCTATAGTACAGACATTTATGGCTTCCCTTGTAGTGTACATATCTGAATAGGGATCAGTAGCAGTCTGTTTGGCTATCTGGTCAGCGAAAGCATTCCCTTTTCCTACATCGTCTATGATTTTCTGATGGGCCGGGCACTTCATAATTGCTAGCTGAGTGGGAAGTGCAAGCGCTGAGAGTAGCTGATCTATCAAGGTGCCATATTGGATCTTCGTTCCATGTGAGGTCAAGAAACCTCGTTCTGCCGAAAGTCTACGGAAGTTGTGAACTACCCCAAAAGAATACTGACTATCAGTATATATATTTACTCTAAGCCCTTCAGAAAGTTCACAAGCTCGAGTCAATGCAATGATCTCTGCAGCCTGCGCGGAGTTATGCGAAATTCTTTTGGTTTCCACAATCGTGCTTAGTGTAGTGATGGCATAAGCAGCAGTGGATGTACCATCTGGAAGTTTGAAACAGGAGCCATCACAAAACAGCTCCCCTTGAGGATTGTTCAAAGGTGTATCTTTCAAATCAATCCTGCCTTTAGTTTCGTGTTCTGTGGTATAAAGGCAGTCATGTGACATTTCGTCACTGCGAGCAATATCTTGCGGAAGAGGTCATAATTTAGCTGGATTCTGTACACAACATCTTTTAATTTTGATGTGCGGTTCAAACAAGATCAATTTGTATCTCTTTAATCGTGCGAAAGTCTGATGTTTTGTTTGCATTCTATTTAATAGAACGTTTACAGAGTGAGGTACCAACAAGGATAAAGCACGGCCTAGGATCATACCCTCGCTCTATTTTACAGACGCAGCAGCAGCAGCGACAGCTCTCAGACATCTCGGCAAAGCGCATGCAACAGGATCAAGGGTGGAGGAAAAGTAACCGCACGGTCTATTCTTCCCCCCATGTTCCTGCGTTAACACAGCCAAAGCACATCCACTGCGTTCATGCACATACAACTCAAAGGCCTTTTTGTAATTTGGTGTGCCCAAAACCGGTGCTGAACACAGTGCGGTCTCGAGCAAATCAAAAGCTTTCTGGTGTTCCAAGTTCCACGGCAATGGCAAAGAAATGCCCTTCCTTATCAGCGCCAACATTGGTTTGATCACTAGTGAAACGTTTGGGATCCACTGCCTACAGTAAGAAGCCATTCCTATCAAGGCTCTGACTTCCTTCTGTGTATTTAGGACAGACATGCCAGAAATGATTTTAATTCATTCAGGTGTCAATCTTCTTCCCTCCTTTGACAGGAGATAGCCTAAATAGGCGACTTCCTGTCAACAATATTGACATTTTTTCAGTGAAGCTTTATGTCCATGTTTTGCTAGATGAATAAGCAATAACACAGTGCCTTCTTTACAAGCACTTTCTGAATCTGCAACCAAAAGAACATCATCGACATATTGAAGCAACGTACAAGTAGAAGGCAACTCAAGTGTATCGAGCTGCTCTTTCAAAGCCCTACTGTAAATGCTCGGACTTTCTGTGTACCCCTGTGGCGCACAGGTGAATGTAAACAAGCGTCCCCCTAGGGTGAACGCGAACAAGTATCTGCTATCTTTGTATATAGGAATGCTAAAGAAGGCATTCTTAAGATCTACAACACTAAAATGAGTAGCAGAAACTGGAAACATTGTTAATATCATCGTTACATCAGGCTCAATAGGAAATTGTGGAGCAACAATCTTGTTGATAGCGCATAAATCAATAATAAAACAAAAAGAAATTGCATTATCCCCTTTCTTATACACCGGTAAAATCAGACTATTGCACAAACTACCTGCAATTTCTTCAATTACCCCACGGTGTACAAAATCGGAAACTATACACATCAGAGAATTGTCTTCATTTCCAGCCAATTTCAGAGACATTTCCCTGTGTCCACTCACTGAAACACGTCGCCAACAACAGATGTCATACCTTCTCGCGTTCCCATCGGTGTCCCGATGAAAAAGGTACCTCACATGTGTGGGTGCACCTACCGGGGGGGCAAAAGGAAAAGGGTAACCCACTAGTAACGCCAAGCCTTTCGGCACATCCCATTTTGTTCATGTGGGCAACCTACAAATTTGGGCTTAGGGTGTCGCAGCCAGCAAGGAAAACAGGTAACCCCATGCATTTTCCAAAAGAGGACACCCGTGAGAATGCGCAGAGGTCTACCTTGAGTGAAGCGGCCCAGAATTTATTACCCAGAACCCCAGACAATGTGAACATTGTGTTTTTTTCCCACCAAAATCCCATTTTGTCTGGGATTGTGGCTAATAAAAACTGGGGCAATTTGCGCAAGGCAGACCTCTGTTTATTCCCACAGGTGTCCTCTTTTGGGAAATGCATGGGGTTCCCTGTTTCCCTTGCTGGCTTCGACACCCTAGGCCCAAATCTGTAGGTTGCCCACATGAACAAAATGAGCAGTAGCGAAAGGTTTGGAGTTACCAGTGGGTAACCCTTTTCGTTTGCGCCCCAGGTAGGTGCAACCACACATGTGAGGTACCGTTTTCATCGGGAAACGTGTGGGGACGAGGGAAGGTAGGTCATGTGTTGTTGGCGGTGTGTTTCGGTGGGTGGCCAGAGCGAAATGTCTGAGAATTGTCTTCATTTCCAGCCAATTTCAGAGTAATTTACCTGTGTCCACATAACGAAACACGTCGCCAACAACAGATGTCATACCTTCTCGCATTCCCACAGGTGTCCCAAAGAAAAGGGTACCTCACATGTGTGGGTGCACCTACCGGGGGGGGCAAAAGGAAAAGGGTAACCCACTGGTAACCCCAAGCCTTTCGGCACATCCCATTTTCTCCATGTGGGCAACCTACAGATTTGTGCCTAGTTTGTTGAAGTCAGCAAGGAAAACAGGGAACCCCATGCATTTCCCAAAAGAGGACACCCGTGGGAATCCACAGAGGTCTGCCTTGAGCAAATTGCCCCAGTTTTTATAAGCCACAATCCCTGACAAAGTGTGATATTTGGTGGGGAAAAAACACAATGTTCACTTTGTCTGTGGTTCTGGGTAATAAATCCTGGGCCGCTTTGTGCAAATCATACCTCTGCGGATTCCCACGGGTGTCCTCTTTTTGGAAATGCATGGGGTTCCCTGTTTTCCTTGGTGGCTTGGACACCCGAGGCCCATATCTGTATGGTGTGCGGAGAAAGTGTGAATTTCAGGTGTCAAAACAGACTTGGGGTTACCTGTGTTTTAGGCTTTCCCCTTGGTGCCCAGGTAGGTGCACCCACACATGTGAGGTACCATTTTCATCGGGACACCTGTGGGGACGCGGGACTGTAGGCCATGTGTTGTTGGGAGTGTGTTTCGATGGGTGAGCTGAGCGAAATGTGCAGAAAATGCATTTTTTCCCCCACATTTCAGACTTTGCAGGGGTGTCTGGGTAATAAATTCTGGGGCGATTTGCGCAAATCATACCTCTGTGGATTCCCACGGGGGTCCTCTTTTCGGAAATGCAGGGGATTCCCTGTTTTCCTTGGTGGCTTGGACACCCGAGGCCCATATCTGTATGGTGTGCCGGTCGGCAGAGAGTCTGAAATTCCGGTCTGAAAACAGACTTGGGGTTACTTGTGTTTTAGGCTTTCCCCTTGGCACCCAGGTAGGTACACCCACACATGTGAGGTACCATTTTCATCGGGACACCTGTGGGAACACTGGACGGTAGGCCATGTGTTGTTGGGGGCGTGTTTGGATGGGTGAGGCGAGCGAAATGTGCAGAAAATGCATTTTTTTCCCCACATTTCGGTCTTTGCGGGGGTGTCTGGGTAAATAATTCTGGGGCGATTTGCGCAAATCATACCTCTGTGGATTCCCACGGGTGTCCTCTTTATGGAAATGCAAGGGGTTCCCTGTTTTCCTTGGTGGCTTGGACACCCGAGGCCCATATCTGTATGGTGTGCCGGTCGGCAGAGAGTCTGAAATTCCGGTCCGAAAACAGACTTGGGGTTACTTGTGTTTTAGGCTTTCCCCTAGGCGCCCAGGTAGGTACACCCACACATGTGAGGTACCATTTTCATCGGGACACCTGTGGAACACGGGACGGTAGGCCATGTGTTGTTGGGGGCGTGTTTCGATGGGTGGGCCGAGCGAAATGTGCGGAAAATGCATTTTTTCTCCACATTTCGGACTTTGCGGGGGTGTCTGGGTAAATAATTTGGGGCGATTTGCGCAAATCATACCTCTGTGGATTCACACGGGTGTCCTCTTTCTGGAAATGCAAGGGGTTCCCTGTTTTCCTTGGTGGCTTGGAAACCCGAGGCCCATCTCTGTATGGTGTGCTGGTCGGCAGCGAGTCTGAAATTGCGGTCTGAAAACAGACTTGGGGTTACTTGTGTTTTAGGCGTTCCCCTTGGCGCCCAGGTAGGTGCACCCACACATGTGAGGTACTGTTTTCATCGGGACACTTCTGGGAATGCAGGAAGGTAGGCCATGTGGTGTTGGGGGTGTGTTTCGATGGGTGAACCGAGCAAAATTTGCAGAAAAATCGTTTTTTTCTCCACATTTCGGACTTTGCCGGGGTGTCTGGGTAATAAATTCTGGGGCGATTTGTGCAAATCATACCTGTGAGGATTCCCAAGGGTGTCCTCTTTTCGGAAATGCATGAGGTTCCCTGTTTTCCTTGGTGGCTTGGACACCCGAAGCCCATATCTGTATGGTGTGCCAGTCGGCAGAGACTCTGAAATTCCGGTTTGAAAACAGACTTGGGGTTACTTGTGTTTTAGGCTTTCCCCTTGGTGCCGGGGTAGGTGCACCCACACATGTGAGGTACCGTTTTCATCGGGAAACCTGTGGAAACGCGGAACGGTAGGCCTTGTGTTGTTGAGGGCGTGTTTCAATGGGTGAGCTGAGCAAAATGTGCGAAAAATGCATTTTTTTCCCCACATTTTGGACTTTGCGGGGGTGTCTGGGTAATAAATTCTGGGGCGATTTGCGCAAATCATACCTCTGCGGATTTCCACGGGTGTCCTCTTTTCAGAAATGCATGGGGTTCCCTGTTTTCCTTGGTGGCTTGGACACCCGAGGCCCATATCTGCATGGTGTGCCGGTCGGCAGAAAGTCTGAAATTCCGGTCTGAAAACAGACTTGGGGTTACTTGTGTTTTAGGCTTTCCCCTTGGCGCCCAGGTAGGTACACCCACACATGTGAGGTACCATTTTCATCGGGACATCTGTGGGAACATGGGACGGTAGGCCATGTGTTGTTGGGGGCGTGTTTCGATGGGTGAGGCGAGCAAAATATGCGGAAAATGCATTTTTTTCCCCACATTTCGACTTTGCAGGGGTTTCTGGGTAAATAATTCTTGGGCGATTTGCGCAAATCATACCTCTGCGGATTCCCACAGGTATCCTCTTTTTGGAAATGCAAGGGGTTCCCTGTTTTCCTTGGTGGCTTGGACACCCGAGGCCCATATCTGTATGGTGTGCCGGTCGGCAGAGAGTCTGAAATTCCGGTCTGAAAACAGACTTGGGGTTACATGTGTTTTACGCTTTCCCCTAGGCGCCCAGGTAGGTACACCCACACATGTGAGGTACCATTTTCATCGGGACACCTGTGGAACACGGGACGGTAGGCCATGTGTTGTTGGGGGCGTGTTTCGATGGGTGAGCCGAGCGAAATGTGCGTAAAATGCATTTTTTTCCCCACATTTCGGACTTTGCATGGCTGTCTGGGTAAATAATTCTGGGGCGATTTGCGCAAATCATACCTCTGTGGATTCACACGGGTGTCCTCTTTCTGGAAATGCAAGGGGTTCCCTGTTTTCCTTGGTGGCTTGGACACCCGAGGCCCATATCTGTATGGTGTGCTGGTCGGCAGCGAGTCTGAAATTCCAGTCTGAAAACAGACTTGGGGTTACTTGTGTTTTAGGCGTTCCCCTTGGCGCCCAGGTAGGTGCACCCACACATGTGAGGTACTGTTTTCTTCGGGACACTTCTGGGAATGCAGGAAGGTAGGCCATGTGGTGTTGGGGGTGTATTTCGATGGGTGAGCCGAGAGAAATTTGCAGAAAAATCATTTTTTTCTCCACATTTCGGAGTTTGCGGGGGTGTCTGGGTAATATATTCTGGGGCGATTTGTGCAAATCATACCTGTGAGGATTCCCACGGGTGTCCTTTTCGGAAATGCATGGGGTTCCCTGTTTTCCTTGGTGGCTCGGACACCCGAGGCCCACTTCTGTATGGTGTGCCGGTCGGCAGAGAGTCAGAAATTCCAGTCTGAAAACAGACTGGGGGTTACTTGTGTTTTAGGCTTTCCCCTTGACGCCCAGGAAGGTGCACCCACACATGTAAGGTACCGTTTTCATCGGGACACCTGTGGTAATGCGGGACGGTAGGCCATGTGCTGTTGGGGTCGTGTTTCGATGGGTGAGCCGAGCGAAATGTGCAGAAAATGCGTTTTTTCCCCACAATTCAGACTTTGCGGGGGAGTCTGGGTAATAAAGTTTGGGCGATTTGCGCAAATCATACCTATGCAGATTCCCACGGGTGTCCTCTTTTCGGAAATGCATGAGGTTTCCTGTTTTCCTTGGTGGCTTGGACACCCGAGCCCCATATCTGTATGGTGTGCCGGTCGGCAGAGAGTCTGAAATTCCGGTGTGAAAACAGACTTGGAGTTACTTGTGTTTTAGGCTTTCCCCTTGACGCCCAGGTAGGTGCACCCACACATGTGAGGTACCTTTTTCATCGGGACACCTGTGGGAACACGGGACAGTAGGCCATGTGTTGTTGGGGGCGTGTTTCGATGGGTGAGCCGAGCGAAATATGCAGAAAATGCATTTTTTCCCCACATTTGGGAATTTGCGGGGGTGTCTGGGTAATAAATTCTGGGGCGATTTGCGCAAATCATACCTCTGTGGATTCCCACAGGTGTCCTCTTTTCGGAAATGCATGGGGTTCCCTGTTTTCCTTGGTGGCTTGGACACCTGAGGCCCATATCTGTATGGTGTGCCGGTCGGCAGAGAGTCTGAAATTCCGGTCTGAAAACAGACTTGGGGTTACTTGTGTTTTAGGCTTTCCCCTTGGCGCCCAGGTAGGTGCACCCACACATGTGAGGTACTGTTTTCATCGGGACACGTGTGGGAATGCGGGACGGTAGGCCATGTGTTGTTGGGGGCGTGTTTCGATGGGTGAGCCGAGCGAAATGTGCAGAAAATGCGTTTTTTTCAACACATTTTGGACTTCGCGGGGGTGTCTGGGTAATAAATTCTGGGGCGATTTGCGCAAATCATACCTCTGCGGATTCCCACGGGTGTCCTCTTTTTGGAAATGCATGGGGTTCCCTGTTTTCCTTGGTGGCTAGGACACCCGAGGCCCATATCTGTATGGTGTGCTGGTCGGCAGAGAGTCTGAAATTCCGGTCTGAAAACAGACTTGGGGTTACTTGTGTTTTAGGCTTTCCCCTTGGTGCCCAGGTAGGTGCACCCACACATGTGAGGTACCATTTTCATCAAGATACCTGTGGGAACAGGGGACGGTAGGCCATGTGTTGTTGGGTGGGTGTTTAGATGGGTGAGCGAGCGAAATGTGCGAAAATGCATTTTTTTCCACATTTTGGACTTTGCGGGGGTGTCTGGGTAATAAATTCTGGGGCGATTTACACAAATCATACCTCTGCGGATTCCCACGGGTGTCCTCTTTTCAGAAATGCATGGGGTTTCCTGTTTTCCTTGGTGGCTTGGACACCCGACGCCCATATCTGTATGGTGTGCCAGTCGGCAGAGAGTCTCAAATTCCGGTCTGAAAACAGACTTGGGGTTACTTGTGTTTTAGGCTTTCCCCTTGGCGCCCAGGTAGGTGCACCCACACATGTGAGGTAGTGTTTTCATCGGAACACCTGTGGTAACGCGGGACGGTGGGCCATGTGCTGTTGGGGTCGTGTTTCGATGGGTGAGCCGAGCGAAATGTGCAGAAAATGCGTTTTTTCCCCACAATTCAGACTTTGCGGGGGTGTCTGGGTAATAAAGTTTGGGCGATTTGCGCAAATCATACCTATGCAGATTCCCACGGGTGTCCTCTTTTCGGAAATGCATGGGGTTCCCTGTTTTCCTTGGTGGCATGGACACCCGAGCCCCATATCTGTATGGTGTGCCGGTCGGCAGAGAGTCTGAAATTCCGGTGTGAAAACAGACTTGGAGTTACTTGTGTTTTAGGCTTTCCCCTTGACGCCCAGGTAGGTGCACCCACACATGTGAGGTACCTTTTTCATCGGGACACCTGTGGGAACACGGGACAGTAGGCCATGTGTTGTTGGGGGCGTGTTTCGATGGGTGAGCCGAGCGAAATATGCAGAAAATGCATTTTTTCCCCACATTTGGGACTTTGCGGGGGTGTCTGGGTAATAAATTCTGGGGCGATTTGCGCAAATCATACCTCTGTGGATTCCCACAGGTGTCCTCTTTTCGGAAATGCATGGGGTTCCCTGTTTTCCTTGGTGGCTTGGACACCTGAGGCCCATATCTGTATGGTGTGCCGGTCGGCAGAGAGTCTGAAATTCCGGTCTGAAAACAGACTTGGGGTTACTTGTGTTTTAGGCTTTCCCCTTGGCGCCCAGGTAGGTGCACCCACACATGTGAGGTACTGTTTTCATCGGGACACGTGTGGGAATGCGGGACGGTAGGCCATGTGTTGTTGGGGGCGTGTTTCGATGGGTGAGCCGAGCGAAATGTGCAGAAAATGCGTTTTTTTCAACACATTTTGGACTTCGCGGGGGTGTCTGGGTAATAAATTCTGGGGCGATTTGCGCAAATCATACCTCTGCGGATTCCCACGGGTGTCCTCTTTTTGGAAATGCATGGGGTTCCCTGTTTTCCTTGGTGGCTAGGACACCCGAGGCCCATATCTGTATGGTGTGCCGGTCGGCAGAGAGTCTGAAATTCCGGTCTGAAAACAGACTTGGGGTTACTTGTGTTTTAGGCTTTCCCCTTGGTGCCCAGGTAGGTGCACCCACACATGTGAGGTACCATTTTCATCAAGATACCTGTGGGAACAGGGGACGGTAGGCCATGTGTTGTTGGGTGGGTGTTTAGATGGGTGAGCGAGCGAAATGTGCGAAAATGCATTTTTTTCCACATTTTGGACTTTGCGGGGGTGTCTGGGTAATAAATTCTGGGGCGATTTACACAAATCATACCTCTGCGGATTCCCACGGGTGTCCTCTTTTCAGAAATGCATGGGGTTTCCTGTTTTCCTTGGTGGCTTGGACACCCGACGCCCATATCTGTATGGTGTGCCAGTCGGCAGAGAGTCTCAAATTCCGGTCTGAAAACAGACTTGGGGTTACTTGTGTTTTAGGCTTTCCCCTTGGCGCCCAGGTAGGTGCACCCACACATGTGAGGTAGTGTTTTCATCGGAACACCTGTGGTAACGCGGGACGGTGGGCCATGTGCTGTTGGGGTCGTGTTTCGATGGGTGAGCCGAGCGAAATGTGCAGAAAATGCGTTTTTTCCCCACAATTCAGACTTTGCGGGGGTGTCTGGGTAATAAAGTTTGGGCGATTTGCGCAAATCATACCTATGCAGATTCCCACGGGTGTCCTCTTTTCGGAAATGCATGGGGTTCCCTGTTTTCCTTGGTGGCTTGGACACCCGAGCCCCATATCTGTATGGTGTGCCGGTCGGCAGAGAGTCTGAAATTCCGGTGTGAAAACAGACTTGGAGTTACTTGTGTTTTAGGCTTTCCCCTTGACGCCCAGGTAGGTGCACCCACACATGTGAGGTACCTTTTTCATCGGGACACCAGTGGGAACACGGGACAGTAGGCCATGTGTTGTTGGGGGCGTGTTTCGATGGGTGAGCCGAGCGAAATATGCAGAAAATGCATTTTTTCCCCACATTTGGGACTTTGCGGGGGTGTCTGGGTAATAAATTCTGGGGCGATTTGCGCAAATCATACCTCTGTGGATTCCCACAGGTGTCCTCTTTTCGGAAATGCATGGGGTTCCCTGTTTTCCTTGGTGGCTTGGACACCTGAGGCCCATATCTGTATGGTGTGCCGGTCGGCAGAGAGTCTGAAATTCCGGTCTGAAAACAGACTTGGGGTTACTTGTGTTTTAGGCTTTCCCCTTGGCGCCCAGGTAGGTGCACCCACACATGTGAGGTACTGTTTTCATCGGGACACGTGTGGGAATGCGGGACGGTAGGCCATGTGTTGTTGGGGGCGTGTTTCGATGGGTGAGCCGGGCGAAATGTACAGAAAATGTGTTTTTTTCAACACATTTTGGACTTCGCGGGGGTGTCTGGGTAATAAATTCTGGGGCGATTTGCGCAAATCATACCTCTGCGGATTCCCACGGGTGTCCTCTTTTTGGAAATGCATGGGGTTCCCTGTTTTCCTTGGTGGCTAGGACACCCGAGGCCCATATCTGTATGGTGTGCCGGTCGGCAGAGAGTCTGAAATTCCGGTCTGAAAACAGACTTGGGGTTACTTGTGTTTTAGGCTTTCCCCTTGGCGCCCAGGTAGGTGCACCCACACATGTGAGGTACCATTTTCATCAGGACACCTGTGGGAACAGGGGACGGTAGGCCATGTGTTGTTGGGTGGGTGTTTAGATGGGTGAGCGAGTGAAATGTGCGAAAATGCATTTTTTTCCACATTTTGGACTTTGCGGGGGTGTCTGGGTAATAAATTCTGGGGCGATTTACACAAATCATACCTCTGCGGATTCCCACGGGTGTCCTCTTTTCAGAAATGCATGGGGTTTCCTGTTTTCCTTGGTGGCTTGGACACCCGACGCCCATATCTGTATGGTGTGCCAGTCGGCAGAGAGTCTCAAATTCCGGTCTGAAAACAGACTTGGGGTTACTTGTGTTTTAGGCTTTCCCCTTGGCGCCCAGGTAGGTGCACCCACACATGTGAGGTAGTGTTTTCATCGGGACACCTGTGGTAACGCGGGACGGTGGGCCATGTGCTGTTGGGGGCTTGTTTCGATGGGTGAGCCGAGCGAAATGTGCGGAAAATGTGTTTTTTTCCCCACATTTCAGAATTTGCAGGGGTGTCTGGGTAATAAAGTCTGGGCGATTTGCGCAAATCATACCTATGCAGATTCCCATGGGTGTCCTCTTTTAGGAAATGCATGGGGTTCCCAGTTTTCCTTGGTGGCTTGGATACCCGAAGCTCATATCTGTATGTTGTGCCAGTCGGCAGAGAGTCTGAAATTCTGGTCTGAAAACAGACTTGGGGTTACTTGTGTTTTAGGCTTTCCCCTTGACGCCCAGGTAGGTGCACCCACACATGTGAGGTACCATTTTCATCAGGACACCTGTGGGAACAGGGGACGGTAGGCCATGTGTTGTTGGGTGGGTGTTTAGATGGGTGAGCGAGCGAAATGTGCGAAAATGCATTTTTTTCCACATTTTGGACTTTGCGGGGGTGTCTGGGTAATGAATTCTGGGGCGATTTACACAAATCATACCTCTGCGGATTCCCACGGGTGTCCTCTTTTCAGAAATGCATGGGGTTTCCTGTTTTCCTTGGTGGCTTGGACACCCGACGCCCATATCTGTATGGTGTGCCAGTCGGCAGAGAGTCTCAAATTCCGGTCTGAAAACAGACTTGGGGTTACTTGTGTTTTAGGCTTTCCCCTTGGCGCCCAGGTAGGTGCACCCACACATGTGAGGTAGTGTTTTCATCGGGACACCTGTGGTAACGCGGGACGGTGGGCCATGTGCTGTTGGGGGCTTGTTTCGATGGGTGAGCCGAGCGAAATGTGCGGAAAATGTGTTTTTTTCCCCACATTTCAGACTTTGCAGGGGTGTCTGGGTAATAAAGTCTGGGCGATTTGCGCAAATCATACCTATGCAGATTCCCATGGGTGTCCTCTTTTAGGAAATGCATGGGGTTCCCAGTTTTCCTTGGTGGCTTGGATACCCGAAGCCCATATCTGTATGTTGTGCCAGTCGGCAGAGAGTCTGAAATTCTGGTCTGAAAACAGACTTGGGGTTACTTGTGTTTTAGGCTTTCCCCTTGGCACCCAGGTAGGTGCACCCACACATGTGAGGTACCGTTTTCATCGGGAAACATGTGGGAATGCGGAACGGTAGGCCTTGTGTTGTTAAGGGCGTGTTTCGATGGGTGAGCCGAGCAAAATGTGCAAAAAATGTGTTTTTTTCCCCACATTTTGGATTTTGCGGGGGTGTCTGGGTAATAAATTCTGGGGCGATTTGCACAAATCATACCTCTGCGGATTTCCACGGGTGTCCTCTTTTCAGAAATGCATGGGGTTCCCTGTTTTCCTTGGTGGCTTGGACACCCGAGGCCCATATCTGCATGGTGTGCCGGTCGGCAGAAAGTCTGAAATTCCGGTTGAAAACAGACTTGGGGTTACTTGTGTTTTAGGCTTTCCCCTTGGTGCCGGGGTAGGTGCACCCACACATGTGAGGTACCGTTTTCATCGGGAAACCTGTGGGAATGCGGAACGGTAGGCCTTGTGTTGTTGAGGGCGTGTTTCAATGGGTGAGCCGAGCAAAATGTGCGAAAAATGCATTTTTTTCCCCACATTTTGGACTTTCCGGGGGTGTCTGGGTAATAAATTCTGGGGCGATTTGCGCAAATCATACCTCTGCGGATTTCCACGGGTGTCCTCTTTTCAGAAATGCATGGGGTTCCCTGTTTTCCTTGGTGGCTTGGACACCCGAGGCCCATATCTGCATGGTGTGCCGGTCGGCAGAAAGTCTGAAATTCCGGTTGAAAACAGACTTGGGGTTACTTGTGTTTTAGGCTTTCCCCTTGACGCCCAGGTAGGTGCACCCACACATGTGAGGTACCATTTTCATCGGGACACCTGTGGGAATGCGGGACGGTAGGCCATGTGCTGTTGGGGTCGTGTTTCGATGGGTGAGCCGAGCGAAATGTGCGGAAAATGCATTTTTTCCCCACAATTCAGACTTTGCGGGGATGTCTGGGTAATAAAGTTTGGGCGATTTGCGCAAATCATACCTATGCAGATTCCCACGGGTGTCCTCTTTTCGGAAATGCATGGGGTTCCCTGTTTTCCTTGGTGGCTTGGACACCCGAGGCCCATATCTGTATGGTGTGCCGGTCGGCAGAGAGTCTGAAATTCCAGTGTGAAAACAGACTTGGAGTTACTTGTGTTTTAGGCTTTCCCCTTGACGCCCAGGTAGGTGCACCCACACATGTGAGGTACCATTTTCATCGGGACACCTGTGGAAATGCGGGACGGTAGGCCATGTGTTGTTGGGGGCGTGTTTCGATGGGTGAGCCGAGCGAAATATGCAGAAAATGCATTTTTTCCCCACATTTGGGACTTTGCGGGGGTGTCTGGGTAATAAATTCTGGGGCGATTTGCGCAAATCATACCTCTGCGGATTCCCACGGGTGTGCTCTTTTTGGAAATGCATGGGGTTCCCTGTTTTCCTTGGTGGCTTGGACACCCGAGGCCCATATCTGCATGGTGTGCCGGTCGGCAGAAAGTCTGAAATTCCGGTTGAAAACAGACTTTGGGTTACTTGTGTTTTAGGCTTTCCCCTTGGCGCCCAGGTAGGTGCACCCACACATGTGAGGTACCGTTTTCATCGGGACACCTGTGGTAACGCTGGACGGTAGGCCATGTGTTGTTGGGGTCGTGTTTCGATGGGTGAGCCGAGCGAAATGTGCGGAAAATGCGTTTTTTCCCCACAATTCAGACTTTGCGGGGGTGTCTGGGTAATAAAGTCTGGGTGATTTGCGCAAATCATACCTATGCAGATTCCCATGGGTGTCCTCTTTTCGGAAATGCATGGGGTTCCCTGTTTTTCTTGATGGCTTGGACACCCGAAGCCCATATCTGTATGGTGTGCCAGTAGGCAAAGACTCTGAAATTCCGGTCTGAAAACAGACTTGGGGTTACTTGTGTTTTAGGCTTTCCCCTTGGTGCCGGGGTAGGTGCACCCACACATGTGAGGTACCGTTTTCATCGGGAAACCTGTGGGAACGCGGAACGGTAGGCCTTGTGTTGTTGAGGGCGTGTTTCAATGGGTGAGCCGAGCAAAATGTGCGAAAAATGCATTTTTTCCCCACATTTTGGACTTTGCGGGCGTGTCTGGGTAATAAATTCTGGGGCGATTTGCGCAAATCATACATCTGCAGATTTCCACGGGTGTCCTCTTTTCAGAAATGCATGGGGTTCCCTGTTTTCCTTGGTGGCTTGGACACCCGAGGCCCATATCTGCATGGTGTGCCGGTCGGCAGAAAGTCTGAAATTCCGGTTGAAAACAGACTTGGGGTTACTTGTGTTTTAGGCTTTCCCCTTGGCGCCCAGGTAGGTGCAGCCACACATGTGAGGTATCGTTTTCATCGGGACACCTGTGGTAACGCAGGACGGTAGGCCATGTGCTGTTGGGGCCGTGTTTCGATGGGTGAGCCGAGCGAAATGTGCGGAAAATGCGTTTTTTCCCCACAATTCAGACTTTGCGGGGTTGTCTGGGTAATAAAGTTTGGGCGATTTGGGCAAATCATACCTATGCAGATTCCCACGGGTGTCCTCTTTTCGGAAATGCATGGGGTTCCCTGTTTTCCTTGGTGGCTTGGACACCCGAGGCCCATATCTGTATGCTGTGCCGGTCGGCAGAGAGTCTGAAATTCCGGTCTGAAAACAGACTTGGGGTTACTTGTGTTTTAGGCTTTCCCCTTGGCGCCCAGGTAGGTGCACCCACACATGTGAGGTACCATATCCATTGGGACACCTGTGGGAACGCGGAACAGTAGGCCATGTGTTGTTGTGGGCATGTTTCGAAGGGTGAGCCGAGTGAAATGTGCAAAAATGTGTTTTTTTTCCCACATTTCGGACTTTGCGGGGGTGTCTGGGTAATACATTCTGGGGCGATTTGCGCAATTCATACCTCTGCGGATTTCCACGGGTGTCCTCTTTTCGGAAATGCATGGGGTTCCTTGTTTTCCTTGGTGGCTTGGACACCTGAGGCCCATATCTGTATGGTGTGCCGGTCAGCAGAGAGTCTGAAATTCCAGTCTGAAAACAGACTTGGGGTAACTTGTCTTTTAGGCTTTCCCCTTGACGCCCAGGTAGGTGCACCCACACATGTGAGGTACTATTTTCATCGGGACACCTGTGGGAATGCGGGAGAGTAGGCCATGTGTTGTTGGGGGCGTGTTTCCATGGGTGAGCCGAGCGAAATATGCAGAAAATGCGTTTTTTTCCCACATTTCGCACATTGCGGAGGTGTCTGGGTAATAAATTCTGGGGCGATTTGCGCAAATCATACTTCTGCGGATTCCCACGGGTGTCCTCTTTTCGGAAATGCATGGGGTTCCCTGTTTTCCTTGGTGGCTTGGACACCCGAGGCCCATATCTGTATGGTGTGCCGGTCGGCAGAGAGTCTGAAATTCCGGTCTGAAAACAGACTTGGGGTTACTTGTGTTTTAGGCTTTCCCCTTGGTGCCCAGGTAGGTGCACCCACACATGTGAGGTACCATTTTCATCAGGATACCTGTGGGAACAGGGGACGGTAGGCCATGTGTTGTTGGGTGGGTGTTTAGATGGGTGAGCGAGCGAAATGTGCGAAAATGCATTTTTTTCCACATTTTGGACTTTGCGGGGGTGTCTGGGTAATAAATTCTGGGGCGATTTACACAAATCATACCTCTGCGGATTCCCACGGGTGTCCTCTTTTCAGAAATGCATGGGGTTTCCTGTTTTCCTTGGTGGCTTGGACACCCGACGCCCATATCTGTATGGTGTGCCAGTCGGCAGAGAGTCTCAAATTCCGGTCTGAAAACAGACTTGGGGTTACTTGTGTTTTAGGCTTTCCCCTTGGCGCCCAGGTAGGTGCACCCACACATGTGAGGTAGTGTTTTCATCGGAACACCTGTGGTAACGCAGGACGGTGGGCCATGTGCTGTTGGGGTCGTGTTTCGATGGGTGAGCCGAGCGAAATGTGCAGAAAATGCGTTTTTTCCCCACAATTCAGACTTTGCGGGGGTGTCTGGGTAATAAAGTTTGGGCGATTTGCGCAAATCATACCTATGCAGATTCCCACGGGTGTCCTCTTTTCGGAAATGCATGGGGTTCCCTGTTTTCCTTGGTGGCTTGGACACCCGAGCCCCATATCTGTATGGTGTGCCGGTCGGCAGAGAGTCTGAAATTCCGGTGTGAAAACAGACTTGGAGTTACTTGTGTTTTAGGCTTTCCCCTTGACGCCCAGGTAGGTGCACCCACACATGTGAGGTACCTTTTTCATCGGGACACCTGTGGGAACACGGGACAGTAGGCCATGTGTTGTTGGGGGCGTGTTTCGATGGGTGAGCCGAGCGAAATATGCAGAAAATGCATTTTTTCCCCACATTTGGGACTTTGCGGGGGTGTCTGGGTAATAAATTCTGGGGCGATTTGCGCAAATCATACCTCTGTGGATTCCCACAGGTGTCCTCTTTTCGGAAATGCATGGGGTTCCCTGTTTTCCTTGGTGGCTTGGACACCTG
Source organism: Ambystoma mexicanum (assembly GCF_040938575.1). NCBI lineage: Eukaryota > Metazoa > Chordata > Amphibia > Caudata > Ambystomatidae > Ambystoma > Ambystoma mexicanum. The sequence continues at coordinate 685,341,324 of NC_090938.1, read as the reverse complement.
AGGCCCATATCTGTATGGTGTGCCGGTCGGCAGAGAGTCTGAAATTCCGGTCTGAAAACAGACTTGGGGTTACTTGTGTTTTAGGCTTTCCCCTTGGCGCCCAGGTAGGTGCACCCACACATGTGAGGTACTGTTTTCATCGGGACACGTGTGGGAATGCGGGACGGTAGGCCATGTGTTGTTGGGGGCGTGTTTCGATGGGTGAGCGAGCGAAATGTGCGAAAATGCATTTTTTTCCACATTTTGGACTTTGCGGGGGTGTCTGGGTAATAAATTCTGGGGCGATTTACACAAATCATACCTCTGCGGATTCCCACGGGTGTCCTCTTTTCAGAAATGCATGGGGTTTCCTGTTTTCCTTGGTGGCTTGGACACCCGACGCCCATATCTGTATGGTGTGCCAGTCGGCAGAGAGTCTCAAATTCCGGTCTGAAAACAGACTTGGGGTTACTTGTGTTTTAGGCTTTCCCCTTGGCGCCCAGGTAGGTGCACCCACACATGTGAGGTAGTGTTTTCATCGGGACACCTGTGGTAACGCGGGACGGTGGGCCATGTGCTGTTGGGGGCTTGTTTCGATGGGTGAGCCGAGCGAAATGTGCGGAAAATGTGTTTTTTCCCCACATTTCAGACTTTGCAGGGGTGTCTGGGTAATAAAGTCTGGGCGATTTGCGCAAATCATACCTATGCAGATTCCCATGGGTGTCCTCTTTTAGGAAATGCATGGGGTTCCCAGTTTTCCTTGGTGGCTTGGATACCCGAAGCCCATATCTGTATGTTGTGCCAGTCGGCAGAGAGTCTGAAATTCTGGTCTGAAAACAGACTTGGGGTTACTTGTGTTTTAGGCTTTCCCCTTGGCGCCCAGGTAGGTGCACCCACACATGTGAGGTACCATTTTCATCAGGACACCTGTGGGAACAGGGGACGGTAGGCCATGTGTTGTTGGGTGGGTGTTTAGATGGGTGAGCGAGCGAAATGTGCGAAAATGCATTTTTTTCCACATTTTGGACTTTGCGGGGGTGTCTGGGTAATAAATTCTGGGGCGATTTACACAAATCATACCTCTGCGGATTCCCACGGGTGTCCTCTTTTCAGAAATGCATGGGGTTTCCTGTTTTCCTTGGTGGCTTGGACACCCGACGCCCATATCTGTATGGTGTGCCAGTCGGCAGAGAGTCTCAAATTCCGGTCTGAAAACAGACTTGGGGTTACTTGTGTTTTAGGCTTTCCCCTTGGCGCCCAGGTAGGTGCACCCACACATGTGAGGTAGTGTTTTCATCGGGACACCTGTGGTAACGCGGGACGGTGGGCCATGTGCTGTTGGGGGCTTGTTTCGATGGGTGAGCCGAGCGAAATGTGCGGAAAATGTGTTTTTTTCCCCACATTTCAGACTTTGCAGGGGTGTCTAGGTAATAAAGTCTGGGCGATTTGCGCAAATCATACCTATGCAGATTCCCATGGGTGTCCTCTTTTAGGAAATGCATGGGGTTCCCAGTTTTCCTTGGTGGCTTGGATACCCGAAGCCCATATCTGTATGTTGTGCCAGTCGGCAGAGAGTCTGAAATTCTGGTCTGAAAACAGACTTGGGGTTACTTGTGTTTTAGGCTTTCCCCTTGGCACCCAGGTAGGTGCACCCACACATGTGAGGTACCGTTTTCATCGGGAAACATGTGGGAATGCGGAACGGTAGGCCTTGTGTTGTTAAGGGCGTGTTTCGATGGGTGAGCCGAGCAAAATGTGCAAAAAATGTGTTTTTTTCCCCACATTTTGGATTTTGCGGGGGTGTCTGGGTAATAAATTCTGGGGCGATTTGCACAAATCATACCTCTGCGGATTTCCACGGGTGTCCTCTTTTCAGAAATGCATGGGGTTCCCTGTTTTCCTTGGTGGCTTGGGCACCCGAGGCCCATATCTGCATGGTGTGCCGGTCGGCAGAAAGTCTGAAATTCCGGTTGAAAACAGACTTGGGGTTACTTGTGTTTTAGGCTTTCCCCTTGGTGCCGGGGTAGGTGCACCCACACATGTGAGGTACCGTTTTCATCGGGAAACCTGTGGGAATGCGGAACGGTAGGCCTTATGTTGTTGAGGGCGTGTTTCAATGGGTGAGCCGAGCAAAATGTGCGAAAAATGCATTTTTTTCCCCACATTTTGGACTTTCCGGGGGTGTCTGGGTAATAAATTCTGGGGCGATTTGCGCAAATCATACCTCTGCGGATTTCCACGGGTGTCCTCTTTTCAGAAATGCATGGGGTTCCCTGTTTTCCTTGGTGGCTTGGACACCCGAGGCCCATATCTGCATGGTGTGCCGGTCGGCAGAAAGTCTGAAATTCCGGTTGAAAACAGACTTGGGGTTACTTGTGTTTTAGGCTTTCCCCTTGACGCCCAGGTAGGTGCACCCACACATGTGAGGTACCATTTTCATCGGGACACCTGTGGGAATGCGGGACGGTAGGCCATGTGCTGTTGGGGTCGTGTTTCGATGGGTGAGCCGAGCGAAATGTGCGGAAAATGCATTTTTTCCCCACAATTCAGACTTTGCGGGGATGTCTGGGTAATAAAGTTTGGGCGATTTGCGCAAATCATACCTACGCAGATTCCCACGGGTGTCCTCTTTTCGGAAATGCATGGGGTTCCCTGTTTTCCTTGGTGGCTTGGACACCCGAGGCCCATATCTGTATGGTGTGCCGGTCGGCAGAGAGTCTGAAATTCCAGTGTGAAAACAGACTTGGAGTTACTTGTGTTTTAGGCTTTCCCCTTGACGCCCAGGTAGGTGCACCCACACATGTGAGGTACCATTTTCATCGGGACACCTGTGGGAATGCGGGACGGTAGGCCATGTGTTGTTGGGGGCGTGTTTCGATGGGTGAGCCGAGCGAAATAAGCAGAAAATGCATTTTTTCCCCACATTTGGGACTTTGCGGGGGTGTCTGGGTAATAAATTCTGGGGCGATTTGCGCAAATCATACCTCTGCGGATTCCCACGGGTGTGCTCTTTTTGGAAATGCATGGGGTTCCCTGTTTTCCTTGGTGGCTTGGACACCCGAGGCCCATATCTGCATGGTGTGCCGGTCGGCAGAAAGTCTGAAATTCCGGTTGAAAACAGACTTGGGGTTACTTGTGTTTTAGGCTTTCCCCTTGGCGCCCAGGTAGGTGCACCCACACATGTGAGGTACCGTTTTCATCGGGACACCTGTGGTAACGCTGGACGGTAGGCCATGTGTTGTTGGGGTCGTGTTTCGATGGGTGAGCCGAGCGAAATGTGCGGAAAATGCGTTTTTTCCCCACAATTCAGACTTTGCGGGGGTGTCTGGGTAATAAAGTCTGGGCGATTTGCGCAAATCATACCTATGCAGATTCCCATGGGTGTCCTCTTTTCGGAAATGCATGGGGTTCCCTGTTTTTCTTGATGGCTTGGACACCCGAAGCCCATATCTGTATGGTGTGCCAGTCGGCAGAGACTCTGAAATTCCGGTCTGAAAACAGACTTGGGGTTACTTGTGTTTTAGGCTTTCCCCTTGGTGCCGGGGTAGGTGCACCCACACATGTGAGGTACCGTTTTCATCGGGAAACCTGTGGGAACGCGGAACGGTAGGCCTTGTGTTGTTGAGGGCGTGTTTCAATGGGTGAGCCGAGCAAAATGTGCGAAAAATGCATTTTTTCCCCACATTTTGGACTTTGCGGGCGTGTCTGGGTAATAAATTCTGGGGCGATTTGCGCAAATCATACATCTGCAGATTTCCACGGGTGTCCTCTTTTCAGAAATGCATGGGGTTCCCTGTTTTCCTTGGTGGCTTGGACACCCGAGGCCCATATCTGCATGGTGTGCCGGTCGGCAGAAAGTCTGAAATTCCGGTTGAAAACAGACTTGGGGTTACTTGTGTTTTAGGCTTTCCCCTTGGCGCCCAGGTAGGTGCAGCCACACATGTGAGGTATCGTTTTCATCGGGACACCTGTGGTAACGCAGGACAGTAGGCCATGTGGTGTTGGGGGCGTGTTTCGATGGGTGAGCCGAGCGAAATGTGCAGAAAACGCATTTTTTCCCCACATTTGGGACTTAGCGGGGGTGTCTGGGTAATAAATTCTGGGGCGATTTGCGCAAATCATACCTCTGTGGATTCCCACAGGTGTCCTCTTTTCGGAAATGTATGGGGTTCCCTGTTTTCCTTGGTGGCTTGGACACCTGAGGCCCAAATCTGTATGGTGTGCCGGTCGGCAGAGAGTCTGAAATTCCGGTCTGAAAACAGACTTGGGGTTACTTGTGTTTTAGGCTTTCCCCTTGGCGCCCAGGTAGGTGCACCCACACATGTGAGGTACTGTTTTCATCGGGACACGTGTGGGAATGCAGGACGGTAGGCCATGTGTTGTTGGGGGCGTGTTTCGATGGGTGAGCCGAGCGAAATGTGCAGAAAATGTGTTTTTTTCCCCACATTTTGGAGTTCGCGGGGGTGTCTGGGTAATAAATTCTGGGGCGATTTGCGCAAATCATATCTCTGCGGATTCCCACGGGTGTCCTCTTTTTGGAAATGGATGGGGTTCCCTGTTTTCCTTGGTGGCTTGGACACCCGAGGCCCATATCTGTATGGTGTGCCGGTCGGCAGAGAGTCTGAAATTCCGGTCTGAAAACAGACTTGGGGTTACTTGTGTTTTAGGCTTTCCCCTTGGCGCCCAGGTAGGTGCACCCACACATGTGAGGTACTGTTTTCATCGGGACACCTGTGGGAACAGGGGACGGTAGGCCATGTGTTGTTGGGGTCGTGTTTCGATGGGTGAGCCGAGCGAAATGTGCGGAAAATGCGTTTTTTCCCCACAATTCAGACTTTGTGGGGGTGTCTGGGTAATAAATTCTGGGGCGATTTACACAAATCACACCTATGCGGATTCCCACAAGTGTCCTCTTTTCAGAAATGCATGGGGTTCCCTGTTTTCCTTGGTGGCTTGGACACCTGAAGCCCATATCTGTATGGTGTGCGAGTCAGCAGAGACTCTGAAATTCCGGTCTGAAAACAGACTTGGGGTTACTTGTGTATTAGGCTTTCCCCTTGGTGCCGGGGTAGGTGCACCCACACATGTGAGATACCGTTTTCATCGGGAAACCTGTGGGAACGCGGAACGGTACGCCTTGTGTTGTTGAGGGCGTGTTTCGATGGGTGAGCCGAGCAAAATGGGCAAAAAATGCATTTTTTTTCCACACATTTTGGACTTTGCGGGGGTGTCTGGGTAATACATTCTGGGGCGATTTGCACAAATCATACCTCTGCGGATTTCCATAGGTGTCCTCTTTTGGGAAATGCATGGGGTTCCCTGTTTTCCTTGGTGACTTGGACACCGAGGCCCATATCTGTATGGTGTGCCGGTAGAGAGTCTGAAATTCCAGTTGAAAGCAAACTTGGGGTTACTTGTGTTTTAGGCTTTCCCCTTGGCACCCAGGTAGGTGCACCCACACATGTGAGGTACTGTTTTCATCGGGACACCTGTGGTAACGCAGGACGGTAGGCCATGTGCTGTTGGGGCCGTGTTTCGATGGGTGAGCCGAGCGAAATGTGCGGAAAATGCGTTTTTTCCCCACAATTCAGACTTTGCGGGGTGTCTGGGTAATAAAGTTTGGGCAATTTGCGCAAATCATACCTATGCAGATTCCCACGGGTGTCCTCTTTTCGGAAATGCATGGGGTTCCCTGTTTTCCTTGGTGGCTTGGACACCCGACGCCCATATCTGTATGCTGTGCCGGTCGGCAGAGAGTCTGAAATTCCGGTCTGAAAACAGACTTGGGGTTACTTGTGTTTTAGGCTTTCCCCTTGGCGCCCAGGTAGGTGCACCCACACATGTGAGGTACCGTTTCCATTGGGACACCTGTGGGAACGCGGAACAGTAGGCCATGTGTTGTTGTGGGCATGTTTCGATGGGTGAGCCGAGTGAAATGTGCAAAAAATGTGTTTTTTTTCCCACATTTCGGACTTTGCGGGGGTGTCTGGGTAATACATTCTGGGGCGATTTGCGCAATTCATACCTTTGCGGATTTCCACGGGTGTCCTCTTTTCGGAAATGCATGGGGTTCCTTGTTTTCCTTGGTGGCTTGGACACCTGAGGCCCATATCTGTATGGTGTGCCGGTCAGCAGAGAGTGTGAAATTCCAGTCTGAAAACAGACTTGGGGTTACTTGTGTTTTAGGCTTTCCCCTTGACGCCCAGGTAGGTGCACCCACACATGTGAGGTATTATTTTCATCGGGACACCTGTGGGAATGCGGGAGAGTAGGCCATGTGTTGTTGGGGGCGTGTTTCGATGGGTGAGCCGAGCGAAATATGCAGAAAATGCGTTTTTTTCCCACATTTCGCACATTGCGGAGGTGTCTGGGTAATAAATTCTGGGGCGATTTGCGCAAATCATACCTCTGCGGATTCCCACGGGTGTCCTCTTTTCGGAAATGCATGGGGTTCCCTGTTTTCCTTGGTGGCTTGGACACCCGAGGCCCATATCTGTATGGTGTGCCGGTCGGCAGAGAGTCTGAATTTCCGGTGTGAAAACAGACTTGGAGTTACTTGTGTAGTAGGCTTTCCCCTTGACGCCCAGGTAGGTGCACCCACACATGTGAGGTACCATTTTCATCGGGACACCTGTGGGAACGCGGGACAGTAGGCCATGTGTTGTTGGGGGCGTGTTTCGATGGGTGAGCCGAGCGAAATGTGCAGAAAATGCATTTTTTCCCCACATTTGGGACTTTGCGGGGGTGTCTGGGTAATAAATTCTGGGGCGATTTGCGCAAATCATACCTCTGTGGATTCCCACGGGTGTCCTCTTTTCGGAAACGCATAGGGTTCCCTGTTTTCCTTGGTGGCTTGGACACCTGAGGCCCATATCTGTATGGTGTGCCGGTCGGCAGAGAGTCTGAAATTCCGGTCTGAAAACAGACTTGGGGTTACTTGTGTTTTAGGCTTTCCCCTTGGCGCCCAGGTAGGTGCACCCACACATGTGAGGTACTGTTTTCATTGGGACACGTGTGGGAATGCAGGACGGTAGGCCATGTGTTGTTGGGGGCGTGTTTCGATGGGTGAGCCGAGCGAAATGTGCAGAAAATGCGTTTTTTTCCCCACATTTTGGAGTTCGCAGGGGTGTTTGGGTAATAAATTCTGGGGCGATTTGCGCAAATCATACCTCTGCGGATTCCCACGGGTGTCCTCTTTTTGGAAATGCATGAGGTTCCCTGTTTTCCTTGGTGGCTTGGACACCCGAGGCCCATATCTGTATGGTGTGCTGGTCGGCAGAGAGTCTGAAATTCCGGTCTGAAAACAGACTTGGGGTTACTTGTGTTTTAGGCTTTCCCCTTGGCGCCCAGGTAGGTGCACCCACACATGTGAGGTACCATTTTCATCAGGCCACCTGTGGGAACAGGGGACGGTAGGCCATGTGTTGTTGGGTGCGTTTTTAGATGGGTGAGCGAGCGAAATGTGCGGAAAATGTGTTTTTTTCACACATTTTGGACTTTGCGGGGGTGTCTGGGTAATAAATTCTGGGGCGATTTGCGCAAATCATACCTCTGCGGATTCCCACGGGTGTCCTCTTTTCGGAAATGCATGGGGTTCCCTGTTTTCCTTGGTGGCTTGGACACCCGAGGCCCATATCTGTATGGTGTGCCGGTCGGCAGAGAGTCTGAATTTCCGGTGTGAAAACAGACTTGGAGTTACTTGTGTTTTAGGCTTTCCCCTTGACGCCCAGGTAGGTGCACCCACACATGTGAGGTACCATTTTCATCGGGACACCTGTGGGAACGCGGGACAGTAGGCCATGTGTTGTTGGGGGCGTGTTTCGATGGGTGAGCCGAGCGAAATGTGCAGAAAATGCATTTTTTCCCCACATTTGGGACTTAGCGGGGGTGTCTGGGTAATAAATTCTGGGGCGATTTGCGCAAATCATACCTCTGTGGATTCCCACGGGTGTCCTCTTTTCGGAAACGCATAGGGTTCCCTGTTTTCCTTGGTGGCTTGGACACCTGAGGCCCATATCTGTATGGTGTGCCGGTCGGCAGAGAGTCTGAAATTCCGGTCTGAAAACAGACTTGGGGTTACTTGTGTTTTAGGCTTTCCCCTTGGCGCCCAGGTAGGTGCACCCACACATGTGAGGTACTGTTTTCATCGGGACACGTGTGGGAATGCAGGACGGTAGGCCATGTGTTGTTGGGGGCGTGTTTCGATGGGTGAGCCGAGCGAAATGTGCAGAAAATGCGTTTTTTTCCCCACATTTTGGAGTTCGCGGGGGTGTTTGGGTAATAAATTCTGGGGCGATTTGCGCAAATCATACCTCTGCGGATTCCCACGGGTGTCCTCTTTTTGGAAATGCATGAGGTTCCCTGTTTTCCTTGGTGGCTTGGACACCCGAGGCCCATATCTGTATGGTGTGCTGGTCGGCAGAGAGTCTGAAATTCCGGTCTGAAAACAGACTTGGGGTTACTTGTGTTTTAGGCTTTCCCCTTGGCGCCCAGGTAGGTGCACCCACACATGTGAGGTACCATTTTCATCAGGCCACCTGTGGGAACAGGGGACGGTAGGCCATGTGTTGTTGGGTGCGTTTTTAGATGGGTGAGCGAGTGAAATGTGCGGAAAATGTGTTTTTTTCCCACATTTTGGACTTTACGGGGGTGTCTGGGTAATAAATTCTGGGGCGATTTACACAAATCATACCTCTGCGGATTCCCACGGGTGTCCTCTTTTCGGAAATGCATGGGGTTTCCTGTTTTCCTTGGTGGCTTGGACACCCGAAGCCCATATCTGTATGGTGTTCGAGTCGGCAGAGACTCTGAAATTCCGGTCTGAAAACAGACTTGGGGTTACTTGTGAAGTATGCTTTCCCCTTGGTGCCGGGGTAGGTGCACCCACACATGTGAGGTACCGTTTTCATCCGGAAACCTGTGGGAACGCGGAACGGTACGCCTTGTGTTGTTGAGGGCGTGTTTCGAAGGGTGAGCCGAGCAAAATGTGCAAAAAATGCATTTTTTTTCCACACATTTTGGACTTTGCGGGGGTGTCTGGGTAATAAATTCTGGGGCGATTTGCACAAATCATACCTCTGCGGATTTCCATGGGTGTCCTCTTTTCGGAAATGCATGGGGTTCCCTGTTTTCCTTGGTGGCTTGGACACCGAGGCCCATATCTGTATGGTGTGCCGGTCGGCAGAGAGTCTGAAATTCCGGTTGAAAACAAACTTGGGGTTACTTGTGTTTTAGGCTTTCCCCTTGGCACCCAGGTAGGTGCACCCACACATGTGAGGTACCGTTTTCATCGGGACACCTGTGGGAACGTGGGACGGTAGGCCATGTGCTGTTGGGGTCGTGTTTCGATGGGTGAGCCGAGCGAAATGTGCGGAAAATGCGTTTTTTCCCCACAATTCAGATTTTGCGGGGGTGTCTGGGTAATAACGTTTGGGCGATTTGCGCAAATCATACCTATGCAGATTCCCACGGGTGTCCTCTTTTCGGAAATGCATGGGGTTCCCTGTTTTCGTTGGTGGCTTGGACACCCGAAGCCCATATCTGTATGGTGTGCCAGTCGGCAGAGAGTCTGAAATTCCGGTCTGAAAACAGACTTGGGGTTACTTGTGTATTAGGCTTTCCCCTTGGTGCCGGGGTAGGTGCACCCACACATGTGAGGTACCGTTTTCATCCGGAAACCTGTGGGAACGCGGAACGGTATGCCTTGTGTTGTTGAGGGCGTGTTTCGATGGGTGAGCCGAGCAAAATGTGAAAAAAAATCCATTTTTTTTCCACACATTTTGGACTTTGCGGGGGTGTCTGGGTAATAAATTCTGGGGCGATTTGCACAAATCATACCTCTGCGGATTTCCATGGGTGTCCTCTTTTCGGAAATGCATGGGGTTCCCTGTTTTCCTTGGTGGCTTGGACACCGAGGCCCATATCTGTATGGTGTGCCGGTCGGAAGAGAGTCTGAAATTCCGGTTGAAAACAAACTTGGGGTACTTGTGTTTTAGGCTTTCCCCTTGGCACCCAGGTAGGTGCACCCACACATGTGAGGTACCGTTTTCATCGGGACACCTGTGGGATCGTGGGACGGTAGGCCATGTGCTGTTGGGGTCGTGTTTCGATGGGTGAGCCGAGCGAAATGTGCGGAAAATGCGTTTTTTCCCCACAATTCAGACTTTGCGGGGGTGTCTGGGTAATAAAGTTTGGGCGATTTGCGCAAATCATACCTATGCAGATTCCCACGGGTGTCCTCTTTTCGGAAATGCATGGGGTTCCCTGTTTTCCTTGGTGGCTTGGACACCCGAAGCCCATATCTGTATGGTGTGCCAGTCGGCAGAGAGTCTGAAATTCCGGTCTGAAAACAGACTTGGGGTTACTTGTGTTTTAGGCTTTCCCCTTGGTGCCCAGGTAGGTGCACCCACACATGTGAGGTACTGTTTTCATCGGGACACCTGTGGGAACGTGGAACGGTGGGCCATGTGTTGTTGGGGGCGTGTTTTGATGGGTGAGCCGAGCGAAATGTGCAAAAAATGCATTTTTTCCCCCACATTTCAGGACTTTGCAGGGGTGTCTGGGTAATAAAGTTTGGGCGATTTGCGCAAATCATACCTATGCAGATTCCCACGGGTGTCCTCTTTTCGGAAATGCATGGGGTTCCCTGTTTTCCTTGGTGGCTTGGACACCCGAGGCCCATATCTGTATGCTGTGCCGGTCGGCAGAGAGTCTGAAATTCCGGTCTGAAAACAGACTTGGGGTTACTTGTGTTTTAGGCTTTCCCCTTGGCGCCCAGGTAGGTGCACCCACACATGTGAGGTACCGTTTCCATTGGGACACCTGTGGGAACGCGGAACAGTAGGCCATGTGTTGTTGTGGGCATGTTTCGATGGGTGAGCCGAGCGAAATGTGCGGAAAATGCGTTTTTTCGCCACAATTCAGACTTTGCAGGGGTGTCTGGGTAATAAAGTTTGGGCGATTTGGGCAAATCATACCTATGCAGTTTCCCACGGGTGTCCTCTTTTCGGAAATGCATGGGGTTCCGTGTTTTCCTTGGTGGCTTGGACACCCGAGGCCCATATCTGTATGGTGTGCCGTTCGGCAGAAAGTCTGAAATTCCGGTCTGAAAACAGACTTGGGGTTACTTGTGTATTAGGCTTTCCCCTTGGTGCCGGGGTAGGTGCACCCACACATGTGAGGTACCGTTTTCATCCGGAAACCTGTGGGAACGCGGAACGGTACGCCTTGTGTTGTTGAGGGCGTGTTTCGATGGGTGAGCCGAGCAAAATGGGCAAAAAATGCATTTTTTTTCCACACATTTTGGACTTTGCGGGGGTGCCTGGGTAATAAATTCTGGGGCGATTTGCACAAATCATAACTCTGCGGATTTCCATGGGTGTCCTCTTTTCGGAAATGCATGGGGTTCCCTGTTTTCCTTGGTGGCTTGGACACCGAGGCCCATATCTGTATGGTGTGCCGGTCGGAAGAGAGTCTGAAATTCCGGTTGAAAACAAACTTGGGGTACTTGTGTTTTAGGCTTTCCCCTTGGCACCCAGGTAGGTGCACCCACACATGTGAGGTACCGTTTTCATCGGGACACCTGTGGGATCGTGGGACGGTAGGCCATGTGCTGTTGGGGTCGTGTTTCGATGGGTGAGCCGAGCGAAATGTGCGGAAAATGCGTTTTTTCCCCACAATTCAGACTTTGCGGGGGTGTCTGGGTAATAAAGTTTGGGCGATTTGCGCAAATCATACCTATGCAGATTCCCACGGGTGTCCTCTTTTCGGAAATGCATGGGGTTCCCTGTTTTCCTTGGTGGCTTGGACACCCGAAGCCCATATCTGTATGGTGTGCCAGTCGGCAGAGAGTCTGAAATTCCGGTCTGAAAACAGACTTGGGGTTACTTGTGTTTTAGGCTTTCCCCTTGGTGCCCAGGTAGGTGCACCCACACATGTGAGGTACTGTTTTCATCGGGACACCTGTGGGAACGTGGAACGGTGGGCCATGTGTTGTTGGGGGCGTGTTTTGATGGGTGAGCCGAGCGAAATGTGCAAAAAATGCATTTTTTCCCCCACATTTCAGGACTTTGCAGGGGTGTCTGGGTAATAAAGTTTGGGCGATTTGCGCAAATCATACCTATGCAGATTCCCACGGGTGTCCTCTTTTCGGAAATGCATGGGGTTCCCTGTTTTCCTTGGTGGCTTGGACACCCGAGGCCCATATCTGTATGCTGTGCCGGTCGGCAGAGAGTCTGAAATTCCGGTCTGAAAACAGACTTGGGGTTACTTGTGTTTTAGGCTTTCCCCTTGGCGCCCAGGTAGGTGCACCCACACATGTGAGGTACCGTTTCCATTGGGACACCTGTGGGAACGCGGAACAGTAGGCCATGTGTTGTTGTGGGCATGTTTCGATGGGTGAGCCGAGCGAAATGTGCGGAAAATGCGTTTTTTCGCCACAATTCAGACTTTGCAGGGGTGTCTGGGTAATAAAGTTTGGGCGATTTGGGCAAATCATACCTATGCAGTTTCCCACGGGTGTCCTCTTTTCGGAAATGCATGGGGTTCCGTGTTTTCCTTGGTGGCTTGGACACCCGAGGCCCATATCTGTATGGTGTGCCGTTCGGCAGAAAGTCTGAAATTCCGGTCTGAAAACAGACTTGGGGTTACTTGTGTATTAGGCTTTCCCCTTGGTGCCGGGGTAGGTGCACCCACACATGTGAGGTACCGTTTTCATCCGGAAACCTGTGGGAACGCGGAACGGTACGCCTTGTGTTGTTGAGGGCGTGTTTCGATGGGTGAGCCGAGCAAAATGGGCAAAAAATGCATTTTTTTTCCACACATTTTGGACTTTGCGGGGGTGCCTGGGTAATAAATTCTGGGGCGATTTGCACAAATCATAACTCTGCGGATTTCCATGGGTGTCCTCTTTTCGGAAATGCATGGGGTTCCCTGTTTTCCTTGGTGGCTTGGACACCGAGGCCCATATCTGTATGGTGTGCCGGTCGGAAGAGAGTCTGAAATTCCGGTTGAAAACAAACTTGGGGTTACTTGTGTTTTAGGCTTTCCCCTTGGCACCCAGGTAGGTGCACCCACACATGTGAGGTACCGTTTTCATCGGGACACCTGTGGGAATGTGGGACGGTAGGCCATGTGCTGTTGGGGTCGTGTTTCGATGGGTGAGCCGAGCGAAATGTGCGGAAAATGCGTTTTTTCCCCACAATTCAGACTTTGCAAAGGGTTGTCTGGGTAATAAAGTTTGGGCGATTTGCGCAAATCATACCTCTGCAGATTCCCACGGGTATCCTCTTTTCGGAAATGCATGGGGTTCCCTGTTTTCCTTGGTGGCTTGGACACCCGAAGCCCATATCTGTATGGTGTGCCAGTCGGCAGAGAGTCTGAAATTCCGGTCTGAAAACAGACTTGGGGTTACTTGTGTTTTAGGCTTTCCCCTTGGTGCCCAGGTAGGTGCACCCACACATGTGAGGTACTGTTTTCATCGGGACACCTGTGGGAACGTGGAACGGTGGGCCATGTGTTGTTGGGGGCGTGTTTTGATGGGTGAGCCGAGCGAAATGTGCAAAAAATGCATTTTTCCCCCCACATTTCGGACTTTGCAGGGGTGCCTGGGTAATAAAGTTTGGGCGATTTGCGCAAATCATACCTATGCAGATTCCCACGGGTGTCCTCTTTTCGGAAATGCATGGGGTTCCCTGTTTTCCTTGGTGGCTTGGACACCCGAGGCCCATATCTGTATGCTGTGCCGGTCGGCAGAGAGTCTGAAATTCCGGTCTGAAAACAGACTTGGGGTTACTTGTGTTTTAGGCTTTCCCCTTGGCGCCCAGGTAGGTGCACCCACACATGTGAGGTACCATATCCATTGGGACACCTGTGGGAACGCAGAACAGTAGGCCATGTGTTGTTGTGGGCATGTTTCGAAGGGTGAGCCGAGTGAAATGTGCAAAAATGTGTTTTTTTTCCCACATTTCGGACTTTGCGGGGGTGTCTGGGTAATACATTCTGGGGCGATTTGCGCAATTCATACCTCTGCGGATTTCCACGGGTGTCCTCTTTTCGGAAATGCATGGGGTTCCTTGTTTTCCTTGGTGGCTTGGACACCTGAGGCCCATATCTGTATGGTGTGCCGGTCAGCAGAGAGTCTGAAATTCCAGTCTGAAAACAGACTTGGGGTAACTTGTCTTTTAGGCTTTCCCCTTGACGCCCAGGTAGGTGCACCCACACATGTGAGGTACTATTTTCATCGGGACACCTGTGGGAATGCGGGAGAGTAGGCCATGTGTTGTTGGGGGCGTGTTTCGATGGGTGAGCCGAGCGAAATATGCAGAAAATGCGTTTTCTTCCCACATTTCGCACATTGCGGAGGTGTCTGGGTAATAAATTCTGGGGCGATTTGCGCAAATCATACCTCTGCGGATTCCCACGGGTGTCCTCTTTTCGGAAATGCATGGGGTTCCCTGTTTTCCTTGGTGGCTTGGACACCCGAGGCCCATATCTGTATGGTGTGCCGGTCGGCAGAGAGTCTGAAATTCCGGTGTGAAAACAGACTTGGAGTTACTTGTGTTTTAGGCTTTCCCCTTGACGCCCAGGTAGGTGCACCCACACATGTGAGGTACCATTTTCATCGGGACACCTGTGGGAACGCGGGACGGTAGGCCATGTGGTGTTGGGGGCGTGTTTCGATGGGTGAGCCGAGCGAAATGTGCAGAAAACGCATTTTTTCCCCACATTTGGGACTTAGCGGGGGTGTCTGGGTAATAAATTCTGGGGCGATTTGCGCAAATCATACCTCTGTGGATTCCCACAGGTGTCCTCTTTTCGGAAATGCATGGGGTTCCCTGTTTTCCTTGGTGGCTTGGACACCTGAGGCCCAAATCTGTATGGTGTGCCGGTCGGCAGAGAGTCTGAAATTCCGGTCTGAAAACAGACTTGGGGTTACTTGTGTTTTAGGCTTTCCCCTTGGCGCCCAGGTAGGTGCACCCACACATGTGAGGTACTGTTTTCATCGGGACACGTGTGGGAATGCAGGACGGTAGGCCAAGTGTTGTTGGGGGCGTGTTTCGATGGGTGAGCCGAGCGAAATGTGCAGAAAATGCGTTTTTTTCCCCACATTTTGGAGTTCGCGGGGGTGTCTGGGTAATAAATTCTGGGGCGATTTGCGCAAATCATATCTCTGCGGATTCCCACGGGTGTCCTCTTTTTGGAAATGCATGGGGTTCCCTGTTTTCCTTGGTGGCTTGGACACCCGAGGCCCATATCTGTATGGTGTGCCGGTCGGCAGAGAGTCTGAAATTCCGGTCTGAAAACAGACTTGGGGTTACTTGTGTTTTAGGCTTTCCCCTTGGCGCCCAGGTAGGTGCACCCACACATGTGAGGTACCATTTTCATCAGGCCACCTGTGGGAACAGGGGACGGTAGGCCATGTGTTGTTGGGTGCGTGTTTAGATGGGTGAGCGAGCGAAATGTGCGGAAAATGTGTTTTTTTCCCACATTTTGGACTTTGCGGGGGTGTCTGGGTAATAAATTCTGGGGCGATTTACACAAATCATACCTCTGCGGATTCCCACAGGTGTCCTCTTTTCGGAAATGCATGGGGTTTCCTGTTTTCCTTGGTGGTTTGGACACCCGACGCCCATATCTGTATGGTGTGCCGGTCGGCAGATAGTCTCAAATTCTGGTCTGAAAACAGACTTGGGGTTACTTGTGTTTTAGGCTTTCCCCTTGGCGCCCAGGTAGGTGCACCCACACATGTGAGGTACTGTTTTCATCGGGACACCTGTGGGAACAGGGGACGGTAGGCCATGTGTTGTTGGGGTCGTGTTTCGATGGGTGAGCCGAGCGAAATGTGCGGAAAATGCGTTTTTTCCCCACAATTCAGACTTTGTGGGGGTGTCTGGGTAATAAATTCTGGGGCGATTTACACAAATCACACCTATGCGGATTCCCACAAGTGTCCTCTTTTCAGAAATGCATGGGGTTCCCTGTTTTCCTTGGTGGCTTGGACACCCGAAGCCCATATCTGTATGGTGTGCGAGTCAGCAGAGACTCTGAAATTCCGGTCTGAAAACAGACTTGGGGTTACTTGTGTATTAGGCTTTCCCCTTGGTGCCGGGGTAGGTGCACCCACACATGTGAGATACCGTTTTCATCGGGAAACCTGTGGGAACGCGGAACGGTACGCCTTGTGTTGTTGAGGGCGTGTTTCGATGGGTGAGCCGAGCAAAATGGGCAAAAAATGCATTTTTTTTCCACACATTTTGGACTTTGCGGGGGTGTCTGGGTAATACATTCTGGGGCGATTTGCACAAATCATACCTCTGCAGATTTCCATAGGTGTCCTCTTTTCGGAAATGCATGGGGTTCCCTGTTTTCCTTGGTGGCTTGGACACCGAGGCCCATATCTGTATGGTGTGCCGGTAGAGAGTCTGAAATTCCAGTTGAAAACAAACTTGGGGTTACTTGTGTTTTAGGCTTTCCCCTTGGCACCCAGGTAGGTGCACCCACACATGTGAGGTACTGTTTTCATCGGGACACCTGTGGTAACGCAGGACGGTAGGCCATGTGCTGTTGGGGCCGTGTTTCGATGGGTGAGCCGAGCGAAATGTGCGGAAAATGCGTTTTTTCCCCACAATTCAGACTTTGCGGGGGTGTCTGGGTAATAAAGTTTGGGCGATTTGCGCAAATCATACCTATGCAGATTTCCACGGGTGTCCTCTTTTCGGAAATGCATGGGATTCCCTGTTTTCCGTGGTGGCTTGGACACCCGACGCCCATATCTGTATGCTGTGCCGGTCGGCAGAGAGTCTGAAATTTCGGTCTGAAAACAGACTTGGGGTTACTTGTGTTTTAGGCTTTCCCCTTGGCGCCCAGGTAGGTGCACCCACACATGTGAGGTACCGTTTCCATTGGGACACCTGTGGGAACGCGGAACAGTAGGCCATGTGTTGTTGTGGGCATGTTTCGATGGGTGAGCCGAGTGAAATGTGCAAAAAATGTGTTTTTTTTCCCACATTTCGGACTTTGCGGGGGTGTCTGGGTAATACATTCTGGGGCGATTTGCGCAATTCATACCTTTGCGGATTTCCACGGGTGTCCTCTTTTCGGAAATGCATGGGGTTCCTTGTTTTCCTTGGTGGCTTGGACACCTGAGGCCCATATCTGTATGGTGTGCCGGTCAGCAGAGAGTGTGAAATTCCAGTCTGAAAACAGACTTGGGGTTACTTGTGTTTTAGGCTTTCCCCTTGACGCCCAGGTAGGTGCACCCACACATGTGAGGTATTATTTTCATCGGGACACCTGTGGGAATGCGGGAGAGTAGGCCATGTGTTGTTGGGGGCGTGTTTCGATGGGTGAGCCGAGCGAAATATGCAGAAAATGCGTTTTTTTCCCACATTTCGGACTTTGCGGGGGTGTCTGGGTAATACATTCTGGGGCGATTTGCGCAATTCATACCTTTGCGGATTTCCACGGGTGTCCTCTTTTTGGAAATGCATGGGGTTCCTTGTTTTCCTTGGTGGCTTGGACACCTGAGGCCCATATCTGTATGGTGTGCCGGTCAGCAGAGAGTGTGAAATTCCAGTCTGAAAACAGACTTGGGGTTACTTGTGTTTTAGGCTTTCCCCTTGACGCCCAGGTAGGTGCACCCACACATATGAGGTATTATTTTCATCGGGACACCTGTGGGAATGCGGGAGAGTAGGCCATGTGTTGTTGGGGGCGTGTTTCGATGGGTGAGCCGAGCGAAATATGCAGAAAATGCGTTTTTTTCCCACATTTCGCACATTGCGGAGGTGTCTGGGTAATAAATTCTGGGGCGATTTGCGCAAATCATACCTCTGCGGATTCCCACGGGTGTCCTCTTTTCGGAAATGCATGGGGTTCCCTGTTTTCCTTGGTGGCTTGGACACCCGAGGCCCATATCTGTATGGTGTGCCGGTCGGCAGAGAGTCTGAATTTCCGGTGTGAAAACAGACTTGGAGTTACTTGTGTTTTAGGCTTTCCCCTTGACGCCCAGGTAGGTGCACCCACACATGTGAGGTACCATTTTCATCGGGACACCTGTGGGAACGCGGGACAGTAGGCCATGTGTTGTTGGGGGCGTGTTTCGATGGGTGAGACGAGCGAAATGTGCAGAAAATGCATTTTTTCCCCACATTTGGGATTTAGCGGGGGTGTCTGGGTAATAGATTCTGGGGCGATTTGCGCAAATCATACCTCTGTGGATTCCCACGGGTGTCCTCTTTTCGGAAACGCATAGGGTTCCCTGTTTTCCTTGGTGGCTTGGACACCTGAGGCCCATATCTGTATGGTGTGCCGGTCGGCAGAGAGTCTGAAATTCCGGTCTGAAAACAGACTTGGGGTTACTTGTGTTTTAGGCTTTCCCCTTGGCGCCCAGGTAGGTGCACCCACACATGTGAGGTACTGTTTTCATCGGGACACCTGTGGGAATGCAGGACGGTAGGCCATGTGTTGTTGGGGGCGTGTTTCGATGGTTGAGCCGAGCGAAATGTGCAGAAAATGCGTTTTTTTCCCCACATTTTGGAATTCGCGGGGGTGTTTGGGTAATAAATTCTGGGGCGATTTGCGCAAATCATACCTCTGCGGATTCCCACGGGTGTCCTCTTTTTGGAAATGCATGAGGTTCCCTGTTTTCCTTGGTGGCTTGGACACCCGAGGCCCATATCTGTATGGTGTGCTGGTCGGCAGAGAGTCTGAAATTCCGGTCTGAAAACAGACTTGGGGTTACTTGTGTTTTAGGCTTTCCCCTTGGCGCCCAGGTAGGTGCACCCACACATGTGAGGTACCATTTTCATCAGGCCACCTGTGGGAACAGGGGACGGTAGGCCATGTGTTGTTGGGTGCGTTTTTAGATGGGTGAGCGAGCGAAATGTGCGGAAAATGTGTTTTTTTCCCACATTTTGGACTTTGCGGGGGTGTCTGGGTAATAAATTCTGGGGCGATTTACACAAATCATACCTCTGCGGATTCCCACGGGTGTCCTCTTTTTGGAAATGCATGGGGTTTCCTGTTTTCCTTGGTGGCTTGGACACCCGACGCCCATATCTGTATGGTGTGCCGGTCGGCAGAGAGTCTCAAATTCCGGTCTGAAAACAGACTTGGGGTTACTTGTGTTTTAGGCTTTCCCCTTGGCGCCCAGGTAGATGCACCCACACATGTGAGGTACCGTTTTCATCGGGACACCTGTGGGAACAGGGGACGGTAGGCCATGTGTTGTTGGGGTCGTGTTTCGATGGGTGAGCCGAGCGGAATGTGCGGAAAATGCGTTTTTTCCCCACAATTCAGACTTTGCGGGGGTGTCTGGGTAATAAATTCTGGGGCGATTTACACAAATCATACCTATGCGGATTCCCACAAGTGTCCTCTTTTCAGAAATGCATGGGGTTCCCTGTTTTCCTTGGTGGCTTGGACACCCGAAGCCCATATCTGTATGGTGTTCGAGTCGGCAGAGACTCTGAAATTCCGGTCTGAAAACAGACTTGGGGTTACTTGTGAAGTATGCTTTCCCCTTGGTGCCGGGGTAGGTGCACCCACACATGTGAGGTACCGTTTTCATCCGGAAACCTGTGGGAACGCGGAACGGTACGCCTTGTGTTGTTGAGGGCTTGTTTCGAAGGGTGAGCCGAGCAAAATGTGCAAAAAATGCATTTTTTTTCCACACATTTTGGACTTTGCGGGGGTGTCTGGGTAATAAATTCTGGGGCGATTTGCGCAAATCATACCTCTGCGGATTTCCATGGGTGTCCTCTTTTCGGAAATGCATGGGGTTCCCTGTTTTCCTTGGTGGCTTGGACACCGAGGCCCATATCTGTATGGTGTGCCGGTCGGCAGAGAGTCTGAAATTCCGGTTGAAAACAAACTTGGGGTTACTTGTGTTTTAGGCTTTCCCCTTGGCACCCAGGTAGGTGCACCCACACATGTGAGGTACCGTTTTCATCGGGACACCTGTGGGAACGTGGGACGGTAGGCCATGTGCTGTTGGGGTCGTGTTTCGATGGGTGAGCCGAGCGAAATGTGCGGAAAATGCGTTTTTTCCCCACAATTCAGATTTTGCGGGGGTGTCTGGGTAATAACGTTTGGGCGATTTGCGCAAATCATACCTATGCAGATTCCCACGGGTGTCCTCTTTTCGGAAATGCATGGGGTTCCCTGTTTTCCTTGGTGGCTTGGACACCCGAAGCCCATATCTGTATGGTGTGCCAGTCGGCAGAGAGTCTGAAATTCCGGTCTGAAAACAGACTTGGGGTTACTTGTGTATTAGGCTTTCCCCTTGGTGCCGGGGTAGGTGCACCCACACATGTGAGGTACCGTTTTCATCCGGAAACCTGTGGGAACGCGGAACGGTATGCCTTGTGTTGTTGAGGGCGTGTTTCGATGGGTGAGCCGAGCAAAATGTGCAAAAAATGCATTTTTTTTCCACACATTTTGGACTTTGCGGGGGTGTCTGGGTAATAAATTCTGGGGCGATTTGCACAAATCATACCTCTGCGGATTTCCATGGGTGTCCTCTCTTCGGAAATGCATGGGGTTCCCTGTTTTCCTTGGTGGCTTGGACACCGAGGCCCATATCTGTATGGTGTGCCGGTCGGAAGAGAGTCTGAAATTCCGGTTGAAAACAAACTTGGGGTACTTGTGTTTTAGGCTTTCCCCTTGGCACCCTGGTAGGTGCACCCACACATGTGAGGTACCGTTTTCATCGGGACACCTGTGGGAACGTGGAACGGTGGGCCATGTGTTGTTGGGGGCGTGTTTTGATGGGTGAGCCGAGCGAAATGTGCAAAAAATGCATTTTTTCCCCCACATTTCAGGACTTTGCAGGGGTGTCTGGGTAATAAAGTTTGGGCGATTTGCGCAAATCATACCTATGCAGATTCCCACGGGTGTCCTCTTTTCGGAAATGCATGGGGTTCCCTGTTTTCCTTGGTGGCTTGGACACCCGAGGCCCATATCTGTATGCTGTGCCGGTCGGCAGAGAGTCTGAAATTCCGGTCTGAAAACAGACTTGGGGTTACTTGTGTTTTAGGCTTTCCCCTTGGCGCCCAGGTAGGTGCACCCACACATGTGAGGTACCGTTTCCATTGGGACACCTGTGGGAACGCGGAACAGTAGGCCATGTGTTGTTGTGGGCATGTTTCGATGGGTGAGCCGAGCGAAATGTGCGGAAAATGCGTTTTTTCGCCACAATTCAGACTTTGCAGGGGTGTCTGGGTAATAAAGTTTGGGCGATTTGGGCAAATCATAACTATGCAGTTTCCCACGGGTGTCCTCTTTTCGGAAATGCATGGGGTTCCGTGTTTTCCTTGGTGGCTTGGACACCCGAGGCCCATATCTGTATGGTGTGCCGTTCAGCAGAAAGTCTGAAATTCCGGTCTGAAAACAGACTTGGGGTTACTTGTGTATTAGGCTTTCCCCTTGGTGCCGGGGTAGGTGCACCCACACATGTGAGGTACCGTTTTCATCCGGAAACCTGTGGGAACGAGGAACGGTATGCCTTGTGTTGTTGAGGGCGTGTTTCGATGGGTGAGCCGAGCAAAATGTGCAAAAAATGCATTTTTTTTCCACACATTTTGGACTTTGCGGGGGTGTCTGGGTAATAAATTCTGGGGCGATTTGCACAAATCATACCTCTGCGGATTTCCATGGGTGTCCTCTTTTCGGAAATGCATGGGGTTCCCTGTTTTCCTTGGTGGCTTGGACACCGAGGCCCATATCTGTATGGTGTGCCGGTCGGAAGAGAGTCTGAAATTCCGGTTGAAAACAAACTTGGGGTTACTTGTGTTTTAGGCTTTCCCCTTGGCACCCAGGTAGGTGCACCCACACATGTGAGGTACCGTTTTCATCGGGACACCTGTGGGAATGTGGGGCGGTAGGCCATGTGCTGTTGGGGTCGTGTTTCGATGGGTGAGCCGAGCGAAATGTGAGGAAAATGCGTTTTTTCCCCACAATTCAGACTTTGCGGGGGTGTCTGGGTAATAAAGTTTGGGCGATTTGCGCAAATCATACCTATGCAGATTCCCACGGGTGTCCTCTTTTCGGAAATGCATGGGGTTCCCTGTTTTCCTTGGTGGCTTGGACACCCGAAGCCCATATCTGTATGGTGTGCCAGTCGGCAGAGAGTCTGAAATTCGGGTCTGAAAACAGACTTGGGGTTACTTGTGTTTTAGGCTTTCCCCTTGGTGCCCAGGTAGGTGCACCCACACATGTGAGGTACTGTTTTCATCGGGACACCTGTGGGAACGTGCAACAGTGGGCCATGTGTTGTTGGGGGCGTGTTTTGATGGGTGAGCCGAGCGAAATGTGCAAAAAATGCATTTTTCCCCCCACATTTCGGACTTTGCAGGGGTGCCTGGGTAATAAAGTTTGGGCGATTTGCGCAAATCATACCTATGCAGATTCCCACGGGTGTCCTCTTTTCGGAAATGCATGGGGTTCCCTGTTTTCCTTGGTGGCTTGGACACCCGAGGCCCATATCTGTATGCTGTGCCGGTCGGCAGAGAGTCTGAAATTCCGGTCTGAAAACAGACTTGGGGTTACTTGTGTTTTAGGCTTTCCCCTTGGCACCCAGGTAGGTGCACCCACACATGTGAGGTACCGTTTCCATTGGGACACCTGTGGGAACGCGGAACAGTAGGCCATGTGTTGTTGTGGGCATGTTTCGATGGGTGAGCCGAGCGAAATGTGCGGAAAATGCGTTTTTTCGCCACAATTCAGACTTTGCAGGGGTGTCTGGGTAATAAAGTTTGGGCGATTTGGGCAAATCATACCTATGCAGTTTCCCACGGGTGTCCTCTTTTCGGAAATGCATGGGGTTCCCTGTTTTCCTTGGTGGCTTGGACACCCGAGGCCCATATCTGTATGGTGTGCCGTTCGGCAGAAAGTCTGAAATTCCGGTTGAAAACAGACTTGGGGTTACTTGTGTTTTAGGCTTTCCCGTTGGCGCCCAGGTAGGTGCACCGACACATGTGAGGTACCGTTTTCATTGGGACACCTGTGGTAACGTGGGACGGTAGGCCATGTGCTGTTGCGGGCGTGTTTCAATGGGTGAGCCGAGCGAAATGTGTGAAAAATTCGTTTTTTTCCCCACATTTCTGACTTTGCGGGGGTGTCTGGGTAATAAATTCTGGGGCGCTTTGCGCAAATAATACCTCTGCGGATTCCCATGAGTGTCCTCTTTTCGGAAATGTATGGGGTTCCCTGTTTTCCTTGGTGGCTTGGACACCCGAGGCCCATATCTGTATGGTGTGCCGGTCGGCAGAGAGTCTGAAATTCCGGTCTGAAAACAGACTTGGGGTTCGTTGTGTTTTAGGCTTTCCCCTTGGCGCCCAGGTAGGTGCACCCACACATGTGAGGTACCGTTTTCATCGGGAAACCTGTGGGAACGCGGAACAGTAGGCCTTGTGTTGTTGAGGGCGTGTTTCGATGGGTGAGCCGAGCAAAATGTGCGAAAAATGCATTTTTTCCCCCACATTTTGGACTTTGTGGGGGTGTCTGGGTAATAAATTCTGGGGCGATTTGCGCAAATCATACCTCTGCGGATTTCCACGGGTGTCCTCTTTTCAGAAATGCATGGGGTTCCCTGTTTTCCTTGGTGGTTTGGACACCCAAGGCCCATATCTGCATGGTGTGCCGGTCGGCAGAAAGTCTGAAATTCCGGTTGAAAACAGACTTGGGGTTACTTGTGTTTTAAGCTTTCTCCTTGGCGCCCAGGTAGGTGCACCCACACATGTGAGGTACCGTTTTCATCGGGACACCTGTGGTAACGCGGGACGGTAGGCCATGTGCTGTTGGGGTCGTGTTTCAATGGGTGAGCCGAGCGAAATGTGCAGAAAATGCGTTTTTTCCCCACAATTCAGACTTTGCGGGGGTGTCTGGGTAATAAAGTTTGGGCGATTTGCGCAAATCATACCTATGCAGATTCCCACGGGTGTCTTCTTTTCGGAAATGCATGGGGTTCCCTGTTTTCCTTGGTGGCTTGGACACCCGAGGCCCATATCTGTATGGTGTGCCGGTCGGCAGAGAGTCTGAAATTCCGGTCTGAAAACAGACTTGGGGTTACTTGTGTTTTAGGCTTTCCCCTTGGCGCCCAGGTAGGTGCGCCCACACATGTGAGGTACCGTTTTCATTGGGACACCTGTGGGAACGGGGAACAGTAGGCCATGTGTTGTTGGGGGCATGTTCCGATGGGTGAGCCGAGTGAAATGTGCAAAAAATGAGGTTTTTTTCCCACATTTCAGACTTTGCGGGGGTGTCTGGGTAATACATTCTGGGGCGATTTGCGCAAATCATACCTCTGCGGATTTCCACGGGTGTCCTCTTTTCGGAAATGCATGGGGTTCCCTCTTTTCCTTGGTGGCTTGGACACCGAGGCCCATATCTGTATGGTGTGCCGGTCGGCAGAGAGTCTGAAATTCCGGTTGAAAACAAACTTGGGGTTACTTGTGTTTTAGGCTTTCCCCTTGGCACCCAGGTAGGTGCACCCACACATGTGAGGTACCATTTTCATTGGGACACCTGTGGGAACGTGGGACGGTAGGCCATGTGCTGTTGGGGTCGTGTTTCGATGGGTGAGCCGAGCGAAATGTGCGGAAAATGCGTTTTTTCGCCACAATTCAGACTTTGCAGGGGTGTCTGGGTAATAAAGTTTGGGCGATTTGGGCAAATCATACCTATGCAGTTTCCCACGGGTGTCCTCTTTTCGGAAATGCATGGGGTTCCCTGTTTTCCTTGGTGGCTTGGACACCCGAGGCCCATATCTGTATGGTGTGCCGTTCGGCAGAAAGTCTGAAATTCCGGTTGAAAACAGACTTGGGGTTACTTGTGTTTTAGGCTTTCCCGTTGGCGCCCAGGTAGGTGCACCGACACATGTGAGGTACCGTTTTCATTGGGACACCTGTGGTAACGTGGGACGGTAGGCCATGTGCTGTTGCGGGCGTGTTTCAATGGGTGAGCCGAGCGAAATGTGTGAAAAATTCGTTTTTTTCCCCACATTTCTGACTTTGCGGGGGTGTCTGGGTAATAAATTCTGGGGCGCTTTGCGCAAATAATACCTCTGCGGATTCCCATGAGTGTCCTCTTTTCGGAAATGTATGGGGTTCCCTGTTTTCCTTGGTGGCTTGGACACCCGAGGCCCATATCTGTATGGTGTGCCGGTCGGCAGAGAGTCTGAAATTCCGGTCTGAAAACAGACTTGGGGTTCGTTGTGTTTTAGGCTTTCCCCTTGGCGCCCAGGTAGGTGCACCCACACATGTGAGGTACCGTTTTCATCGGGAAACCTGTGGGAACGCGGAACAGTAGGCCTTGTGTTGTTGAGGGCGTGTTTCGATGGGTGAGCCGAGCAAAATGTGCGAAAAATGCATTTTTTCCCCCACATTTTGGACTTTGTGGGGGTGTCTGGGTAATAAATTCTGGGGCGATTTGCGCAAATCATACCTCTGCGGATTTCCACGGGTGTCCTCTTTTCAGAAATGCATGGGGTTCCCTGTTTTCCTTGGTGGTTTGGACACCCAAGGCCCATATCTGCATGGTGTGCCGGTCGGCAGAAAGTCTGAAATTCCGGTTGAAAACAGACTTGGGGTTACTTGTGTTTTAAGCTTTCTCCTTGGCGCCCAGGTAGGTGCACCCACACATGTGAGGTACCGTTTTCATCGGGACACCTGTGGTAACGCGGGACGGTAGGCCATGTGCTGTTGGGGTCGTGTTTCAATGGGTGAGCCGAGCGAAATGTGCAGAAAATGCGTTTTTTCCCCACAATTCAGACTTTGCGGGGGTGTCTGGGTAATAAAGTTTGGGCGATTTGCGCAAATCATACCTATGCAGATTCCCACGGGTGTCTTCTTTTCGGAAATGCATGGGGTTCCCTGTTTTCCTTGGTGGCTTGGACACCCGAGGCCCATATCTGTATGGTGTGCCGGTCGGCAGAGAGTCTGAAATTCCGGTCTGAAAACAGACTTGGGGTTACTTGTGTTTTAGGCTTTCCCCTTGGCGCCCAGGTAGGTGCGCCCACACATGTGAGGTACCGTTTTCATTGGGACACCTGTGGGAACGGGGAACAGTAGGCCATGTGTTGTTGGGGGCATGTTCCGATGGGTGAGCCGAGTGAAATGTGCAAAAAATGAGGTTTTTTTCCCACATTTCAGACTTTGCGGGGGTGTCTGGGTAATACATTCTGGGGCGATTTGCGCAAATCATACCTCTGCGGATTTCCACGGGTGTCCTCTTTTCGGAAATGCATGGGGTTCCCTCTTTTCCTTGGTGGCTTGGACACCGAGGCCCATATCTGTATGGTGTGCCGGTCGGCAGAGAGTCTGAAATTCCGGTTGAAAACAAACTTGGGGTTACTTGTGTTTTAGGCTTTCCCCTTGGCACCCAGGTAGGTGCACCCACACATGTGAGGTACCATTTTCATTGGGACACCTGTGGGAACGTGGGACGGTAGGCCATGTGCTGTTGGGGTCGTGTTTCGATGGGTGAGCCGAGCGAAATGTGCGGAAAATGCGTTTTTTTCCCCACAATTCAGACTTTGCGGGGGTGTCTGGGTAATAACGTTTGGGCGATTTGCGCAAATCATACCTATGCAGATTCCCACGGGTGTCCTCTTTTCGGAAATGCATGGGGTTCCCTGTTTTCCTTGGTGGCTTGGACACCCGAAGCCCATATCTGTATGGTGTGCCAGTCGGCAGAGAGTCTGAAATTCCGGTCTGAAAACAGACTTGGGGTTACTTGTGTATTAGGCTTTCCCCTTGGTGCCGGGGTAGGTGCACCCACACATGTGAGGTACCGTTTTCATCCGGAAACCTGTGGGAACGCGGAACGGTACGCCTTTACGTTGTTGAGGGCGTGTTTCGATGGGTGAGCCGAGCAAAATGTGCAAAAAATGCATTTTTTTTCCACACATTTTGGACTTTGCGGGGGTGTCTGGGTAATAAATTCTGGGGCGATTTACACAAATCATACCTCTGCGGATTTCCATGGGTGTCTTCTTTTCGGAAATGCATGGGGTTCCCTGTTTTCCTTGGTGGCTTGGACACCGAGGCCCATATCTGTATGGTGTGCCGGTCGGAAGAGAGTCTGAAATTCCGGTTGAAAACAAACTTGGGGTTACTTGTGTTTTAGGCTTTCCCCTTGGCACCCAGGTAGGTGCACCCACACATGTGAGGTACCGTTTTCATCGGGACACCTGTGGGATCGTGGGACGGTAGGCCATGTGCTGTTGGGGTCGTGTTTCGATGGGTGAGCTGAGCGAAATGTGCGGAAAATGTGTTTTTCCCCACAATTCAGACTTTGCGGGGGTGTTTGGGTAATAAAGTTTGGGCGATTTGCGCAAATCATACCTATGCAGATTCCCACGGGTGTCCTCTTTTCGGAAATGCATGGGGTTCCCTGTTTTCCTTGGTGGCTTGGACACCCGAAGCCCATATCTGTATGGTGTGCCAGTCGGCAGAGAGTCTGAAATTCAGGTCTGAAAACAGACTTGGGGTTACTTGTGTTTTAGGCTTTCCCCTTGGTGCCCAGGTAGGTGCACCCACACATGTGAGGTACTGTTTTCATCGGGACACCTGTGGGAACGTGGAACGGTGGGCCATGTGTTGTTGGGGGTGTGTTTTGATGGGTGAGCCGAGCGAAATGTGCAAAAAATGCATTTTTCCCCCACATTTCGGACTTTGCAGGGGTGTCTGGGTAATAAAGTTTGGGCGATTTGCGCAAATCATACCTATGCAGATTCCCACGGGTGTCCTCTTTTCGGAAATGCATGGGGTTCCCTGTTTTCCTTGGTGGCTTGGACACCCGAGGCCCATATCTGTATGCTGTGCCAGTCGGCAGAGAGTCTGAAATTCCGGTCTGAAAACAGACTTGGGGTTACTTGTGTTTTAGGCTTTCCCCTTGGCGCCCAGGTAGGTGCACCCACACATGTGAGGTACCGTTTCCATTGGGACACCCGTGGGAACGCGGAACAGTAGGCCATGTGTTGTTGTGGGCATGTTTCGATGGGTGAGCCGAGCGAAATGTGCGGAAAATGCGTTTTTTCGCCACAATTCAGACTTTGCAGGGGTGTCTGGGTAATAAAGTTTGGGCGATTTGGGCAAATCATACCTATGCAGTTTCCCACGGGTGTCCTCTTTTCGGAAATGCATGGGGTTCCCTGTTTTCCTTGGTGGCTTGGACACCCGAGGCCCATATCTGTATGGTGTGCCGTTCGGCAGAAAGTCTGAAATTCCGGTCTGAAAACAGACTTGGGGTTACTTGTGTATTAGGCTTTCCCCTTGGTGCCGGGGTAGGTGCACCCACACATGTGAGGTACCGTTTTCATCCGGAAACCTGTGGGAACGCGGAACGGTACGCCTTGTGTTGTTGAGGGCGTGTTTCGATGGGTGAGCCGAGCAAAATGGGCAAAAAATGCATTTTTTTTCCACACATTTTGGACTTTGCGGAGGTGTCTGGGTAATAAATTCTGGGGCGATTTGCACAAATCATACCTCTGCGGATTTCCATGGGTGTCCTCTTTTCGGAAATGCATGGGGTTCCCTGTTTTCCTTGGTGGCTTGGACACCGAGGCCCATATCTGTATGGTGTGCCGGTCGGCAGAGAGTCTGAAATTCCGGTTGAAAACAAACCTGGGGTTACTTGTGTTTTAGGCTTTCCCCTTGGCACCCAGGTAGGTGCACCCACACATGTGAGGTACCGTTTTCATCGGGACACCTGTGGGAATGTGGGACGGTAGGCCATGTGCTGTTGGGGTCGTGTTTCGATGGGTGAGCCGAGCGAAATGTGCGGAAAATGCGTTTTTTCCCCACAATTCAGACTTTGCGGGGGTGTCTGGGTAATAAAGTTTGGGCGATTTGCGCAAATCATACCTATGCAGATTCCCACGGGTGTCCTCTTTTCGGAAATGCATGGGGTTCCCTGTTTTCCTTGGTGGCTTGGACACCCGAAGCCCATATCTGTATGGTGTGCCAGTCGGCAGAGAGTCTGAAATTCCGGTCTGAAAACAGACTTGGGGTTACTTGTGTTTTAGGCTTTCCCCTTGGTGCCCAGGTAGGTGCACCCACACATGTGAGGTACTGTTTTCATCGGGACACCTGTGGGAATGTGGAACGGTGGGCCATGTGTTGTTGGGGCCGTGTTTTGATGGGTGAGCTGAGCGAAATGTGCAAAAAATGCATTTTTTCCCCTACATTTCGGACTTTGCAGGGGTGCCTGGGTAATAAAGTTTGGGCGATTTGCGCAAATCATACCTATGCAGATTTCCACGGGTGTCCTCTTTTCGGAAATGCATGGGGTTCCCTGTTTTCCTTGGTGGCTTGGACACCCGAGGCCCATATCTGTATGCTGTGCCGGTCGGCAGAGAGTCTGAAATTCCGGTCTGAAAACAGACTTGGGGTTACTTGTGTTTTAGCTTTCCCCTTGGCGCCCAGGTAGGTGCACCCACACATGTGAGGTACCATTTCCATTGGGACACCTGTGGGAACGCGGAACAGTAGGCCATGTGTTGTTGTGGGCATGTTTCGATGGGTGAGCCGAGCGAAATGTGCGGAAAATGCGTTTTTTCGCCACAATTCAGACTTTGCAGGGGTGTCTGGGTAATAAATTCTGGGGCGATTTGCACAAATCATACCTCTGCGGATTTCCATGGGTGTCCTCTTTTCGGAAATGCATGGGGTTCCCTGTTTTCCTTGGTGGCTTGGACACCGAGGCCCATATCTGTATGGTGTGCCGGTCGGAAGAGAGTCTGAAATTCCGGTTGAAAACAAACTTGGGGTTACTTGTGTTTTAGGCTTTCCCCTTGGCACCCAGGTAGGTGCACCCACACATGTGAGGTACCGTTTTCATCGGGACACCTGTGGGATCGTGGGACGGTAGGCCATGTGCTGTTGGGGTCGTGTTTCGATGGGTGAGCCGAGCGAAATGTGCGGAAAATGCGTTTTTCCCCACAATTCAGACTTTGCGGGGGTGTTTGGGTAATAAAGTTTGGGCGATTTGCGCAAATCATACCTATGCAGATTCCCACGGGTGTCCTCTTTTCGGAAATGCATGGGGTTCCCTGTTTTCCTTGGTGGCTTGGACACAAGAAGCCCATATCTGTATGGTGTGCCAGTCGGCAGAGAGTCTGAAATTCAGGTCTGAAAACAGACTTGGGGTTACTTGTGTTTTAGGCTTTCCCCTTGGTGCCCAGGTAGGTGCACCCACACATGTGAGGTACTGTTTTCATCGGGACACCTGTGGGAATGTGGAACGGTGGGCCATGTGTTGTTGGGGGCGTGTTTTGATGGGTGAGCCGAGCGAAATGTGCAAAAAATGCATTTTTTCCCCCACATTTCGGACTTTGCAGGGGTGTCTGGGTAATAAAGTTTGGGCGATTTGCGCAAATCATACCTATGCAGATTCCCACGGGTGTCCTCTTTTCGGAAATGCATGGGGTTCCCTGTTTTCCTTGGTGGCTTGGACACCCGAGGCCCATATCTGTATGCTGTGCCAGTCGGCAGAGAGTCTGAAATTCCGGTCTGAAAACAGACTTGGGGTTACTTGTGTTTTAGGCTTTCCCCTTGGCGCCCAGGTAGGTGCACCCACACATGTGAGGTACCGTTTCCATTGGGACACCCGTGGGAACGCGGAACAGTAGGCCATGTGTTGTTGTGGGCATGTTTCGATGGGTGAGCCGAGCGAAATGTGCGGAAAATGCGTTTTTTCGCCACAATTCAGACTTTGCAGGGGTGTCTGGGTAATAAAGTTTGGGCGATTTGGGCAAATCATACCTATGCAGTTTCCCACGGGTGTCCTCTTTTCGGAAATGCATGGGGTTCCCTGTTTTCCTTGGTGGCTTGGACACCCGAGGCCCATATCTGTATGGTGTGCCGTTCG
Source organism: Ambystoma mexicanum (assembly GCF_040938575.1). Taxonomy (NCBI): domain Eukaryota; kingdom Metazoa; phylum Chordata; class Amphibia; order Caudata; family Ambystomatidae; genus Ambystoma; species Ambystoma mexicanum. The sequence goes on along the minus strand of NC_090938.1, from coordinate 685,310,475 downwards.
GCAGAAAGTCTGAAATTCCGGTCTGAAAACAGATTTGGGGTTACTTGTGTATTAGGCTTTCCCCTTGGTGCCGGGGTAGGTGCACCCACACATGTGAGGTACCGTTTTCATCGGGACACCTGTGGGAATGTGGGACGGTAGGCCATGTGCTGTTGGGGTCGTGTTTCGATGGGTGAGCCGAGCGAAATGTGCGGAAAATGCGTTTTTTCCCCACAATTCAGACTTTGCGGGGGTGTCTGGGTAATAAAGTTTGGGCGATTTGCGCAAATCATACCTATGCAGATTCCCACGGGTGTCCTCTTTTCGGAAATGCATGGGGTTCCCTGTTTTCCTTGGTGGCTTGGACACCCGAAGCCCATATCTGTATGGTGTGCCGGTCGGCAGAGAGTCTGAAATTCCGGTTGAAAACAAACCTGGGGTTACTTGTGTTTTAGGCTTTCCCCTTGGCACCCAGGTAGGTGCACCCACACATGTGAGGTACCGTTTTCATCGGGACACCTGTGGGAATGTGGGACGGTAGGCCATGTGCTGTTGGGGTCGTGTTTCGATGGGTGAGCCGAGCGAAATGTGCGGAAAATGCGTTTTTTCCCCACAATTCAGACTTTGCGGGGGTGTCTGGGTAATAAAGTTTGGGCGATTTGCGCAAATCATACCTATGCAGATTCCCACGGGTGTCCTCTTTTCGGAAATGCATGGGGTTCCCTGTTTTCCTTGGTGGCTTGGACACCCGAAGCCCATATCTGTATGGTGTGCCAGTCGGCAGAGAGTCTGAAATTCCGGTCTGAAAACAGACTTGGGGTTACTTGTGTTTTAGGCTTTCCCCTTGGTGCCCAGGTAGGTGCACCCACACATGTGAGGTACTGTTTTCATCGGGACACCTGTGGGAATGTGGAACGGTGGGCCATGTGTTGTTGGGGCCGTGTTTTGATGGGTGAGCTGAGCGAAATGTGCAAAAAATGCATTTTTTCCCCTACATTTCGGACTTTGCAGGGGTGCCTGGGTAATAAAGTTTGGGCGATTTGCGCAAATCATACCTATGCAGATTTCCACGGGTGTCCTCTTTTCGGAAATGCATGGGGTTCCCTGTTTTCCTTGGTGGCTTGGACACCCGAGGCCCATATCTGTATGCTGTGCCGGTCGGCAGAGAGTCTGAAATTCCGGTCTGAAAACAGACTTGGGGTTACTTGTGTTTTAGCTTTCCCCTTGGCGCCCAGGTAGGTGCACCCACACATGTGAGGTACCATTTCCATTGGGACACCTGTGGGAACGCGGAACAGTAGGCCATGTGTTGTTGTGGGCATGTTTCGATGGGTGAGCCGAGCGAAATGTGCGGAAAATGCGTTTTTTCGCCACAATTCAGACTTTGCAGGGGTGTCTGGGTAATAAATTCTGGGGCGATTTGCACAAATCATACCTCTGCGGATTTCCATGGGTGTCCTCTTTTCGGAAATGCATGGGGTTCCCTGTTTTCCTTGGTGGCTTGGACACCGAGGCCCATATCTGTATGGTGTGCCGGTCGGAAGAGAGTCTGAAATTCCGGTTGAAAACAAACTTGGGGTTACTTGTGTTTTAGGCTTTCCCCTTGGCACCCAGGTAGGTGCACCCACACATGTGAGGTACCGTTTTCATCGGGACACCTGTGGGATCGTGGGACGGTAGGCCATGTGCTGTTGGGGTCGTGTTTCGATGGGTGAGCCGAGCGAAATGTGCGGAAAATGCGTTTTTCCCCACAATTCAGACTTTGCGGGGGTGTTTGGGTAATAAAGTTTGGGCGATTTGCGCAAATCATACCTATGCAGATTCCCACGGGTGTCCTCTTTTCGGAAATGCATGGGGTTCCCTGTTTTCCTTGGTGGCTTGGACACCCGAAGCCCATATCTGTATGGTGTGCCAGTCGGCAGAGAGTCTGAAATTCAGGTCTGAAAACAGACTTGGGGTTACTTGTGTTTTAGGCTTTCCCCTTGGTGCCCAGGTAGGTGCACCCACACATGTGAGGTACTGTTTTCATCGGGACACCTGTGGGAATGTGGAACGGTGGGCCATGTGTTGTTGGGGGCGTGTTTTGATGGGTGAGCCGAGCGAAATGTGCAAAAAATGCATTTTTTCCCCCACATTTCGGACTTTGCAGGGGTGTCTGGGTAATAAAGTTTGGGCGATTTGCGCAAATCATACCTATGCAGATTCCCACGGGTGTCCTCTTTTCGGAAATGCATGGGGTTCCCTGTTTTCCTTGGTGGCTTGGACACCCGAGGCCCATATCTGTATGCTGTGCCAGTCGGCAGAGAGTCTGAAATTCCGGTCTGAAAACAGACTTGGGGTTACTTGTGTTTTAGGCTTTCCCCTTGGCGCCCAGGTAGGTGCACCCACACATGTGAGGTACCGTTTCCATTGGGACACCCGTGGGAACGCGGAACAGTAGGCCATGTGTTGTTGTGGGCATGTTTCGATGGGTGAGCCGAGCGAAATGTGCGGAAAATGCGTTTTTTCGCCACAATTCAGACTTTGCAGGGGTGTCTGGGTAATAAAGTTTGGGCGATTTGGGCAAATCATACCTATGCAGTTTCCCACGGGTGTCCTCTTTTCGGAAATGCATGGGGTTCCCTGTTTTCCTTGGTGGCTTGGACACCCGAGGCCCATATCTGTATGGTGTGCCGTTCGGCAGAAAGTCTGAAATTCCGGTCTGAAAACAGATTTGGGGTTACTTGTGTATTAGGCTTTCCCCTTGGTGCCGGGGTAGGTGCACCCACACATGTGAGGTACCGTTTTCATCGGGACACCTGTGGGAATGTGGGACGGTAGGCCATGTGCTGTTGGGGTCGTGTTTCGATGGGTGAGCCGAGCGAAATGTGCGGAAAATGCGTTTTTTCCCCACAATTCAGACTTTGCGGGGGTGTCTGGGTAATAAAGTTTGGGCGATTTGCGCAAATCATACCTATGCAGATTCCCACGGGTGTCCTCTTTTCGGAAATGCATGGGGTTCCCTGTTTTCCTTGGTGGCTTGGACACCCGAAGCCCATATCTGTATGGTGTGCCAGTCGGCAGAGAGTCTGAAATTCCGGTCTGAAAACAGACTTGGGGTTACTTGTGTTTTAGGCTTTCCCCTTGGTGCCCAGGTAGGTGCACCCACACATGTGAGGTACTGTTTTCATCGGGACACCTGTGGGAATGTGGAACGGTGGGCCATGTGTTGTTGGGGCCGTGTTTTGATGGGTGAGCTGAGCGAAATGTGCAAAAAATGCATTTTTTCCCCTACATTTCGGACTTTGCAGGGGTGCCTGGGTAATAAAGTTTGGGCGATTTGCGCAAATCATACCTATGCAGATTTCCACGGGTGTCCTCTTTTCGGAAATGCATGGGGTTCCCTGTTTTCCTTGGTGGCTTGGACACCCGAGGCCCATATCTGTATGCTGTGCCGGTCGGCAGAGAGTCTGAAATTCCGGTCTGAAAACAGACTTGGGGTTACTTGTGTTTTAGCTTTCCCCTTGGCGCCCAGGTAGGTGCACCCACACATGTGAGGTACCATTTCCATTGGGACACCTGTGGGAACGCGGAACAGTAGGCCATGTGTTGTTGTGGGCATGTTTCGATGGGTGAGCCGAGCGAAATGTGCGGAAAATGCGTTTTTTCGCCACAATTCAGACTTTGCAGGGGTGTCTGGGTAATAAATTCTGGGGCGATTTGCACAAATCATACCTCTGCGGATTTCCATGGGTGTCCTCTTTTCGGAAATGCATGGGGTTCCCTGTTTTCCTTGGTGGCTTGGACACCGAGGCCCATATCTGTATGGTGTGCCGGTCGGAACAGAGTCTGAAATTCCGGTTGAAAACAAACTTGGGGTTACTTGTGTTTTAGGCTTTCCCCTTGGCACCCAGGTAGGTGCACCCACACATGTGAGGTACCGTTTTCATCGGGACACCTGTGGGATCGTGGGACGGTAGGCCATGTGCTGTTGGGGTCGTGTTTCGATGGGTGAGCCGAGCGAAATGTGCGGAAAATGCGTTTTTCCCCACAATTCAGACTTTGCGGGGGTGTTTGGGTAATAAAGTTTGGGCGATTTGCGCAAATCATACCTATGCAGATTCCCACGGGTGTCCTCTTTTCGGAAATGCATGGGGTTCCCTGTTTTCCTTGGTGGCTTGGACACCCGAAGCCCATATCTGTATGGTGTGCCAGTCGGCAGAGAGTCTGAAATTCAGGTCTGAAAACAGACTTGGGGTTACTTGTGTTTTAGGCTTTCCCCTTGGTGCCCAGGTAGGTGCACCCACACATGTGAGGTACTGTTTTCATCGGGACACCTGTGGGAATGTGGAACGGTGGGCCATGTGTTGTTGGGGGCGTGTTTTGATGGGTGAGCCGAGCGAAATGTGCAAAAAATGCATTTTTTCCCCCACATTTCGGACTTTGCAGGGGTGTCTGGGTAATAAAGTTTGGGCGATTTGCGCAAATCATACCTATGCAGATTCCCACGGGTGTCCTCTTTTCGGAAATGCATGGGGTTCCCTGTTTTCCTTGGTGGCTTGGACACCCGAGGCCCATATCTGTATGCTGTGCCAGTCGGCAGAGAGTCTGAAATTCCGGTCTGAAAACAGACTTGGGGTTACTTGTGTTTTAGGCTTTCCCCTTGGCGCCCAGGTAGGTGCACCCACACATGTGAGGTACCGTTTCCATTGGGACACCCGTGGGAACGCGGAACAGTAGGCCATGTGTTGTTGTGGGCATGTTTCGATGGGTGAGCCGAGCGAAATGTGCGGAAAATGCGTTTTTTCGCCACAATTCAGACTTTGCAGGGGTGTCTGGGTAATAAAGTTTGGGCGATTTGGGCAAATCATACCTATGCAGTTTCCCACGGGTGTCCTCTTTTCGGAAATGCATGGGGTTCCCTGTTTTCCTTGGTGGCTTGGACACCCGAGGCCCATATCTGTATGGTGTGCCGTTCGGCAGAAAGTCTGAAATTCCGGTCTGAAAACAGATTTGGGGTTACTTGTGTATTAGGCTTTCCCCTTGGTGCCGGGGTAGGTGCACCCACACATGTGAGGTACCGTTTTCATCCGGAAACCTGTGGGAACGCGGAACGGTACGCCTTGTGTTGTTGAGGGCGTGTTTCGATGGGTGAGCCGAGCAAAATGGGCAAAAAATGCATTTTTTTTCCACACATTTTGGACTTTGCGGGGGTGTCTGGGTAATAAATTCTGGGGCGATTTGCACAAATCATACCTCTGCGGATTTCCATGGGTGTCCTCTTTTCGGAAATGCATGGGGTTCCCTGTTTTCCTTGGTGGCTTGGACACCGAGGCCCATATCTGTATGGTGTGCTGGTCGGCAGAGAGTCTGAAATTCCGGTTGAAAACAAACCTGGGGTTACTTGTGTTTTAGGCTTTCCCCTTGGCACCCAGGTAGGTGCACCCACACATGTGAGGTACCGTTTTCATCGGGACACCTGTGGGAATGTGGGACGGTAGGCCATGTGCTGTTGGGGTCGTGTTTCGATGGGTGAGCCGAGCGAAATGTGCGGAAAATGCGTTTTTTCCCCACAATTCAGACTTTGCGGGGGTGTCTGGGTAATAAAGTTTGGGCGATTTGCGCAAATCATACCTATGCAGATTCCCACGGGTGTCCTCTTTTCGGAAATGCATGGGGTTCCCTGTTTTCCTTGGTGGCTTGGACACCCGAAGCCCATATCTGTATGGTGTGCCAGTCGGCAGAGAGTCTGAAATTCCGGTCTGAAAACAGACTTGGGGTTACTTGTGTTTTAGGCTTTCCCCTTGGTGCCCAGGTAGGTGCACCCACACATGTGAGGTACTGTTTTCATCGGGACACCTGTGGGAATGTGGAATGGTGGGCCATGTGTTGTTGGGGGCGTGTTTTGATGGGTGAGCTGAGCGAAATGTGCAAAAAATGCATTTTTTCCCCTACATTTCGGACTTTGCAGGGGTGCCTGGGTAATAAAGTTTGGGCGATTTGCGCAAATCATACCTATGCAGATTTCCACGGGTGTCCTCTTTTTGGAAATGCATGGGGTTCCCTGTTTTCCTTGGTGGGTTGGACACCCGAGGCCCATATCTGTATGCTGTGCCGGTCGGCAGAGAGTCTGAAATTCCGGTCTGAAAACAGACTTGGGGTTACTTGTGTTTTAGGCTTTCCCCTTGGCGCCCAGGTAGGTGCACCCACACATGTGAGGTACCGTTTCCATTGGGACACCTGTGGGAACGCAGAACAGTAGGTCATGTGTTGTTGTGGGCATGTTTCGATGGGTGAGCCGAGCGAAATGTGCGGAAAATGCGTTTTTTCGCCACAATTCAGACTTTGCAGGGGTGTCTGGGTAATAAAGTTTGGGCGATTTGGGCAAATCATACCTATGCAGTTTCCCACGGGTGTCCTCTTTTCGGAAATGCATGGGGTTCCCTGTTTTCCTTGGTGGCTTGGACACCCGAGGCCCATATCTGTATGGTGTGCCGTTCGGCAGAGAGTCTGAAATTCCGGTCTGAAAACAGACTTGGGGTTACTTGTGTTTTAGGCTTTCCCCTTGGCGCCCAGGTAGGTGCACCGACACATGTGAGGTACCGTTTTCATTGGGACACCTGTGGTAATGTGGGACGGTAGGCCATGTGCTGTTGCGGGCGTGTTTCAATGGGTGAGCCGAGCGAAATGTGTGAAAAATTCGTTTTTTTTCCCACATTTCTGACTTTGCGGGGGTGTCTGGGTAATAAATTCTGGGGCGCTTTGCGCAAATAATACCTCTGCGGATTCCCATGAGTGTCCTCTTTTCGGAAATGTATGGGGTTCCCTGTTTTCCTTGGTGGCTTGGACACCCGAGGCCCATATCTGTATGGTGTGCCGGTCGGCAGAGAGTCTGAAATTCCGGTCTGAAAACAGACTTGGGGTTACTTGTGTTTTAAGCTTTCTCCTTGGCGCCCAGGTAGGTGCACCCACACATGTGACTTTGCGGGGGTGTCTGGGTAATAAAGTTTGGGCGATTTCCACGGGTGTCCTCTTTTCAGAAATGCATGGGGTTCCCTGTTTTCCTTGGTGGCTTGGACACCCGAGGCCCATATCTGTATGGTGTTCCGGTCGGCAGAGAGTCTGAAATTCCGGTCTGAAAACAGACTTGGGGTTACTTGTGTTTTAGGCTTTCCCCTTGGCGCCCAGGTAGGTGCGCCCACACATGTGAGGTACCGTTTTCATTGGGACACCTGTGGGAACGGGGAACAGTAGGCCATGTGTTGTTGGGGGCATGTTCCGATGGGTGAGCCGAGTGAAATGTTCAAAAAATGAGTTTTTTTTCCCACATTTCAGACTTTGCGGGGGTGTCTGGGTAATACATTCTGGGGCGATTTGCGCAAATCATACCTCTGCGGATTTCCACGGGTGTCCTCTTTTCGGAAATGCATGGGGTTTCTTGTTTTTCTTGGTGGCTTAGACACCTCAGGCCCATATCTGTATGGTGTGCCGGTCAGCAGAGAGTCTGAAATTCCGGTCTGAAAACAGACTTGGGGTTACTTGTGTTTTAGGCTTTCCTCTTGACGCCCAGGTAGGTGCACCCACACATGTGAGGTACTGTTTTCATCGGGACATCTGTGGGAATGCGGGAGAGAAGGCCATGTGTTGTTGGGGGCGTGTTTCGATGGGTGAGCCGAGCGAAATGTGCAGAAAATGCATTTTTTCCCCACATTTGGGACTTTGCGGGGGTGTCTGGGTAATAAATTCTGGGGCGATTTGCGCAAATCATACCTCTGTGGATTCCCACGGGTGTCCTCTTTTCGGAAATGCATGGGGTTCCCTGTTTTCCTTGGTGGCTTGGACACCCGAGGCCCATATCTGTATGGTGTGCCGGTCGGCAGAGAGTCTGAAATTCCGGTGTGAAAACAGACTTGGAGTTACTTGTGTTTTAGGCTTTCCCCCTGACGCCCAGGTAGGTGCACCCACACATGTGAGGTACCCTTTTCATCGGGACACCTGTGGGAACGTGGGACGGTGGGCCATGTGTTGTTGGGGGGGGGGGTTTCGATGGGTGAGCCGAGCGAAATGTGCAGAAAATGCATTTTTTCCCCACATTTGGGACTTTGCGGGGGTGTCTGGGTAATAAATTCTGGGGCGATTTGCGCAAATCATACCTCTGTGGATTCCCACAGGTGTCCTCTTTTCGGAAATGCATGGGGTCCCTGTTTTCCTTGGTGGCTTGGACAACTGAGGCCCATATCTGTATGGTGTGCCGGTCGGCAGAGAGTCTGAAATTCCGGTCTGAAAACAGACTTGGGGTTACTTGTGTTTTAGGCTTTCCCCTTGGCGCCCAGGTAGGTGCACCCACACATGTGAGGTACTGTTTTCATCGGGACACGTGTGGGAATGCGGGACAGTAGGCCATGTGTTGTTGGGGGTGTGTTTCGATGGGTGAGCCGAGCGAAATGTGCAGAAAATGCGTTTTTTTCCCCACATTTTGGACTTCGCGGGGGTGTCTGGGTAATAAATTCTGGGGCGATTTGCGCAAATCATACCTCTGTGGATTCCCACGGGTGTCCTCTTTTTGGAAATGCATGGGGTTCCCTGTTTTCCTTGGTGGCTTGGACACCCGAGGCCCATATCTGTATGGTGTGCCGGTCGGCAAAGAGTCTCAAATTCCGGTCTGAAAACAGACTTGGGGTTACTTGTGTTTTAGGCTTTCCACTTGGCGCCCAGGTAGGTGCACCCACACATGTGAGATACTGTTTTCATCGGTACAGTCATGATGCCTACCCCCTGAGCACCAGGCCAGGCCCAGCACCCCCAGAAGCAGGCATCATGCCCTCGGGTAAAAGCCCAGCGGCCCCTTATAGGGGCTCTTTGGACTCAGTCCTGGCGCCTTTGGTGCCAGGCTCATGTTGGACATCAGTCCTGGCGCCATAGGCGCCAGGCTCATAAAGGGAGGTGTTTTGTGCACTTACCTGATGCAGACCATGCTGCACGCTTCAGGCCTCCCTGAGACCTGAAAGGGACTATTTTTTCATAGGGACTATTTTTTCACTCGGGCGTGGCCAGGGAAGGATACATACCTAGTTGGGGAAGGATACATACCTGGGACTTCTTTGGAGGCTATTTAAGCCACGCCCAGACAGCAGCTCATGCTTCGCGTTGTTCTGCTTCCTGCAGCTTAACACTCACCGTGTCTGCTCCTGCTCCTGGACTCCAGCCATGCCCGCCTCGAACCTGGAAGACCTGCAAGGAAGGAAGAGAAGAGAAAGGTGAAAACCAAGGACTATTTCAAACTTCTTACCTGCATCCGTAATCTTCTCGCCAGCATCCCTGAAGAAAGACTTCCATTTAAAAGCATCGCGTTGCTCGCTGCAGCGCCACGCTTCACTCACCTGTCCTCGAGACATCTCCCGGCTCCATCGCGGCTGTCAGCATCGGACGCCACATCTCTGCACCTAGGGGAGAGAGGAAGAAACAAAAGGTGAGCAGAAGGAACACAGAAGGAAAGCCTGATTAACAGCCATAATACTTACCGGCTTTTCTTCCACATTTCGGGTCGGTGCCACCCCGTTGGCAGGTACCGTACCCCGGCCCCTATGGGGAAAGGACAAGAGACATTTCTGGGGAATGATAAGGACATTTAGAGGGATCGCCCTCATCACTACTCACCTCAGCAGTTTAACCCCTCGACGCATCGCCTTCATTCTGCACCTGAAATAAAGGACAGATCACAGGTTAGAAAGACAACATAAAGGGGGCCTCACTTGAACTTTGAACTTTCATACTTACGGCGCATCGCTCAGGAAAGTCAAGTGGATTTTGCCAGCGCCATTCTGAAAACCAGTGAAGTAACTGGACGAACGCGCGCCCCTGCACCAGAAGCAGGATGGAGAGTTCATCCTTCCAAACCATAAGGTGAGCTTAAACCGGGGTTTGGAGGAAGTTAGAGAGGAACGAAGGGGGAAAGTGGGGAGCTAGCACACTATTCTGCAGACTGTTAATCCCCTTTCTCATCTGCAGAAGGATATTCCTATGGGCCAGGCAAGCACGATTTGGAGGTCATGTCCAATCGGTGTTCCGGGTCCTGCGCATCACGCTAGAAGAGGCCACAGCAATCCAGACTAGACCAGCGCCCCCGTGGGAACCAGGTGAGCGTTACAGGTACACCTGTGGTAACGCGGGACGGTAGGTCATGTGCTGTTGCGGGCGTGTTTCAGCGGGGGAGCCGAGCGAAATGTGTGAAAAATGCGTATTTTTTCCCACATTTCAGACTTTGCGGGGGTGTCTGGGTAATAAATTCTGGGGCGATTTGCGCAAATCATACCTCTGTGGAAACCCACGAGTGTCCTCTTTTCGGACATGTATGGGGTTCCTTGTTTTCCTTGGTGGCTTGGACATCCGAGGCCCATATCTGTATGGTGTGCCGGTCGGCAGAGAGTCTGAAATTCCGGTCTGAAAACAGACTTGGGGTTACTTGTGTTTTAGGCTTTCCCCTTGGCGCCCAGGTAGGTGCACCCATACATGTGAGGTACCGTTTTCATCGGGACACATGTGGTAACGCGGGACGGTAGGCCATGTGTTGTTGGGGTCGTGTTTCGATGGGTGAGCCGAGCGAAATGTGCGGAAAATGCGTTTTTTCCCCACAATTCAGACTTTGCGGGGGTGTCTGGGTAATAAAGTCTGGGCGATTTGCGCAAATCATACCTATGCAGATTCCCATGGGTGTCCTCTTTTCGGAAATGCATGGGGTTCCCTGTTTTCCTTGGTGGCTTGGACACCCGAAGCCCATATCTGTATGGTGTGCGAGTCGGCAGAGACTCTGAAATTCCGGTCTGAAAACAGACTTGGGGTTACTTGTGTTTTAGGCTTTCCCCTTGGTGCCAGGGTAGGTGCACCCACACATGTGAGGTACCGTTTTCATCGGGAAACCTGTGGGAACGCGGAACGGTATGCCTTGTGTTGTTGAGGGCGTGTTTCGATGGGTGAGCCGAGCAAAATGTGCAAAAAATGCATTTTTTTTCCACACATTTTGGACTTTGCGGGGGTGTCTGGGTAATAAATTCTGGGGCGATTTGCACAAATCATACCTCTGCGGATTTCCATGGGTGTCCTCTTTTCGGACATGTATGGGGTTCCTTGTTTTCCTTGGTGGCTTGGACATCCGAGGCCCATATCTGTATGGTGTGCCGGTCGGCAGAGAGTCTGAAATTCCGGTCTGAAAACAGACTTGGGGTTACTTGTGTTTTAGGCTTTCCCCTTGGCACCCAGGTAGGTGCACCCACACATGCGAGGTACCGTTTTCATCGGGACACCTGTGGGAACGTGGGACGGTAGGCCATGTGCTGTTGGGGTCGTGTTTCGATGGGTGAGCCGAGCGAAATGTGTGGAAAATGCGTTTTTTCCCCACAATTCAGACTTTGCGGGGTTGTCTGGGTAATAAATTCTGGGCCGATTTACACAAATCATACCTATGCGGATTCCCACAAGTGTCCTCTTTTCAGAAATGCATGGGGTTCCCTGTTTCCTTGGTGGCTTGGACACCCGAAGCCCATATCTGTATGGTGTGCGAGTCGGCAGAGACTCTGAAATTCCGGTCTGAAAACAGACTTGGGGTTACTTGTGTTTTAGGCTTTCCCCTTGGTGCCAGGGTAGGTGCACCCACACATGTGAGGTACCGTTTTCATCGGGAAACCTGTGGGAACGCGGAACGGTATGCCTTGTGTTGTTGAGGGCGTGTTTCGATGGGTGAGCCGAGCAAAATGTGCAAAAAATGCATTTTTTTTCCCCACATTTCGGACTTTGCGGGGGTGTCTGGGTAATAAATTCTGGGGCGATTTGCACAAATCATACCTCTGCGGATTTCCATGGGTGTCCTCTTTTCGGAAATGCATGGGGTTCCCTGTTTTCCTTGGTGGCTTGGACACCGAGGCCCATGTCTGTATGGTGTGCCGTTCGGCAGAGAGTCTGAAATTCCGGTTGAAAACAAACTTGGGGTTACTTGTGTTTTAGGCTTTCCCCTTGGCGCCCAGGTAGGTGCACCCACGCATGTGAGGTACCGTTTTCATCAGGACATCTGTGGGAACGTGGGACGGTAGGCCATGTGCTGTTGGGGTTGTGTTTCGATGGGTGAGCTGAGCGAAATGTGCGGAAAATGCGTTTTTTCCCCACAATTCAGACTTTGCTGGGGTGTCTGGGTAATAAAGTTTGGGCGATTTGCGCAAATCATACCTATGCAGATTCCCACGGGTGTCCTCTTTTCGGAAATGCATGGGGTTCCCTGTTTTCCTTGGTGGCTTGGACACCCGAAGCCCATATCTGTATGGTGTGCCAGTCAGCAGAGAGTCTGAAATTCCGGTCTGAAAACAGACTTGGGGTTACTTGTGTTTTAGGCTTTCCCCTTGGTGCCCAGGTAGGTGCACCCACACATGTGAGGTACTGTTTTCATCGGGACACCTGTGGGAACGTGGAACGGTAGGCCATGTGTTGTTGGGGGCGTGTTTCGATGGGTGAGCCGAGCGAAATGTGCAAAAAATGCATTTTTTCCCCCACATTTCGGATTTTGCGGGGGTGTCTGGGTAATAAAGTTTGGGTGATTTCCGCAAATCATACCTATGCAGTTTCCCACGGGTGTCCTCTTTTCGGAAATGCATGGGGTTCCCTGTTTTCCTTGGTGACTTGGACACCCGAGGCCCATATCTGTATGGTGTGCCGTTCGGCAGAAAGTCTGAAATTCCGGTTGAAAACAGACTTGGGGTTACTTGTGTTTTAGGCTTTCCCGTTGGCGCCCAGGTAGGTGCACCGACACATGTGAGGTACCGTTTTCATTGGGACATCTGTGGTAACGTGGGACGGTAGGCCATGTGTGTTTCAATGGGTGAGCCGAGCGAAATGTGTGAAAACTTCATTTTTTTCCCACATTTCGGACTTTGCGGGGGTGTCTGGGTAATAAATTCTGGGGCGATTTGCGCAAATAATACCTCTGCGGATTCCCACGAGTGTCCTCTTTTCGGAAATGTATGGGGTTCCCTGTTTTCCTTGGTGGCTTGGACACCCGAGGCCCATATCTATATGGTGTGCCAGTCAGCAGAGAGTCTGAAATTCCGGTCTGAAATAAGACTTGGGGTTACTTGTGTTTTAGGCTTTCCTCTTGGCGCCCAGGTAGGTGCACCCACACATGTGAGGTACCGTTTTCATCGGGAAACCTGTGGGAACGCGGAGCGGTAGGCCTTGTGTTGTTGAGGGCGTGTTTCGATGGGTGAGCCGAGCAAAATGTGCGAAAAATGCATTTTTTTCCCCACATTTTGGACCATGCGGGGGTGTCTGGGTAATAAATTCTGGGGCGATTTGCGCAAATCATACCTCTGCGGATTTCCACGGGTGTCCTCTTTTCAGAAATGCATGGGGTTTGCTGTTTTCCTTGGTGGCTCGGACACCCGAGGCCCATATCTGCATGGTGTGCCGGTCGACAGAAAGTCTGAAATTCCGGTTGAAAACAGATTTGGGTTACTTGTGTTTTAAGCTTTCCCCTTGGCGCCCTTGGACCCACACATGTGAGGTACCGTTTTCATCGGGACACCTGTGGTAACGCGGGACGGTAGGCCATGTGCTGTTGGGGTCGTGTTTCGATGGGTGAGCCGAGCGAAATGTGCGGAAAATGCGTTTTTTCCCCACGATTCAGAATTTGCGGGGGTGTCTGGGTAATAAAGTTTGGGCGATTCGTGCAAATCATACCTATGCAGATTCCCACAGGTGTCCTCTTTTCGGAAATGCATGGGGTTCCCTGTTTTCCTTGGTGGCTTGGACACCCGAAGCCCATATCTGTATTATGTGCCAGTTGGCAGAGAGTCTGAAATTCCGGTCTGAAAACAGACTTGGGGTTACTTGTGTTTTAGGCTTTCCCCTTGGTGCCCAGGTAGGTGCACCTACACATGTGAGGTACTGTTTTCATCGGGACACCTGTGGGAACGCGGAACGGTAGGCCATGTGTTGTTGGGGGCGTGTTTCAATGGGTGAGCCGAGCGAAATGTGCGAAAAATGCATTTTTTCCCCCACATTTCGGACTTTTCAGGGGTGTCTGGGTAATAAATTCTGGGGCGATTTGCGCAAATCATACCTCTGCGGATTTCCACGGGTGTCCTCTTTTTGGAAATGCATGGGGTTCCCTGTTTTCCTTGGTGGCTTGGACACCCGAGGCCCATATCTGTATGGTGTGCCGTTCGGCAGAGAGTCTGAAATTCCGAATGAAAACAGACTTGGGGTTACTTGTGTTTTAGGCTTTCCCCTTGGCGCGCAGGTAGGTGCACCCACACGTGTGAGGTACCGTTTTCATCAGGACACCTGTGGGAACACGGGAAGGTATAACGTTTGTTGTTTTTGTGTGGTTTTCATAACGTTTTAACCCATTTGCTGGTGCCCTTTGTCACACAACTCTTTCATTTCCCAAATGTGACCTACATTTATTCGCTGCTTTAGCCACCATACACTTTTGTAACCTGCACAAGTCACCTACCCTTGAAAAGGTCTGCCTGTGCTCTTTCAAAAAATGTATGCTTACTGTTTCTCACCACATTGGTTTTCCCGATTTACACATGCTAAATGCGTCTGTTCAGGCCGTGAGCGTAAAACTCCTGTGTACCATGGCTCAGTGTTTTCTTGTGGTATTGCTTGTTTTGTAAAACACTACAAAAAATGTGTGCTCTCCTAACTGCGAGAGTCAGGGGAATGTAGCGGAGCATTGCTTTTCTCAAAATTCATAGAAGCCATTGCCGTACCAAGCCAACCATGTCCAACACATACCTTTTTTTTCAGTCATTTTCCCGCTTTTCCCCCAATCTATGTCAGTTTCCCCTACCTAGTTGTTGCCTAACCTACACAAATCACCCCTTCCTAAACTTGAAATTTTGTCTACTTTTCAGAAATATATGCTTTTCTGTCCTCCAATTCGGCTTTCCTACCCTTTTCTTCCATTCCGTCCATGCATGTCCAATTGGCAAAAATGGCCAAAATCGCCTACCTCTCACAAAACGGTTGATAACCACATCAAAATATTTTTTTTTGTTTCCACTCAACCTGTTCTTGAAAGCCAGGAAATTGGGGAACTCAGCACAGCAAGCCATTTGTTCCTAGCTTTTACAAGGAAAAAACCACAGGCTTCTTTGTATATCATTTTATTGGCATTTCTTTTTAAAAACCTAAAATGTTCGATCAGGCAAAGTCAGCATCATCTGTGGAGGTCTCTCACCAGCTTTCTTTTCTCTATCTTGCCTAATCAAATTATCCCATGTGTCCTCTAACCCTAGTACATCGTCTACTGTCCTAATCTGTTTCCACAAATCAGCAGGTAGGAGCACAGGAAATAGCAAGTCTATATCACCCAAAGTGAATACTGATGACTGCCAGCCACTCCTTGCAGGTCCCTACACGCATGCGTAGCATTTCGAATTTACAATTAGTTTGGAACAAAGAGATTACCAACTGTTCTCCCTCTTTGCTGGTCAATTTCATTATACAGCATCCGTTTTGCAGTGATTTGCAGATGACGTTGAAGGCTGAGGCTAAATTGTGCTGCTTCTTCACTTTTCAAATACATGCAGCTCTGCATCTCCTTAAACTGCATGTAGTCTGGCGTGACTGGCCACACTACACTGCATAGGTTATTGCAGCAGCTAGGTTTTCATCAGAATGGTAACACCCACCTCCTGAGGAAGACATTCAGTTAACCACCACTACACGTCAAAACCGGTCGAGAGATAAATTCTACAGGGATGTGATCTTTGCATCTGTTCTTCCTATCCACCCTGACAATAGATTGTTTGTGAATTATTTCTATTGTTTGTAAACATCGCAATAATGTGTGTCATTATGGGGACTAGTTATGAATTTCTCTTCCCCATTGTTTCTTAGCATGTTTTTTGAGTCCTTTAGTACTTTGGATGTATGCCACGGTATGATGAGTTGTGTGTGTATGAATGCACCATGTATGTTGAGTATGAGTGATGAAGTTTTAGCCGATTTTCAGAATATTGTTGCTGCTGTTTTGCTATGTTAAAATGGTCAGTGTATAATAATTTTTTGTCATTTATGCACTAGTTTTAAAAAATGTTATCACTTTAAATAAATTTG
The DNA here is from genome assembly GCF_040938575.1 of Ambystoma mexicanum. Lineage (NCBI taxonomy): Eukaryota > Metazoa > Chordata > Amphibia > Caudata > Ambystomatidae > Ambystoma > Ambystoma mexicanum. The sequence continues at coordinate 685,294,407 of NC_090938.1, read as the reverse complement.
GATACATTTTTTCTAAACATACTTTGCTCTGGACATATCTTTTCTGTTTTTTGATGTTATTATAATACTCTGGCCCAGAGGCTAGAGTTACCCTGCTCTTTTCAGTGTTTGCGTACTGACGACTGCAAGACAGATTCCATTTCTTTATCAAACCCTGTCGGATTCTTCCTAATATCTGGGATAGATTGCCTGATGGTATTCACCTCCTGTCTTGAGAACGGGACGTGAACAAACTGTGATACATAATGTGCATCAATGTCATAGGCGGCTACACCCGTTGCTGCATTAGCCGGGACCTCAACTTTAGGGACAAATGTCAGAAGAACCTCTCTCATAGGCAACTGAGAAGTAGGCAACTCTGAACGCTTACTGAGCAACAGAGCTAAATCGAGCACTAAAGCAGCAGAAGGAGTGTCAGACGAAAAAGCTCACTTATAGATATTCAATAATTCTGCGGGACAACAAATATTTCTTTTTATACATTCATCCTCCAGGTATTCTACCATTACCTGTATCACTTTCCTCTGCGTTTCTGGCGTATACTGACTATACGTGTCATATACTTCTACGGGACATATGGACATGTCTGAAATCCATCTAAGTGCATCTGTTGTGCAAATTCGTGTTTCTTCACTCATCGATTTACAAAGAGGAAGGAACAGTTTCTGTACAAAGATAGCACCCAAACTATCACCATCTATATCATCATTCCGTAACCTTTCTAACTCCCTTCTAAACTCAAAAACCCTCTCGACGTGCTCATATACTTTCTCTGCAGTATCGTTTGAATATGCTAAAACATGCAGATCCCTCAACCCTTGTGGGATATCTTCATCATTCAGTCTGTTCCACATTACAGATAAATGAATTGCCATCCCTTCAATAAAAACAGTTTTCTCAGGAAAACTTTCTAGATTAGAGAGTGTAGCAAAAACATCAGATTGTTCACCTTTCTCCATGCACTGTCTAGCCCATGCATTCAGATCTCGCTTTCTTTCTTTAGACACTGTATTGCGAGTTACAATTTTCGATCCCGCTCCCTTATCAACTGTGAGCGGAACAGAACCACTTAGAAGAGAAAGAGTAGACAAATCTTGTACAATAGGTAACGAAGGTGCTATCACTGGTGTCAAAGACAAATCTATCGGACCCATGGCAGCAAGCAAAGGTGGAGGTGCAGGTGGAGGAGCAATAATAGGAAGAAGAACAATAGCTAGTGGCAGAGGAGTAATAAGAGGAGTAATAAGAGGTGCAGGAATTACTACAGGAGGAGGAACAACAGCAGGAAGAGGTAAAGCAACAGGAATAGGTACATAAGGAGGTGGCGCAGTGGCGCCAGGCCTTCGTTCATTTAAAAGCTTATCAATCAATTCATCTGACGCATGAAAATCTTTAGACGGGTATATTTTCTGGATGCCAAGTTGAAAAGCCCTATCCATATTTCTAACTGACTCTGACGGTTTTTGTTGATCATACAATAACGCTTTCTCGGCGTTCGACATATGTCGGCGCGCCTGTTTCTCTCTACTATTAAGCTGCTGCATAGTTTCTTTTTTCCAATTTTGTAAAACATCAAATGCTGCAGGTCTAGCTTTCTTCTTTAACAATATAGATTCTAAATATTCTATAGGAGAAATCTCAAAGCTACCACTGATTGGCCACTGAAGTTCGGAAGAATGTCTATTTTGTCTCTGCCAAATATCGTTGAACACTATACTACCAATGCCATACTTACAGTACATAGTACATGCCGGCGACCCTCCTGTGGTGCCCGACGGCAAAATTCCAAAGATTGTCTGTCTCTGCGGAATAATGCCCTGAAACAGGAAGACAATTTCTCAGGCATGTCAGATTTCTGGTGTTACCTGGCAATAATTGTACTCGCGAGAACAATGCTCCAAATCAAATATCAGGATACTTTGGAATCGGGACACGACTCACCTGATCAAAGGACAAAGGAGGTCCAATTGGATTACTAAGGACAACAAAGTGCTTGGTGATTTCGGCAAAACTGTCCGCCTCGATATATGGACCCTCGTCAAGATGCTGTCTCGGACCGCATGCTCACTGTTCAGGGATCGGGTCGTGCAGTGCTGTTGAGGTGTCGCGTCTAATCCAAGATGGGGCCCCCTTTCTCACCGTCCGATCCCGGTCCAATAGCCGCGTCAACACTTCGAGATGGCATCAATCTTGAGGGTACCTATTCGGGCGCCATCTGTAAGAAGGAGAAAATATCGAGGCTGAGTACCACAAAAGGAAATACACCAATCACGGGCTGAAAAGATTCACAGATCTTTTATTCTGCACAGATACAAAGAAACACAGATAGCTATCTGGCTCTCAACACCCCGCAATGAGTACCAGCCCGTCAAAGAGAGGAGAGAGAGTGCTGGACATCTAAACATTCGTGCTTTTATACAGTTTTGAGTAATATTGTCCAGCCCCTCTTCATGTTAATAATCTGCGGTCTAGAGTTTGTGCCTAGTTCACATTCGGTTCACATAATATTTAACAAAGGATTATATATGTTTGTATTTCCACAGTGATATAATGACAACGTATGTTCCCAAATCCTACAGCAAGCTCCCTTTACAAGTTGTATTCAATCGAGTTCAGCCTATGTCCACGCTTGGCGTTTACTTTACATTGTTCCAGATGTGTATTTGTGGATGAGGCTTGTTAGCGTAGACAATGCTAGGACAACAATTTATGTGTAGAACAAGGCCTCATTACCTAGTCTAAACAGTTGTCCCTTGGGCAGTCTAACCATTAACAGAACTCAAAGGTCGGGAGGCTTCGTTGCAAGTTGAAAACACAGTCCACGATTTTAGAACAGAGAATATACGAACAGATATCAAAATGGCGGATGATTCTAAAATGGCAGCAAAGTCGATCCAAAATCGGCACTTTGCAATGCGGTTTTCATCATAGAGTGACAAGGCTTAGGCCAATATAAATCAAAAGGAGGCACTATATGATTTCCGTTTAACAAATAAACCTCCATGATGGTAGTGGTTGGATCGAGGGAATTGTGGACCGTGACTTCTTTATCTTAGAGCTCCTACCGATTTCTCTTTACCAATAAACCTCCATGACGGTGGTGAAGGGATCTAGGGTAGAGTGGCCCATGAGTTCTTTATCTTAGAGCTCCTGCCCATTTCTCTTTACCAATAAACCTCCATGACGGTGGTGATAGGATATAGGGTAGAGTGGCCCGTGAGTTCTTTATCTTAGAGCTCCTGCCCATTTCTCTTTACCAATAAACCTCCATGATGGTGGTGATGGGATCTAGGGTAGAGGGGCCTGTGAGTTCTTTATCTTAGTGCTCCTGCCCATTTCTCTTTACCAATAAACCTCCATGACGATGGTGATAGGATCTAGGGTAGTCTGGTCAACAAGTTATTTGTCTGATAACTCCTACCCATTCCTCTTTAGCAATACATCTCTAGGAAGGTGCTGATAGGGCGATTTTTGCCAATAAAGTAACAGGATGGTAGGACCCGAGTTTGCGTAGCCAGCAGGTCTGCGCTGTTGACCCATGTAAGGCGGCTCGCTCTCCAAACGTTTCCATGGTGTGCCAAATTTTAGTTCCTACTGAGAACATTTCAGGAATTCGGAATTCTGCTTTTACAGGGATTTGTGTAATTTGCAAATGTTATTACTGCATTGGCAATTTGTCTGTACAAGTGTCTTTTGCAACAAAACCAAATGTTAAGAAAAATCAGGAAATTCTGTTTTTTGCAGATAATTATCCTGCAAACGTATTGTGAGAGAAAGTGAAATGACAATGCAGGGCAAACGTACAAAATATTGATATTTATAGTAAATCATTTAATGCCAGAATTCTGCACATGTTTAGCAATGTATTATGTTCTTTCTTTTTCAAAACGTTCATTCCCACAGAAAATGATTTGCAACATTTATTTTCAAAAACCATGTATTTTATTTTGTGTACATTTCCCAATTGTAACGATCCTGGGGGAAAAATATCAGTGTTTCAAACAAAAAATGTGACTGGCATCTAAGACCAGCTATGCTATTAAGTGAATGTGCTCCTCTTCCTTTCCTTCCTCTGCTGCAGCAGGCGCCTCTCTCCCCTCCTTCTCTCCCCGGAATCCTTCTGCCAGTCTCCCCCTCCTTCCCTCCTTAGTTCCTCTTTCATTTCTTTGCTCCTTACCTTACTCGCACTGCATCTCGTTCTGTCTTAGCCATTGCCTGGCCCTTCTCCCTTTCTCGCTTTCTGTTTCTTCTTGTCCCTGCCCCCCCCTCGGCCCCCACTCTGTTACCCTTCCTCACATTCCCACAATCGTTTGCCTTCTCCCTCTCTCTCATTCTCTCTGCTGTTCGCTCCTCTTCTTAACAGGCCTTGAGTTCCTCCTCTTTGCAGTTTCCTCCTTCCCTCTTTTTAATTCCGTCCTTATTTCTCCCCGCGCCCCCACTCTCCCTCCATCTCTCTCTGCCTCTGTCCTCATCCCCTCCCTCCCTCCCTCCCTCTCTCACCCCATCCCCGAGTGGCTGGGAGCAGCCGGCTCCCCATGCTGGCAGTCACAGCTGTAACCCATCTGCTTTGATTGAATGCTGACAGTGATGAGACAGGCGCCCTGTTTGATGCCGCCTCCACCCTGGTGCTGACTGCGGCAAGACATGTACCTTTTTACACCAGTCTTGCACGTTCGGCGCCACGCACACACGGTGCGGGCAGGACGCGCAGGTGCAGCCGGCCCCATAACAACGGGCAACCGCCACCTGAGCCGGCATGGAGTCTTTGACAATATATCGTGGGCGGGAGCACGGAAAACACCAGGGCCACCCCAAGCGGATGCCAGCATTGGCAGGGAATGGCCATTTCTCCACAGCACTGCGGGGCGAAAGGGGTTTAATTCACTTCAAGGTTTCAAGTTGTCCCACTGCAACCGTAAAACGCTCATTAGGGTCTCAGGTGTGTAGTTTTGCTGCTGTTAACTGCCGCACTGTAGGTACCAGAATGCAATGGAAACTCGGGTAGTGGGTCGGTTATTCAGAGTTGATGTGCACAAGGCAGCTTTTTAGTCTGACATGGTGCAGCTCGAGATGTGTGTGCAAGGGGCCCGGCTCAGACCTTGCACTGGACAGCAACACTTCTCTTTATTCGGATAACATTGGGCAGCTTGGGATGTCTGCAGTGTGAGGGGCAGGAGGGGGAGGGAGGGGGAGTCTCGTGCATGACATGACACATCTTGAGATGCCTTCACTGAGGGAGTAGCTCTGGCGTGACATTGGATACTTGGGATGCCTGCTGCACTGGGTGAGCAGTTTCGGCCTGACATGGTGCACATTGCAATCCCTGCACTGGGAGAGTAGCTCAGGCCTGACACTTGACATCTTGCGATGTCTGCATTGGGTGGGCATCTCCTGCCTGACATCGTATATCTTGAGTTCCCTGCACTGGATAAGTAGCTCAGGCCTGACACTGGACATCTTGGGATGTCTGCCAGGGACGTCATTTCACCAAAATGCCAGGGGCAGCGGAAGTGACATCACATGACCTTTGCCCTCTGATGACATCACAGGAAGTGATGTCATTTGACCCCCCACCTCGAAGTATCATTGTGGGAAGCGATGCAACACGACCTTTCACCCCTTGACAAAACAGGAAGGGACATCACATATTGTTCCTATGTACACTACAAAGAATATGGTTGCAATATCACTATAATGTTATATACATTTTTTACAAGAATGGATCGCCATATGTATCCTTAATATCAGTGTGTATAGGCCATAATTACCAAATTACTGTGAATGCAAGCAGACGTCCAAGGCCAAATGATAATGTTATTATATAGCACTTACGCTTAAGTGCTTTATATAGATCAAATATACACCCAATATCACCCAACCTGTGTTGGTACTCATTTATCGACCTCAGAAGGGTGAAAGGCTGAGTTGGGGTGTTTAAGAACAGGCTAAATCAGAGACTCACCACCTGAAGTGTGCCTGAAATAAACCTTTATGGGTCTAGCAATTATTGGATAGAATTCCAGAAAGACACATTATGTGTTATTCCTATTCTTTCCTATTTAGCATCACCGCTCAAAGTGATACACCTGTGGAACCCCGCTTTATTTAAGAGGCCTGCAGAAGGTAATCTGCCACTCCAATAATAAAGAGCCATATGACACTGGCCACAGCCCAGCAGCTTACATTATAAAAAAAAAAGTAAAAAAAAAATCTTTTTTTTGCTACTGCGACCCCTGGTGACCCCCAAAAGACATCCCTGATGTCTGCATTGGGTGGGCATCTCCTTTTAGACAATGCTCGTGCAGACTCTGACTGTGACCAATTAACTGAACAACAACTTTTTTACTCTCGTTGGGTTTTCACACAGGCTACTTATATTTGTCCCTACGTTAGTCAGTATCTCATGGCATTTCTTTCTCCATTCATCTAATGGCCAAAATACTGGTCTTCCCGTTTCTGCCTTCAGAATTTTACATTGCGGCGGACAATCAGGTCGTTCTATTTTTCTGAAAGTCGATAGAGCTTTCCATGCAGGGTCCTTCGCTAGAATCTTGCCTCAAGTCTATCCCATGTTTCCCACGTTATTCTGAGCCCAGTGTCGCCCGCGTATGTTATTGATGGCGTTACTTTTGCCTTGGAGAATTCCACTAGTGGTTTCACTGTGAATTTGCAGTATTTCTTTTTTATTAACAAGGCTTGGGCGATCAACTGGTCCATTTTAACTTGTAGGTGCTCTGATTATGGCTCCCAAATATTTAGTTCTTTCTATTACCGGTATGGGGGTTTGACCCAGACTGCATTTGAACTTTTTTTTTCCTTTACTTGTGCTTTGTTATGATCAGAATCTCCGATTTTTCAGCATTTATTTTTTGTTTATTAATGCTGACATATTTTTCCAATTCGTTAAGTTTTCTTTGAAGTTCTATAGCCGTCAGATCTAGCAGGATAAGGTCATCCGCATACAGCAGATGACCGATGGCATTACCGCCTAGTCTTGGTGAACAGGATCTTGGTGGTTCTAAATTATGTCCCATATCTAATATATAGAAATGATACAACATGGCTGCCAAAGGGCATCCTTGTTTCAGTCCTTTAGATGTGATTAGCGGCTCGCTGAGAGTGCCCTTTTGATCTAGGCAGCCCTGCATGCTTGTCCGTGAGTGAAGTGCTTTGATAGCTGCTATGAGGTCAGCTGGACATCCTTTGTTGTGCAATTTTTACCATCAAATTTGGCGGTCCACTCGATCGAAAGCTGTTGCTATATCTATACAGGCTAAGTAGAGCTTTTAATTTTCCATCATAATCTTTCCTTTGAGTAGATTTATTAATAACAAGTTCAGTCCACAGTCTATTCTCTTGACAAAGCCTGCTTGCCTGATGTCTATGTTTCCACTCTCTGTCAGCCATTCTTTGAATCTTTTCTAGATGATCCCCGCATAGAGTTTTCCCAACACGTCTAATAACGATATGGGGCAGTAGTTTTCTGTTTTTTTCTATCTCGCCGCTTGTATACTGGTATTGTTATTGCTTTTTTCCATGACTCTGGGACTTGCATGTTTTTATTTATTTTTATAAACATAGAGAGGCACATGTCTGCCCAGAGCTCTGGTGCTTGTTTTAATATTAGGTTTGTTAGGCCGTCTGGGCCCGGGGCTCTCAATGTACTGGCGCTGTTTATTAGGCCCAATATTTCTTGCTTGTCGAATGGGATTTTCCATGAGTTTTCTTGGGTTTCTGCATCCACGTCCTTTTCTTTGTTATTTTTCTGCCCGTATGTATTACGGAAACGCTCTAGCCACTGAGCTCCGTGAATTGGATTTACTTGTTCAAATCCTTGGGAACTTACATTCTTGTCTATTAAAGTCCAAAAGTAGTTTGAGTTTTTATTGTTCAATGCCATGAGCATTTGTTCTGAGTCCATCTGGTATAAATAAGTTTGCTCGATGGAGTTTTACCCAGTGTGGGTAGTTTCTTTTCAATTCTTTTCTCAGCATTACTGATTCCGGTGTCTTTATTGCCCTTATTTTCCTCCCTTCTTTTGCTAATTTCTGTTTCTTTTTTGCTATCTCCTCATTGTAGTAATGTAGCCTTGTCACTTTAGGTGGTCGTTTTTGCAGACTCGACACTCCGAAGGCTAGTCCGCAGCTCTCATATTCCACACTATGATCTGATACCTATTGCCACTTTACTATATCCTTCTTTAGATGTGGTGCCATTTCTGCAGTCCATGTTAGGTGATTCAAACTATTAGTGGCAACCTTATGTGGCCATATTTTTGGGATTTTGCCTTTATACATTTGTAGGAGCACATTAACTGTAGGGCTTCTAGGCGCTGGTTACGAGCAGTTGACAAAAGTCACAGAGTCATGACTAAAGGCTACCAGAGCAGTCTGCAATGTCAGTAGCGAATGAACGCCTCGCCCCTGCAATGGGGCAGCTTGAGATTACTGTGCAGGTGAGGGGCTCCAACCTAACATGGCACTGGGGTGCCTCTACTGGGTGAGCTGTCTCACACTAAAGGTAGGTAGGACATATTGATGTCTCAGTAATGTTAAATGTTAAAGGTATTTGTACTGCGCACCGTCACCAATGGAGTTGGTCCCCAGGCACTCTAGTATTAAGAGACTAATGCCCGAAATGAGACAGATCTCGGTCCTGGGTGAGTGGCTTGCCTCCGCCTCGGGTCAGCTTGAGATGCCAGCCCTGGACGAGCCAGCATAAGATCACAGAGCTGTGTGAGTGTCTCGTGCCTGAGATGGGGCGCCCCTGCACGGGGTGAGTAACATGCCGGTGGCATTAATCAGCTGGGATAGCTTTATAGGGTGCCTGGACCATGTCTGGCCGGGTACTGCTGATATCTCTGTAGATGGTGAGCAGCTCTCCGCTGTCATCGGGCAAACGGCACAGGATCGCTTCTGGCATTGGTGTAGTGTGAGCGACTTCAACTCACGCGCTCACTACTGAGTGAGTGGCTCGTGTTAACCCTGGGGCAGTTCAAAGGGTCTGAATAGGGGGTGTTGCTTACACCTGGCATAGCACAGCTTGATAGCTCAGACTGGGAGGATGGCTCAGGGGCAACGCGTTTGTCTTGGAAGCAAGAGTCCCACGCCAAGAGACTGGTCTCCAGTGTTACGCGTGATTCATTAATGGATCGCCTTGAGCTGGCTGTGCTGGTGCAGCCCCTGCCTGTCACATGGAACACGCATCAGCTGATGCTCGCTTTGCTAGGTGACTGGCGCTAGCTTTACGTCAATCTGCATGTGACCTCTTTATTAGGTGACTGGCCCAGCCTTTGCGCCAGTCTGCATGTGATCAGAGGCCACGACATGCGCGCTTTGCATGCAAACGCATAACTTGCTCATGCTTATTACAGACCTCACATCACCTCAACACGATGGTCCCCTGGGGAGTTGGTCACCCGTGCCATTGTTTTTGGGCTGTTGGACACATGTGACATTATTAGAGATGTGGTCCCCCAGCACATTTTAGGGGTATTGGACACCCGTGCTTTTTTTAGGGGTGTTGGACAACTGGCGCATTTTGGGGTGTTGGAGACCGGTGGCGTTTTTTGCGCTATCCAGTTCTGGTGTTGGACAGTGATGGTACTTGACAGCTAACGCGTGGTGTGATGGTCTGGTTGAGTGTGAGGGTTATGTTTGGTATTCATTAGTTTAAGTGTGCCACCTCTCCTTTATCTGGTATGAAGAGGGGTGGTAGAGTTGGAGTTGACTTGTCCCGCTTCCATGTGGGTGTGTGCTTGTGCGGTGTGTGAAGACGGCGATAGGGCTTTGTTACTGAGTGGAGTTGTAGACTCCTGGGGTAGTTGGAATGGGAATGGGAGATTGAGGGATGGACATGGTGTGTGCTGCTTTGATTGTATGCATGTCTCTTTTGGGTGTTTATTATTGTTGTGTTGTGACGTACCTTTCCCTATCCACTCTGCTCAGTGTGTGTGTGAGGTCAGGAGGGCCTGGAGGTGGAATGTTGAGTGAATGTTCTCTGCTGGCTGTTCTCTGACTGACAGCTGATGAGAGGCGGCCTGAGAGGGGGGGCCGGCCGGTGGATGTGTCCTTATGAGTCCGGTAACCTGTAATCTGATATTATCGATCCTCTCACTGCAATAAAGAAGACTTCTTTTGTACATGGCACTCTGAGTGATCTGTGGACCAAGCCACTTTTTAACACTCACCCTTTAAACCAGTCTGTTTATGATCTCTTTACCAGGCAACTGGCTCGCCCTTCACATCTGTCTACTTTTGATTTCTTTACCAGGTGACTGACTTACCATTTACATCAATCTTACCTCCTTACCGGGTGACTGTCTACCCATTTACATCAGTCTGTTTGTGATCTCTTTATCAGGTGACTGGCTCGCCATTTACATCATTCTGCTAGTAATCTCTTTACCAGATGACTGACTCACACTTTAATCAGTCTGCTTTAGATCTCTTTACTAGGTGACTGACTCACACTTTAATCTGTCTGCTTTTGATCTCTTTACCGGGTGACTGTCTACCCATTTACATCAGTCTGCTTGTCATCTCTTTAGCAGATGACTGCCTCACCTTTTAGATCAATCTGCTTACGATCTCTTTAGCGGGTAACTGGCTCACCCTTTTCATCAATATACTTATGATCTCTTTATCAGGTGAGTGGCTCACCAATTACATCATTCCGCTTGTGATCTCATTACCAGATGACCTGCTCACCGTTCACATTTGTCTGCTTGTGATCTCTTTACCAGGTGACTGGCTCACAATTTAACCAGTCTGCTTCTGATCTCTTTACTAGGTGACTGGCTCACCCTTTGCACCTGTTTGATCGGGATAACCTTGCTAGGTGACTGGCTCACCCTTTTTATCAATCTGCTTGTGATCTCTTTACCAGACGACTGGCTCCCCATTCACAGCAGTCTACTTGTGATCTTTTTACTAGGTGATTGGCTCACCCTTTGTACCAGTCTGCTTGTGATATTTTTGCCAGGTGACAGGCCCACCCTTTACATCATTCGAAGTGTGTCAAAGTGTGTGCTGTTGTGCTGCGGTCGGCGGCTGGACACCTGCTGGAGGACTATTTACTTTCCTGCAAGAGGCTGTAAGGGCAAGAAGAAGGTCTGCCTGTTTTCTCCCAGGCGAAACACCACAAGGACTTAAGGACTTCAGATCCCAAAATCCATTGCGTGCTGAAGCCCCACCCCTCGGTTCTCACAAGCCATACTTAGCGTTGGGTATACACGCATTTTGCACGTACATTCGAAGTGTGTCAAAGTGTGTGCTGTTGTGCTGTAGTGCTGTTGTGCTGTTGCGCTGCTGCGCTGTTGCGCTGTTGTGCTGTTGTCCTGTTGTGCTGTTGCGCTGTTGTGCTGTTGTGCTGTTGCGCTGTTGTGCTGTGGTGCTGTTGCACTGTTGCACTGCTACACTGTTGCGCTGTTGCGCTGTTGCGCTGTTGTGCTGTTGTCCTGTTGTGCTGTTGCGTTGTTGTGCTGTTGTGCTGTTGCGCTGTTGCGCTGTTGTGCTGTTGCGCTGTTGCACTGTTGCGCTGTTGTGCTATTGTGCTGTTAGGCTGGGAGGTTGGCGGCTGGCACGTGAGTCTGGTTTGGTTGCAATACTATTTATGCTTTACATGCTTTGTATGTCAATAAGACATTTGTAGTCGTTTTGAACCTCTCTCTATTCATGTAAGGCATTTCGGGACATAAGGCTGAATTTAAGCTCATTGCATTGCCTCGTACGATATCTGTAATTGGTGTTAGTACTGTAAAATATCCTGCACCCGCGCAGGATCTTGCTGTGATCATGGTGGGTGGTGCCGTGCTCCGTAGTGGCCGGTGTATCGAACCTCAGATTGTGAACTCCATTATGGATGCGCTGCATGCTCTGCAGGTTTCAATTGCACCCTCCGTAGTAATAGAAGTACCAGCTCAAGAGGGGCAGGAAGCTCCTGATCGAGAGAATGGAACTAATAGGACATGTAGTGAAGAAATCCCTCTAGCTGAAGTTGCTCTGGGCGGGGCTAATGTTCCACTATGTGAGCCAGTACACCTATATAAAGCGGTTGCTCAAGTCCATGATCCGGTGGAATCATTGCCCTGTTCCCAAGATTTTTTGTACTCTCTCAAAGAAATGACCTGTCAGGAAAAAACCATGTCAGACATTAGGGCCGCACATATGGATCGCCACTTCCATATCATAAATGATTTTTCCATCCTTGGCCCGGTGGTGGTTGAGGAATTAGACAAACGTATTAGGTTATCCCTTGGCTCCACTATCCCGCATCAGGGTCTACTCAATGGGGTAGATGAAGTTCCCCTTTATTCTCGCGATAACCCATTAGTAAAAATACCAAGAACGACTTCAGCATCAGTGATTCTGGGTAGCAACCGTAGGAGCCTGCTGTTACCGTTCACTCCTTCCCCGATGTATCCCTCGAATGATGTTTCTGCTATCCATGATGATAATAGCTTTTTGCGCAATGACGATGGTCCACTTAATTCGTCATTTTCTAATGGGCAGGTTTGTGACGGCACAGTGAGGAGCAAGGATATGTACATGAGTCCTCTTCGTGCGATCGACATGAGTGCACCCCTCCCTCGAACGCGGAACCCGGAGGACTCCTATCCATTCCCAGTTATTATCAGAATTATCGACCTCCTTGATAAGGGGCATGATGTAACCCATTTAGAAATAAGGGAAATCAAGGTCTCAATTGCAGACATTTTATCCAAAATTAACCACCTCGAGGGTTTCATGATGACAAGAGAAAACTGTAGGCAATTGGATAATGAGTTTCGTGAGGACTTAATATTTTTCTTTTCACATGTAAACTCAATACCCAAGCCGATATCATCTAATCAATCAACGCAAACCAATCCGAGGGAACTTACCATTGGAGAGGCCGATACTTCTAATGTATGTGCCTCTGTAAATCATGTGGATCATACGGCTACCAAGCGTAACTTACTAGATATGGAACCCTTCATGGTATCTGTTTCGTGTCTCTCACAGGAAATGAATTACACGATTGAGTAAATGAAGGATATAAAAGCGCAAATTCATGCACGCTTATTAGAGTGGCGAGCTAGTTACGGTCTTGGTATCCTCGATCATCAGGACAGTAAAAGTTCAACAATCTGTGAAGAAGTGGGTCCCCGAAATAGCTCTTCAGTGCTCACGGACTTAATTGAACGCGCCAAATTGAATGCAGAGAAGTTGAACAACACAGCTATAACTATGTCACATCGACACAAATGTCTACAGATGAGAGCAGAAAAACAGAGGGCAACTAGGAAAAAGCCTCAGGAATTGGCCACTAAGAAAATTACGATCATGTCTTCCTCAACCCACCTGACCGATAAGGTGTCCCCAAAGACTATTCAGGTAACCACAAGTGAAGATGAAATTATCAACTTGACTCAATTTACAGAAGAAAGTTGTCTGCATCTACAGCTTAAACATAAAAATCCCAGATTGGCCACCAGGGGGCACGCGGATGATGTCGTGCTCTGCTTGAACTCGCGCCACAACGGTCCCATAGTAGGTCTGAGCCCCTGCTTTGAGGACCCCCCCACGGCTGACATCAGGCACAGAGCTCTATGAACGTCCCCCCCCCACCAGTGGCAAAAATCCCAGAACGAATCAGTGAAGATTTCGCTTCAAAACAACCAACTGAGGCGGCCCCCGTCCCCGCGCCTGAATCCAAGCTTTGCGCGCAACTTGAGTCCCGCCCAGCCGGAGCTCCGCTACAGTCCTGCATCGAACTGGGAGCGGCCTCGCACAGCGGAGGAGTGCTGAGGCGCGGTGTGGAACTGGCACCCCCCACGCGCACATCAACCTCGACTCCGGACTGGCAGTTGGGGCCTCAGGGATCCGGCTCACCATTAGAGCAGAAGGGCACACACGCGGCCCTGAACACACGTCCGGCCTGCCAAAGTAATATGGCACCAAAGCGCGACGGAGCCCTGGACCCCCCAGGGATGCGGCACAGAGCAGGACGCTCGCTCCCTCCCGGGCCCACTGGTCACAACCGTGAGTAGAGTACATAATATCCCCCTGAAAACTGGAGCCCTGGTGGGGATCTGACTCCCCCTGAGCTACGCCATTGGTCAGGAGGCCTGAAATAAGGCTGTTAACAGAGTGCCCTGAGCTATTACACCCTGGGCCCCATCACTGGAAGGAGAATCAATCCTTTGGCAGGACCCCCCCTCCTCCTGGCCGTACTCTGCGGTGGTCTCGGCCCTATCGACGCACAAGACACCCGGCAACCTGAGGGTTGGGCCCCCAAATCCTGGGGCGTGTGCCCTCCTCAGTCACGCAAGGCATCCTCCTCCATCCGGCAACCAAAGCTGAATCCCCCTGTACCGAAGAGTGGACCCTTTACACGGCCCTTGTCCCCACTCCGCCAGTAAATCGATGCTGCCCAAGCTGGTTGAGCTAACCATGGCCCGTGTATGCGGTGGGGAAAACAAGGACACATAAGCCTCATACCCACATGGTCCCCACCGTTTTGCAGACCCTCATCCACCCTTCTCCCAGTCTGCCGCGGTGTGGCCTGGTGCTAAATGGGTCTCGCTCAGCGGACCGCTGGTGCATTTTGAATTCATGGACATTAAAAATTGGCCAAATTCAAGTTCATACAGTTCTCGGAAACATTCCCCCGGCGCGATCCTTCGAACATGGCTTCCAAGAATGCTGAAGAGGCACTAACCAAGGGTGATATTGCTGACCTCCTTTCCGAGATAAAAGGGATGAGGGTGGACATTGGGAACAAAATTGACAAGATCACAAACAGAATTGATAAAATGGAGGAGAGGCTTGAGGAGGTCGAGCACAACCAAACCTCATCAAGCACACTGGAAATGCAGATCGATCATCGCCTTGCGGAACTTGAGAGCAAGGAGGAGGAACTCAGTCTAAAGGTCAATGATTTGAAAAATAGAGAGTGTCGAAACAATATACGTGTCTTTGGCATCCCTGAAACAGATGAGGAAACAGGAACGCATCTTAAAAAAACTCTGAATGAGATCTTGAAACTATTATTTGAGGATGATGCAATAGACGAGTCAAAAATCGACAGAATCCATAGAGCTGGCGGAAAACCAGGCGGCCCTAAATCGGTCCTGGCCCGGTTCCACAATTATGCAGACAGGGCCCGGATCCTGGAGAAGGGCAGACTCACACCACAGATCTCCTTGGGGGGGCTCGTCCATTGTCATCTTCCAGGACCTGTCCTCTCTCACACTGGCGCTACGAAAGAAGTGCCTACCGTTACAAAACTCCACAAGGACAAAGGCATCAGATACCGATGGGGCTACCCATTCTCCCTCTCATTCGAATGGGAGGGCACAGGAATGAAACTAACCTCTGAAAGAGACATTGCCAACGCCATTACAGATCTACTAGGTCCCCAGGCAGACAGAGCTCACGTGCCGGCACAGAAAAACGCTGAAGGCCCATGGCAAACTAAAGGCCCTCGAAGAAGGAGAATGCAGGGCTCTAGGAAATTCAGGAGGAAGAATGCTTCCTCGGATATGGAACACTGACGCTTCTATCATCTCGACAGCCCACCATAATGTGACATTTCAACCGGCGGAGCTACAGTGGGTGACATCTATGCAGTGGTGAACCCCAGGCTGGATCCATGGCTGAATCACATGAAATGAGGTACAGGCTGGGGTCAAGGGGGGGAGATGTTGATGAACTCGTTTACACCTGGGCAAGGAGCTACTGTTGAAATAATCTTGCCTGATGACATGGAAAGCCTCTTGCTTCCAGGTCTCGAGTGATACGATTGGGGGGCTCAAAAGTTAAAGTTATGTTGTGTTTTTTTGTTCATTGGACCAATTGTTGTGCGGTTTGTACTGGTGGTTCGATATCGGTTGGGTGAAGTTAACCCAGCTGAATCGGACGCCGCGGGAGGAGATGGGCGTGGGTGACCCTATATTGGGCCGCTCTATTCCTGGAGGGTAGGGGGAGGGCTGGGGGGAAAATATTGGACCTTTAGAGACTTTTTGCTCAGAATACGGGGTCTACGTGTGAAAAGATGCTGAACTGACCCCGCTTCTTTCTAATGGCGAAGCACACACATTGAACTTAAGGACACGAGGACTAACAGAGGCACTATGACAGGCACAGAGATCAATAAAATCTCTGCTAAAAATCCTCGATGGCAAGCACACTTATCAACGATTGTCTACGCATATGCACGCTTAACGTTAAGGGTCTAAACTCCCCCACAAAGCACTCATTGGTGGCCAGAGAATTCAAGCGCTCCGAAATTGACATTTTATTCATTCAAGCGACACACTACCTCAGGGGAACAGAAAGAACTATTCCGACAGGAGCTATCGGCTATTCCCTGTGGAGCTCCAGAATATCAAAAAAGGCAGGGGTGGGGATACTAATACGGAAGAACCTCTGTATGTCGATTCACTGCACCTGGGTCGACACAGAGGGTAGAGCAGCGGTTACAACGGGGCTTATACAGGATACTCCTGTCACTCTAGCTACGGTCTACGCCCCCAATCAGGGCCAGAAAAGGTTCCTCAATATAGCGATGGAAAAAGTGTTCAATATGGCACAAGGACACACAGTCCTTAGGGGAGATTTCAACTTGTGGATGGACAGTTCTCTAGATAGGCAAAGTAAGACCGACACACCCAAACCATCTCACACGAATGACGCAGTTGATATAAAGGTGGCTCTTTCAACATTTGGCTTAACTGACAGTTGGCGTCATCTCCACCCCACGGACCGTGGTTTCACTTTCCGCTCCATCCCACATGAAACTCTCACACGGATTGACTACTTATTCTTATCCGAAGGCCTTTTGCGAGAAACCACGGCCGCAGACATATACCCGATCTGGTCATGGAAGAAATACACTGGGTGAATCGACCTCCCCTAACCACAAAATGGAGGTGCAATGATTCCCTATGGAAGGACACAGTGTTCAGAGACGACCTCGAAAACAAAATCAAACAATTTTTCACGTTAAACGATACAGGGGAGGTCTCGAAGATCACAGTGTGGGAAGCAGCCAAAGCTACCTGGAGGGGCGTCCTTATCAGAGAGGGAGCCCGCAAAAAGAGAGGGCGAGCCCTAATCGAAAAAAACATTAGGGAGAAACTGAATCTGGCAGAGAAGCAAGCCCAATCAAAACCACTTGAAAGAACACAATATACCAATGAAGCCAAGGAATTTAGAGAAGAGCTCAAAATACTGGAAGTCGGTAAAATAACCCAAACCCTATAAAACCTAAAGCAAAAATTCTATGAAAAAGGTGATAAGGCAGACGCCCTCCTAGCGGCAAGGCTGCGCGCACAGAGAGCCGAGAAATGGGTGGAAACCATAGAAAGGACGGACGGCACACTCCTGGACACCACAGAAACCTCTCCCCAGGGGATTCAGGAAGCTTTCGCATTCTTCTATGAAGATCTATACACGTGAAACCCGCCCTCCCTGACAAATGCCATAGATGCATACCTCAAACACGTCAAACTACCATCGCTAACATGCGCAGAATCTGAAGCTCTTGACGTTCCTGTCAGCGAGGTCGAAGTCGCCGACGCTATCAAGCGGCTCAAATCAGGGAAGTCCCCCGGAGATGACAGATTCACCCTAGGCTTCTATAAATCGTTCTCATCGTATATTGTTCCATTCCTAATGACACTCTTCAATGATATCTTCGAAAAGGCAAAGCACCCCCTTCCTTCGAACAAGCTCTACTTACTGTCATACCCAAAGAAGGCAGAGACCCGAAACTATGTGGATCGTATCGCCCCATTTCGCTCCTCAATATTGATGCCAAGATATACGCAAGAGTCAAAGCAGTCCGTATAGAAGTCCACTTACCACGATTGGTGAACCCAGACCAAGTGGGTTTTGTGATGGGAAGACAAGGTGCTGACACCATGAGGAAAATGCTCCACCTGATCCTCGAGGCTCGGAACATGCCGGGGGACCCAGCCCTTCTGTCTTTGGATGCTGAGAAAGCCTTCGACAGGGTGGACTGGGACTTCCTGGAAAAGGTCCTTGTCGAGGTAGGCCTCGGCCCAAAGCTGCGCCTTGCCATAAAGGCACTCTATACATCCCCGCGAACATCAGTCTTAGTCAACGGAGGCTAATCCAGATGGTTCCCCCTGGAAAGAGGAACAAAGCAGGGATGCCCGCTGTCTGCCATTTTGTTTGTCCTGTCTCTCGAACCCTTAGCGCAGCGACTGAGATTAGACACCGGTATCCGGGGGATCAGGGTGGGAGACAAGGAATACAAACTAGGCCTCTATGCCGATGATATACTGCTACATCTCACTCACCCACTTGAATCCATCCTGGCAGCTCTGAATATCATTGAGGAATATGGGCAGATGGCGGGCCTGAAAATCAATACAGGGAAATCAATCCTCCTCCCGCTCGACAAAAGCAGAGACAATGAGGTGGAGAGATTCACCCCACTAGGAATGAAAGTGAGCCTGACCACCCTGCGATATCTGGGCATCAACATTACACGAGACCTCAACACCCTGTATGATGCCAACCTCTCCCCCATGTTATTGACACTGCGAAACGATATGGCAAAATGGGCCTAAACGCCATCAAAATGGTGATTCTCCCCAAGATTTTGTACCTGTTTCAGATGCTCCCCATAAGGATACCCAAAGAATTCTTTACTGAAAGAACGAAGTCCATGATGGCCTTCCTATGGCAAGGCAAAAAACCAAGAGTCGCCAAATCCCTTCTTTACCTCAAGAAAGACGACGCGGAAGTGGGTCTTTCCAATCTGGAAGCATATTACAAAGCATCCTAGTTACGTATAATAATCCCACACCTGAGACAGCAAGCAGATTTACGCTGGATAGCCCTGGACAATTTCCACCTCCGTCCGTACACTGTTGGTGAATGGCTATGGGTCCCGGGTCCCCAACTGCGGCACAGCATCCGAAATAATCCTATACTCGGAACCATCTGGGCAATTTGGAAACCGAATAAAACCATGAAAGGGATCACGACCTGGCCCTCCCCCCTAGGACATATCTGGGTCCCAGGGATACGTGATGACATATCTGAACCGCTAAGCTACCAGTCTTGGTATGAAGCAGGTCTGGACGAGCTGGACAATTATGGAGAAACAAGACCTTCATAACTATACAAGAACTATATAGGATGAGATGTGGCTGCGCATATGTAGACAGACGGCCTAATCATCGATATCATGCCAATATAAACTCCATGCAAATACACTCTTCTACAGGTGGCACTACGATCCGCTTAGACTGGAAAATGTACCAAGGAGCAAACCCGCAATGCCGGAAGGGCTGTGGTCAAGAAGCGAACTACTGGCACATCTGGCGGGGTTGCAATAAAGTTCAGGCTTATTGGGACGAAGTTCTCAGCTGGATCAAGGATCTCGACGAGGAAGAAAGGGAGAAACACCCCATACTGGTCCTCCTCGGCCTTTTCGAGGAAGAAGAAACAATCCTAAAAGCTCCCAAGATGTTTTTGGGCCTCCTGATGGCCGCAAGAGCCTGCCTTACAATGACCTGGAAGAGACCATCCCTGCCCACCAAGGAGGAATGGGTGAATGTCGCGCGAACCATCTTCAGAATGGAAGCCCTGACCGCCGCTCTACATGGAAAAGGTGCCTCTGCTGAAATGGAATGGGCAGACTTCCGTGCAAAATACGTCACATGAGAAAACTTGTGCATAATGCCGTAATGCAAACACAATCTACTTGATGACTGTGCCATTGTCAAATTGTCCTAAGAGTTCTCAAACAATCGTGCCTAATCTCGCCATATAAACTCTATAAAGAGATATCACATGAATCAAGAAATCTGTCTCTGCTCTCATCGGGGGCATGAACTGAACAGGGGGGGGGGTTAGGGGTTTTTCTAATATTTTTCTAACCAATACATTGTATGTCATACTCCTATGTTGTTCCTTCCATGTTATATGATATAATTCTGCATTTTGCTTACGTGATACCTGTGAAACTTTCTTCTGTAAAACCAATAAAACTGAAATTTAAAAAAAAAAAAACAGAAACATCCCCTGATAATGCTTAATGCCCCAGTATGTATGGGTTCCACTAGCAAGATAAAAAAAAAGGTGGAATTACAAAATGGGTGTTAAATAAAGTAGGTTCTCCAATGCCCAGAGTAGATCGAGGTGCTGGAGATTCTCCTTTAGGGACCACTCTTAAATCAGAAGTGTCACAATCTTTACTTTCTAACGTTTTTCCCATCCAAGTTTGTAAACATGTGCTTGTTGGTTCTGTCCTTTCTCCTACCACTTTTAACATGACGATAAGAACCAACTCCAATGTGCCCCATTAAACTCTATATTGACCACTAGGTCTTATGCTGAGACCTGTTGTATAGAGTTACCACGACCTATAGCTGGGTCTCGGCTAGGTCTGGACTCTGTACCATCTCGCTCAGAGATTGAAGTAAGGGTGGACTCAACTAAAATATTGCCCACTATTTCCTCTTCCGGTGTTCCTAGTAGCAATAATTGTGAGCTACCTCTTGAAACTGAACCACATTTTTTAATACTAAGTTCCTTAAGAGAAGCCTCTATGATGGTTCCATTACTGCACAGATCCTTGGCACCATGATTTTGGGGTCTAATCCTGCCGATAGTAATGTTACCCCGGCACCTCATGTAAATATTTCTTAGGTGCAATCAGATGGTGATACGATAGGGACTCATCCTGTGCAAAAGACCTCTCCAAGTCGCATTGTAGAGCAAAAGGGTGTTCTACGGGATGTTTCCCTTCCATGTGAAAATGACTACACTCTGTTTAACATAATTGTCTGGATAGGTAACCGAGCGATGTTTGGAAAGACCTGTATGAATCGCCCGGTCATCTTGGATGTCATCAGTCAAATCCCTGCGTTACGCAATCTGCTGTCAAGGGACTTTGACAGGATCTCCTTACGACGTGGAAACAACCATAGAATGCTCAGCTATTTGTCATCAGCGATCATTCAAAAACTTCTATGGTCCCATAGGGCTGATTTATTGGTGTTAGGATTTGAACTATGCTCCTTTGGACCTGAAGCAGATTCAGTTGAATTTCTGAATTTTCATGAGCCGAACATGGAGAGGAAAAATAGCCAAACTGACGCAAGATCTCGTTGCGATGAAGATGGTGCAACTAACTTTACCCAACTCCTGAATATGGTAGGATCCATAAAAGATTGGTCTTGGGTGG
The DNA here is from genome assembly GCF_040938575.1 of Ambystoma mexicanum. Classification (NCBI taxonomy): domain Eukaryota; kingdom Metazoa; phylum Chordata; class Amphibia; order Caudata; family Ambystomatidae; genus Ambystoma; species Ambystoma mexicanum. The sequence goes on along the minus strand of NC_090938.1, from coordinate 685,273,197 downwards.
AGCCCCTTATGAAAACGTTGTTATCTTTTCAACCAGAAACCAAACCCACATAGCCGGATTTATTTCACAAACTAATTCTTTCATCTTGGAATTCTTGTGGCTATAGAAATCTTGTCAGTTATTTTGGATCTCTTCCCTCCTGTAATCGGCCTAATGTGATTCTCTTACAGGAGACTATCAAACTAAGCCACTTTTCCTTGCAAGGATATAAAATGTTTTGTGTTAATGCTACTCAGGCTTCAATGTGTCGTCCATCGGGCGGGCTAGCAATTGGTGTGAGCATTTCAATGTCATGTTCTAGCATTTTGATTTCTGCCTCTGATCACCTAATGAGAATACTATTGAAGTTCCTCGGTAATTCGCCGTGGTCAATATTATTGATCAATTTATATTGGAATCCTTCTGATATTTCACAGGATAACTTATTAAATGAACTAGATTTGATTTTAGAAAATGTAAGCCAACTCTATCTCACAGTTGATATCATTGTGGGGGGTGATTTTAATTTGTACTGTTTCACTAATAAAAGCTTTATTGTGAGGGATCAATTTAATTCTGAGAAGTCAGCATCAAGAAGCAGAGGGAAACAATGGGTATCTTACCTATCTGACTGGGATATTGGCGTCATACCTGTTGACAATGAAGGCCCCCTATCTACATGGAAAAGGGGCTGTGCCAGTTCTATTATAGTTTTATTTTGGGTCTCGCACACCATAAGACACCTGGTAGTCAATTTGGTTGCACTTACCGAGGATTGCAGTGATCATATGATTATACAACTTACGATTGCCTATCCGGCTCCAATGCAGGCTATTAATCCCCAACTGGAACTCCTAGAGACAGATAGAGCTAAACTATACTTACGTTGGAATCGTAGTCTCTGTTTCCATATCTCCCTCTTGGTATCTCACCAAATGAATTCCTTGCACTATCCAATCCATGGACTATCGTCCTTGATACGTTCCAAGGAGATGGTCTCTGGAATTGTTTCTAAACTCATTAACCATATGATAGAGACTCAAAGAAAACACATACCACTACACAAATATCCTTTTGCTCAAAGAACCAAAATTCTAAAACGGTCAAAAAATGGGGATTTGAGAAAGTTATTAAAGATGCCCTGTTCACTACAGGTCTACCAAGCACAAAAAAAGTCTATTATTCTGATTTATAAAAACAATCTTCACCAACTGCGAATAGAGAATCACAACCATCAGAGTCTTAAAATGTTAACATTTATATGTTCTCAAAACTCTAAGGATATTTGGAAACTAATAAAGCAATATGATTCACACAGGATAGTTCATGGTTCATGCATTCCTGCTGACGCCTGGGTGGATCATATAAAAACAAATTTAGTCTTCCTCTTAAATTCAAGAATATTTGCTATTCTACGTCTGGTAATGCTTGGATTCCAGCTATTGAGATTTCCCTTCAGGACATTGAATGGGCGATAGGTCAATTTAACCCGTCTAGAGCTGCTGGTCCCGACGGGGTGTTTCCCTGTGTTTATAAATCAGATCCTGTGCTATGGGCTACTATATTGAAAATTAAATTCGATCTTATTCTAGCATCTTCAACAGTGCCAGAGACTTGGGTAAATGCAATTATAGTGCCCATATATAAAAAGGGTGACCCTTCCTGGCCAGAAAACTATCGCCCCATTGCGCTGACACTGCAGCTAAAAATGTTTCGATACTCTTAATGTATTTGTTGGAAAACCATATAGCTGCCCATGACATCTATTCTAGATTTCAAACTGGATTCCGTAAAGGGATGAGTACGGATCTCAAAGGAACAGTTATCTCTCATCTATTGGCAAATACTAAATCTACAGATGCATGTCCGTATACATGGCTTTTATCGATATATCTGCAGCATTCCACACTGTTATTAGAAATGTCTTATGGTGCAAAATGGACAGCTTTGGTATTCCTAAAGAGCTAATTTTTGGGATTTTAAAACTACACACGGACACCTTTTATAAGATAAGAATTTCTGAGGAAGGAGCAGCCACTGTCCAGATCCCTACATATGTAGGACTGAAACAGGGTGTAACCTCGCTGCGACACTTTTTAAATTGTATCTCAGTGACTTAGAAGCGCAATGGGTGGCTCCTGAGATGTATGCAGTTAGATTGGGGAGCATTCGCCTTCATTGGCTTGCATTCGCGGATGATATTATCCTTCTTGACCCAACTCCGTATGGACTTCAAAAGAAATTAGATACCTTTGGAAAGTTTGCCTGTGTTCACAATTTAAGGCCAAATGTCGAGATTCTTATTCTCCTTGATCTCTCTGCTGCATTTGATACTGTCGACTATCCTCTTCTCCTCAACTCCCTCTCTTCTTTTGGCCTAAAAGACTCTGTCCTCAACTGGCTCTTATCTTATCTTTCTAACCTCATCTTTTCTGTCTCCTGGGGTGGCTCCACCTCTCCCACATATACTCTCAACCATGGAGTTCCCCAAGGTTCTGTCCTTGGTCCCTTTCTTTTCTCACTCTACACTTCTTTTCTTGCTCCCATCATCTCTTCATTTGGTATCTCGCATCATTTCTACGCTGATGATACCCAGCTTTTCCTCTCCTTCTCCTCCTTCTCCCCTGACATTCATGATAAACTCTCTTCTTACCTTTCTGCTATTAAATCATGGATGTCCTCTCACTTCCTTACTCTAAACGCTGAAAAAACTGAACTCCTTTTCTTCCCGGCTAACACTCTTCCTCCTCCCACTCCTCCCCTTTCATTCTCTTTCCCCCCTCCCAACTCTCCTTCTCTCCCCATGCCCGTAACCTTTGTCTTCACATTGACCCTTGCCTCTCCCTATCTCACCACATCTCTATCACTGCCAAATCTTGCCGCTTTCACCTCTACAACATTCGTAAAATACGACCCCTCCTAACCTTTCATGCTACTAAACTCTTAATCACCTCCCTCATCTTCTTCAGACTTTTCTACTGCTCCTCCCTTTTCTTCGGACTCCCCTCCTCCCACCTCTACCCACTAAAATCTATCTACCATTCCGCCATCCGCACCCTCTTCCTTCTCTCACCTTTTAATTCCATCTCCTCCTCTCTCACTTCCCTAGGCTGGCTTTCTTTTCACTCCCAGTTTAAATTCAAGTTCCTCTGTCTTGTCTTCAAATCCCTCCATGGTCTTGCCCCCCTACCTCTCCTCCCTTCTTACTTTCTACTCCCCCCCTCGTTCTCTTCGCTCTGCTGATCTTTTCCTACTCTCTCCTCCTCCACCTCCCTGTGCCTCCTCCCGCTTCCGCTCTTTCCAACTCCTTGCTCCGTTCCATTGGAACCGCCTCCCCCTACCCATCCGCTCTTCTCCCTCCTACCCTTCCTTTCACTCGTCTCTAAAATCTTATCTTATCCATACCGCCCAACACCTCCCACTTCCTCTTCTACTTCTCCCCGCCCATACCTCACCTCCTACTCCTCCACCTCTAAACCCTCTCCTCCCCTCTACTCCCCTTTTATCCTTCCTCCTGCTCTTACTTAATCTTATTCTTCCCTCTCATCTTCCTCACACCCTCTTGCCTCCCTTCTGACTTCCGCTAACTTCTCCGCTCTTCCCTCCCATTCCCTCTTATTCCTTTGTCCCTCTACACTCCCTCCTCACCTCAGCAATAATGTAAACTGTTCCTTATACCGTTTGTGCTGTGATTCAATTGCCATCCTATATTTGATGGGTCTCCCACTCCCTCCTATTCCTTTGTCCCTCTTCACTCCCTCCTCACCAATAATGTAAATTGTTCCTTATACTGTTTTCGAGTTGTGTTCCAATTACCATCTTATGTTTATTATATCTCCCCTCCCCCTTATTCCTCTCTCCCTCTCCACTCCCTCCTCACCTCAGCAATAATGTAAATTGTTCCTTATACTGTTTTCGAGATGTGATTCAATTACCAGCTTATGCTTGTTGTGTTTCTTCTTGTTCTTATGTAAAGCACTTTGGATTAAAGGGCTATATAAATTCAATAAAATACAAATATTGATTTTTAAGGCGGGGAAAGAAATCAAACGTTTCAGTTGGGCTATTGAACATGTCCCCATTGAGTTGTGCGCTACTATGACTTACCTTGGTTACACTTTGAGTAACTACTCGTCTTTTAAGCATTGGTCCAATATTTTAAATGAGAAGGTGTGTTCCTTTTTGTCTCAAATGAGGGCAATTTTAAACAAATTTTGTAAATATTCAATTTTGCCCCTCCCTGATAGCATTTTTAACAAAGAAAGTGGAAGCAGTGATCTTATATTGTACTGGTTGTCTTATGAAATCTGCATTGTGTCTGGCTCTGTCAATCCCCAACACAGTGATTCGCCATGAATTCGGACTGATATCACTATCAAGTCACTTTAATTGGAGATCCCTATGTAATTATGCTAAAATTCTTGAACCACCAAGAAATTCATTATACTTTGAATTTAACAAAATGGCCTAGAATAATAGCTTGAAATCTCTGACCAAGTATATCAATCGAAAGAATACTATACTATTAGACCTGTATGTCACACATCTAGATCTAACCATACGTCCAGGTTATGTCTAAATAAATTTGTATGAAAAGGACGAGATTCTCACAATCGAATCATTAAGTAGATATAAAACCTTTCAAGAATATGCCAAATACGCGAAGAAGAGAGTTCCGTATAGCCCGTAAATTGTTTCTTTTCCCTGTCAAGTTACTCGGGCTATGTATAAACGATTCAAATTGAACCAGTTGCATACTCGGGAAAGGATGTCAAACTGGTTGATTGAAAAGGGAGGCCTCCCTATTACTAAATGTAGATTTCCAAAATGCAATGAGATTGAGGAATCTCTGAAACATCTTATTTTGGAATGCTCATATTTTAAGGTACATCGTACCGTTCAGTTGATCAAGTTGGGTAATCCAACCTTCGTGGATTCCTCTGATGGCCTATGGACCAGAATGATGATGGGAACACATACACTGCTGATATTTGCTCTGGTATAGTTGTTGCGTATCATTGAATCTGAATTTGATTCCTCAGAAGAATAGCCTGAATCAGTACCGTAAAGGTGTTATTTATGTATTCCTCCTCTTAAAAGTCACTGGTAACAACTTTAGTGATTTAATATACTGTGGAAGTGATTAGAATTATGTTATGCACATTCCATTCGTAGGAGGTTTTTTATTGACGTCATACCCAGTGAATTTTAATGAATTGTTTTTATCTGTATAAATGATGATTTACATTAAAAAATGTTTTGCACATTGTACTTTTGCACAGAGTAGGTGTGGTCTAAAACACTAAAACAAGTGACTGATCCCAGGTTAAATGATTGTTAACCGATGCCTGTGTGATTTGGGTAACAAATAGATTGACGATATTTGCCTTTTTGCACTTATCAGAGAGGAGTTGGAGCTTGACTACTCGTACATCCCATTGGAAGGAGGTTTTGATTGAAGCTATACTCAGTGAATTTTATTGAACTGTGTTTACCTGTATACATTTCGATTCTTATAAAAATCTAGCACATTGCACTTTTGCACAGAGTAGGTTTGGCACACAATATGAACTCATGCAATTGCGCCCAAGTAAAATGACTGTTATTCGATGCTTTTGTAATTTGGGTAACAAACTATTGATGATTTTTTCCTTTCCTGCATTTTGTCATATAGTAGTTGGAGCTTGACCACCACTCACTGCAATACTATCGAATCATTTTTTTGTGAGTATTTGCACCTATAAGATCAAAAAGGGAATAATCAGCATTTACCAGTAATGCAACATCTCCCCTTTGCTTGCTGTAACTTGAGGTTTATGCTGGTATAGTGATTAGTTTATCTTTTGTAATTTGTAGGTTGTGTTCGCTTGGGTAACTTGACACCTTCTTAAAATGTTTTACTTGAACAAACGCGTGTTTATATATGACAATAATTGTGTATGCATTGAATTTTGTAAAGGTTTTAAAAACTATAAATAATAAAAAAAATGTTTTACATCAGTCTGTTTGTGATATCTTTACCAGTTTGTGCTCTCTTTACTAGGTGACTGGCTCACCCTTTGCACCAGTATGCTTGTGACATGTTTGCTAGGTGACAGGCCCACCCTTAACATCAGTATGCTTGTGATATCTTTGCTCGGTGACAGGCCCACCCTTTACAACAGTCTGCTTGTGATCTGTTTACCAGATGACTGGCTCACCTACTTCACCAGTCTGCTTGTGATCTCTTTACCAGGTGACTGGCTCACCATTCACACAAGTCTGCTTGTGATCTCTTTACTAGGTTGTGCTCTCTTTACTAGATGACTTACTCACCCTTTGCACCAGTATGCTTGTGATATCTTTGCTAAGTGACAGGCCCACCCTTTACATCAGTCTGCTTGTGATCTCTTTACCAGATGCCTGTTTCACCCACTACACCAGTCTGCTTGTGATCTCTTGACCAGGTGACTGGCTCACCAGTCACACCAGTCTGCTTGTGATCGCTTTACTAGGTGATGGGCTCATCCTTTGCACCAGTCCTCTTGTGATACCTTTGCTAGGTGACAGGTCCACCCTTTACATCAGTCTGTTTGTGATCTCTTTAGCAGGTTACTGGCACACCCTTTGCACCAGTCTGATTGTGATATCTTTACAAGGTTGTGCTCTCTTTGCTAGGTGACCGGCTCACCCTTTGCACCAGTTTGCTTGTGAAATGTTTGCTAGGTGACAGGACCACCCTTTACATAAGTCTGCTTGTGATATATTTGCCAGGTTGTGATCTCTTCACTAGGTGACTGGCTCACCCTTTGCACCAGTCTGCTTGTGATCTCTCTGATAGGTGACAGACCCACCCTTTACAGCAGTCTGCTTGTGATCTCTTATTAGGCAAGCGGCTCAAGCCTGACACAGGAATGCTTCAACATTTTACTTGTGGAACCTTCTCCCGCTAGCACTTTCTCCCATTAAAAGGCTCTCTCCATGGAACCTTCTACCTCTGGGGCTCTACATGTTATGAAACATTCAACATGTGGAACCTTCACCCCATGGATATTTCTCATTTTAGAAATTCTCCCTTTATGAATTCCGTTTGGGGAACTTGTGAGGTGAAACTAACCTTTAGATGGTGACTCCAATTCTTTTCCTTTTCAACGGTATCAGGTAATATTATCCCCAACAATAATATTGCCATATATATGGTCATGGGGTAAGGCCATAATCGATATTATTAGTGGGGATAGTTTATGGGGTAAATGAGACTGGAGGTTGGGAGGGTGTCCCCAATCCCTTAAAAAAAATATCAGGGTTGCCGGGGCGTCCCCCGCAGGTTCCATGGCTTAATATTGCCTCAAAAATATGGCGATATTTTTGTATGGCGATATTTTTGCAGGGATATTAACACATGGAACTCTTTTCAACATGCGTGATATGAACTCAATAGCAATGTGGTTGTACCCCCGCTTGTGAAATTGATGTGCATCGCCTGTGGTCGTCTTTTGATCATTGCGCCACTGATGCATAAAACATACCATAAAACACATCTCTTTATTGCCTCTGAGATTAACCACCAAATACCAACAGATGTGCGCGGATCGTCATCATTTAATAGTGTACCTTGCTATAAATATAACCAGAAGGTTAAGTAGAAATAATACCCTTGAATGAATGAATGAATGAATGAATGAATGAATGAATGAATGAATGAATGAATACATCTTTTATAACTCGCTCAATACCGTAGACCAGTCTCTAAGCGCAGAACTGGGATTCGGACCTGTGTTGCTAAGACAAACACGTTGCCCCTGAGCTCTCCCCCGAGCTTTGCAAAAAGCTGTTCGCCTTAATGTAGAAGTGGCGGTGAAAGAAACAGGGGTCCTAATCATATGGAAATATGACCCCAAAGGATTATTGCTACAGACAGAGCTGGTGTATTATGTGTGAAGGAAAGAAAACACAGGAGGGGGTGATATTCTGACAGTTGCATGTCATTTCAACAAATTGAATGACTTTGTTGTAATTTACTTTGTGTGCATTACTTTCAAATATTACTTCACACTTTTTGGGGGGGGGTTCCCCCATGCCCCAATTCCCCTTCACTACCAATCCCACCTCAAGCCTTGACCAATGCAACTTTACCTGCTTCTCCCTGTGGCCTCGTTCTGTGCCTCGGGTTTCCCCCTTGTTTTTCTCTTCACAATTTATAAAAGTTACAATGTAGTTAATAAAACCGCCCACCCCCACCTTCTCCCTGTGTGTCTCGTATATTAGTACACTTCCAGAAACCTACCCCAAATGTCTTCAAATAATGTATACTTCTTTTGATGCTTGTAGATAACTCTCTCCATTTGTGCAAGTTTGTCCAGTTACATATCTTTATAGTGAAGCAATTTATAACGAATGCCCATATATCGAATCTGTTATCTTGAAAACTTTTATAGTGAATGCATTTTTTTTGATGGGGGGCCTCCCCGAACCTCCAGTTTCCCACCCCTAAAAACCAATCCCGACCATTTCCCTAAACACTGTAACCCTTTACCCCACCCTAAATACATTCACTGTAAAGGTTTTAAAGAGAAACGATTTGATATCTGGGCATTCCATATAAAGCATTCGATATAAGCACTATACCGTTTGTCCATTTCATCCAGCCAGGTGCTCTCCTCCGGCTTCTCCCTTGTCTTGGTTGCACACAATGGCCCACCTGCCTGAGGTAGAACCACGCCCCCATCGTGCCTCTCAGCCAAAATCAAAGGACAATTGAATCAAGGACTCTTGTGTGACTGGTTCGAGGTTACAGAGCTTCTGCCCAGGTTTGTGATATGAATGCCAGGTTCTGGGGTAGGACCTGACTCCCGTTGAGTAAGCACAGCACTTCTGCTCACACTCCCCCCCCTGTGTAGCCTGTCCCAGGGTCTGCTCAACCTTCGGCCTTACACATACCAAGAATCCATGTTGAGCATGCACAGCTCTCAGGACCTGCAACTCCCTCAAAGAAGCCTATCCATTATTTGTCCTTGGGAAAGATGTCGATAACTCCTCTACCTCAGAGCTACTGGCTTTGATTGATTGATTGATTGTTAATTTGTATAGCGCCTATACACAAGGTGTTTCAAAGCGCTTCAAGGCAGGGAGGGAACATGGCAGGATACAGTTACATTCTTACTCCTCCATGCCCTGCCACCATAGGGAGAATGGCCTCACACTGGTCACATGATCCACATGATGCTTGTAAATGCTTCTTCCTAGCCAGCTGCCCCTGCCACCCCTCCATGCCATCTTGCCATAGGGGAAACTGCCCTGCGTTGATCACACACTGCACATGATGCTTGTAAATGCTTCTTCCTAGCCAGCTGCCCCTGTCTCCTCACCATGCCCTGCCACCATAGGGACAACTGCTCAGCGCTGGTCACACGCTGCACATGATGCTTGTAGATGGTTCTTCCTAGCCAGCTTCCCCTGCCACTCCTCCATGCCATGCAACCATAGGGAGAAGGGCCTAGTTCTGGTCACACGCTCCACACGCTCCACACGCTCCACATGATGCCTGTTGATGCTTCTTCGTAGCCAGCTGCCCCGGTCACTCATCCATGCCCTGCCACCATAGGGACAACTGCCCAGGGCTGGTCAGAGGCTCCATATGATGCTTGTAGATGCGTCTTCCTAGCCAGCTGCCCCTGTCACTCCTCCATGCCGTGCCACCATAGGGAGAACATCCCAGTGATGGTCACATGCTCTACATAATGTTTGTAAATGCATCTTCCTAGCCAGCTGCCCCTGTCTCCTCACCATGCCCTGACACCATAGGGAGAACATCCCAGCGATGATCACACGCTGCACATGATTCTTGTAGATGGTTCTTCCTAGCCAGCTGCCCATGTCACTCCTCCATGCCCTGCTACCACAGGGAGAATGGCCTACCGTGGGTCACACGCTCCACATGATGTTTTTAGATGCTTCTTCCTAGCCAGTTGGTCACTCTTCCGTGCCCTGTCACCATAGGGAGAACTGTCCAGCGCTGGTCACACGCTCCAAATGATGCCACACTACACATGATGCCGCACTCCACATGATGCTTGTAGATGCTCCTTTCTAGCCAGCTTCCCCTGTCACTCCTACATACCCTGCCACCGTAGTGAGAATGGCCTAACGCTGGACACACGCTGCACATGATGCTTGTAGATGGTTCTTCCTAGCCAGCTGCCCCTGTCACGCTTCCATCCCCTACCACCATAGGGAGAATGGCCTACCGTGGGTCACACGATCCACATGATGCTTGTAAATGCTTCTTCCTTGCCAACAGCCCCTCTCTGCTCACCATGCTCTGCCACCATAGGGAGAACTGCCCAGCAGTGGTCACACGCTCCACATGATGCAACCCTCCACATGATGCGTGTAGATGCTTCTTCCTAGCCCGCTGCCCCTGTCACTCCTCCACGCCCTGCCACCGTAGGGAGAATTGCCTAGCGCTGGTCACATGTTCTACATGATGTTTGTAAATGCTTCTTCCAAGCCAGCTGCCCCTGCCACTCCTCCATGCCATGCAACCATAGGGAGAATGGCCTAGTTCTGGTCACACGCTCCACACGCTCCACATGATGCCTGTTGATGCTTCTTCGTAGCCAGCTGCCCCGGTCACTCATCCATGCCCTGCCACCATAGGGACAACTGGCCAGGGATGGTCAGAGGCTCCACATGATGCTTGTAGATGCGTCTTCCTAGCCAGCTGCCCCTGTCACTCCTCCATGCCGTGCCACCATAGGGAGAACATCCCAGCGATGGTTACATGCTCTACATAATGTTTGTAAATGCATCTTCCTAGCCAGTTGCCCCTGTCTCCTCACCATGCCCTGCCACCATAGGGAGAACATCCCAGCGATGGTCACACGCTGCACATGATTCTTGTAGATGGTTCTTCCTAGCCAGCTGCCCATGTCACTCCTCCATGCCCTGCTACCACAGGGAGAATGGCCTACCGTGGGTCACATGCTTCACATGAGGCTTTTAGATGCTTCTTCCTAGCCAGTTGGTCACTCTTCCGTGCCCTGTCACCATAGGGAGAACTGTCAAGCGCTGGTCACACGCTCCAAATGATGCCACACTACACATGATGCCGCACTCCACATGATGCTTGTAGTTGCTCCTTTCTAGCCAGCTTCCCCTGTCACTCCTCCATACCCTGCCACCGTAGTGAGAATGGCCTAACGCTGGACACACGCTCCACATGATGCTTGTTGGTGCTTCTTCCTAGCCAGCTTCCCCTGCCACTCCTCCGTGCCCTGCCACCATAGGGACAACTGCCCAGGGCTGGTCAGAGGCTCCACATGATGCTTGTAGATGCGTCTTCCTAGCCAGCTGCCCCTGTCACTCCTCCATGCCGTGCCACCATAGGGGAAACTGCCCTGCGTTGGTCACACACTTCACATGATGCTTGTAGATGCTTCTTCCTAGCTAGCTGCAGCTGTCACTTGTCCACGCCCTGCCACCATAGGGACAACTGCCCAGGGCTGGTCAGAGGCTCCACATGATGTTTGTAAATGCATCTTCCTAGCCAGCTGCCCCTGTCTCCTCACCATGCCCTGCCACCATAGGGAGAACATCCCAGCGATGATCACACGCTCCACATGATGCTTTTAGATGCTTCTTCCTAGCCAGTTGGTCACTCTTCCGTGCCCTGTCACCATAGGAAGAACTGTCCAGCGCTGGTCACACGCTCCAAATGATGCCACACTATACATGATGCCGCACTCCACATGATGCTTGTAGATGCTCCTTTCTAGCCAGCTTCCCCTGTCACTCCTCCATACCCTGCCACCGTAGTGAGAATGGCCTAACGCTGGACACACGCTCCACATGATGCTTGTTGGTGCTTCTTCCTAGCCAGCTTCCCCTGCCACTCCTCCGTGCCATGCAATCATAGAGAAAATGGCCTAGTTCTGGTCACACGCTCCACACGCTCCACATGATGCCTGTTGATGCTTCTTCCTAGCCAGCTGCCCTGGTCACTCCTCCATGCTCTGCCACCATAGGGAGAATGGCCCAGAACTGGTCAAATGCTCCACATGATGCTTGTTGATGCTTCTTCCTAGTCAGCGGCACCTGTCACTCCTCCATGTCCTGCCACCATAGGGAGAATGGCCTCACGCTGGTCACATGATCCACATGATGCTTGTAAATGCTTCTTCCTAGCCAGCTGCCCCTGCCACTCCTCCATGCCCTGTTGCCATAGGGGAAACTGCCCTGCGTTGATCACACACTGCACATGATGTTTGTGAATGCTTCTTCCTAGCCAGCTGCCCCTGTCTCCTCACCATGCCCTGCCACCATAGGGACAACTGCCCAGCGCTGGTCACACGCTGCACATGATGCTTGTAGATGGTTCTTTCTAGCCAGCTGCCCCTGTCACGCCTCCATCCCCTACCACCATAGGGAGAATGGCCTACCGTGGGTCACACGATCCACATGATGCTTGTAAATGCTTCTTCCTTGCCAACAGCCCCTCTCTGCTCACCATGCTCTGCCACCATAGGGAGAACTGCCCAGCAGTGGTCACACGCTCCACATGATGCAACCCTCCACATGATGCTTGTAGATGCTTCTTCCTAGCCCGCTGCCCCTGTCACTCCTCCACGCCCTGCCACCGTAGGGAGAATTGTCTAGCGCTGGTCACATGTTCTACATGATGTTTGTAAATGCTTCTTCCAAGCCAGCTGCCCCTGCCACTCCTCCACAAACTGCCATCAAAGGGAGAACTGCCCAGCGCTGGTCACACACTGCACATGATGCTTGTAGATGCTTCTTCTTAGCCTCTTCTTAGAAACTGCATCTTCTGTCTGGAAAAGTTCTGATATCTCTGCCTGGGCGGATGCCAAGCATAGGTGTGGACCCGTGCTTCTTCTCGCTCGGCTCGTCATGTGCTACCCACACCGTGAATTTGTCTAGTTTCTCTCAATTTGTGCATTTAATTCTTATTCAGCTTGCCACCTGCCTACGCCTCCTTAGCTTGACCTTTCAAGGACAGGATATTCTGTTCTTAAGTTTCAATTATATGTAGCTACTGTTCGTTTCTTCTATTGGTATGACCTTGGCTCTCCTGGCACGAGTTGCATCTGCTGAGTTTCTATTCAGCCGTCTCTTCTTGTTTTGCTATAATATGAATCTTGTCTTGTTTGGCCTCTAGTAACCTGAGTTGATTCTGCTTTTCATGCAAAGCGGAATCGCACTTATAATATTGTGCTTCGTTGTGAGGTAGATTATATATAATGGCGCTTGCCGCGCTATTCTTCTACTTAGCATAGCAAGCAGCACTTTTTTCTTAGCTTTCTTGCAGTTCCAAGCATATGTACAGGTGTTAGCTGGTTGAATATCTCCATCCTGCTTACATCTTAAGCTTCTTTTGTATTTCAACATCATTCTCCTCCTTTGGGTTCACAATATCTTTATTCATGACGTTTCATCTCTGTGTATCATTTTTTGGTTGTCATTTCTTCTATCTGTGAGACTGCCGGGCCCTCGTGACATAACCATTCGTCTTCCATTAAGGCCTTTTTGGTTTCTTCCGGGACGGTACTTAGGCAATCTTCATTTCGTCTCACATGCTGGTAGGGTTTTCTTAATGGATACCTTACTGTCTATGGTTTTCTTGGTATCGGTACTTCAATAGGTGTTGCTCTTCTGATAGGCACTGGGCAGAGCCCTACTGCAGCTCTCTGCTGATTTATCTGCTCATCATACGTCACATATTTTGGTTTGAAGGTTCCTGGTACTTCAAAATGGGCAACTGGAGTGCAGGCTTTATTTGGGACCTCCTCTACACATCTCTCATGCACATTGGGCCTCTCTCATGCCTCTCATTCTCAGTCATCTCTCATGCACAGCGGCCTCTCTCATGCCTCTAGTTCTCACAGTCATCTCACATGCACGTGGGCTTCTCTCATGCCTCTCGTTCTCAGTCATCTCTCATGCACATGGGCCTCTTTCATGCCTCTTGTTCTCACAGTCATTTCTCATGCACATGGGCCTCTCTTATGCCTCTTGTTCTCAGTCATCTCTCATTCATATGGCCTCCTTCATGCCTCATTCTCACAGTCATCTCTCATGCACATGGGCCTCTCTCATGTCTCTCGTTCTCACAGTCATCTCTCATGCACTTGGGCCTCTCTCGTGCCTCTTGTTCTCTGTCATCTCTCATGCACATTGGGCTCTCTAATGCCTCTCATTCTCAGTCATCTCTCATGCACATCCTCTCATTCTCAGTCATCTCTCATTCATATGGCCTCCTTCATGCCTCATTCTCACAGTCATCTCTCATGCACATGGGCCTCTCTCATGCCTCTCGTTAACAGTCATCTCTCATGCACATGGGCCTCTCTCATGTCTCTCGGTCTCACAGTCATCTCTCATGCACATGGGCCTCTCTCATGCCTCTTGTTCTCAGTCATCTCTCATGCACATTGGGCTCTCTCATGCCTCTCATTCTCAGTTATCTCTCATGCACATCCTCTAGTTCTCAGTCATCTCTCATGCACATGGGCCTCTCTCATGCCTCTCATTCTCACAGTCATCTCTCATGCACATGGGCCTCTCTCATGCCTTTTGTTCTCAATGTCATCTCTCATGCACATGGGCCTCTCTCATTCCTCTCGTTCTCAGTCATCTCTAATGCACATGGACCCCTCTCATGCCTCTCGGTTTCACAGTCATCTCTCATTCACATGGGCCTCTCTCATGGCTCTCGTTCTGTCATCTCTCATGCACATGGGCCTCTCTCATGCCTCTCGTTCCCAGTCATCTCTCATGCATATGGGCCTCTCTCATGCCTTTTGTTCTCACAGTCATCTCTCATGCACATGGGCCTGTCTCATGCTCTCGTTCTCAGTCATCTCTCATGCACATGGGCCTCTCTCATGCGTCTCGTTCTCACAGTCATCTCTAATGCACATGGGCCTCTCTTATGCCTCTCGTTCTCTGTCATCTCTCATGCACATGGGCCTCTCTAGTGCCCCTCGTGTTCCGTCATCTCTCATGCACACGGGGCTCTCATGCCTCTCATTCTCAGTCATCTCTCATGCACATGGGCCACTCATGCCTCTCGTTCTCTCAGTCATCTCTCATGCTCATGGGCCTGTATCATGTCTCTCATACAAATGGTCCTGTCTCCTGCCTCTAATTCTCACAGTCATCTCTCATGCACATTGGCCTCTCTCATGTGTCTCGTTCTCACAGTCATCCCTCATGCACATGGGACTCTCTCATGCCTCTCATTCTCAGTCATCTCTCATGCACATGGGCCTCTCACGCCTCTCATTCTCAGTCATCTCTCATGCACATGGGCCTCTCACGCCTCTCATTCTCAGTCATCTCTCATGCACATCGGACACTTTCATGCCTCTCGTTCTCAGTCATCTCTCATGCACATGGGACTCTCTCATGCCTCTCGTTCTCACAGTCATCTCTCATGCACATGGGTCTCTCTCATGCCTCTCATTCCCAGTCATTTCTCATGCACATGGGACTCTCTCATGCCTCTTGTTCTCACAGTCATCCCTCATGCACATGGTCCTCTCTCATGCCTCTCGTTCTCAGCCATCTCTCATGCACAGGAGCCTCTCTCATGCCTCTCTTCTCAGCTATCTCTCATGCACAAGGGCCTCTCTCATGCCTCTCATTCTCAGTCATCTCTCATGCACATGGGTCTCTCTCAAGCCTCTCGTTCTCACAGTCATCTCTCATGCACACGGGTCTCTCTCATGCCTCTCGTTCTCACAGTCATCTCTCATGCACACGGGTCACTCTCATGCCTCTCGTTCTCAATCGTCTCTCATGCATATGGCTTCTCTCATGCCTCTCATTCTCTGTCATCTCTCAAGCTGATAGGCCTCTACTATGTTCGCACACCCTCATCCTCATATTTTCTTGTGCTCACAGAGCATGCTTCCCCAAATGCCTACTTATTTCTCTCTCTCTCTCTCTTTCTCTTTCTCTCTCTTTCTCTCTCTCTCTCGCTCTCTCTCTCCTCAGACCTCTCTGGATCTGCAGGCCTCTCTCTGGGTTGAAAGACCTCCCTCTCTCTCTGGGTTCACAGACCGCTCTCTGGATTTGCAGGGCTCTGTGTCCAGATCTGCAGGCCTCTCTCTGAGTTGAAAGACCTCTCTCCCTCTGGGTTCACAGACCTCTCTCTGTGTTTGCAGGTCCCACTCAGGGACTGAAAGTGTTTCTCTGGGTTTTCAGCCCTTTCTATGGGTTTGCAGGCCTCTCTCTGGGGGCTTGTAGGCTTCCTTTGAGGTTTTCAGGCTTCTTGCTGGGGTTAGAAGCCTCTCAGTGGGCTGCAGGCGTTTCTCTGGAGGTTCAGGTCTCTGTCAGGGTTTACAGGCTTAGATCTGACTGCACAGGTCTCTCTCTCAGGATTTTCATCGCAGACCTCACTCATGTTGCTAAGCCTCTCTCTGTTCTTGCAGCCTTCGTTTTTGCTCAGAGGCCTCTTGTATTCAAACAATGTTCACATCTTGAGATGCCTCACAAACCTCCCTCTTGGTTCAGAGACCTCTCACTCTGTATTCACAGGCCTCTCTGTCTAAGTTGGTAGGTCTCTCTGGTTTCTGTAGTTTCACATGCTTTTCTTGTGCACAGAGACGTTTCTCATCCTCAGAAACCAATGGTGTGCTCAGGCGGCTCTCTTTCTCTCTCTCCTTCTCTAGGGCCACAGGCCTCTGCCTGGCCGCACATGCCTCTATGTGGGCCCACATGCCTCTATGTGGGCCCTCGTGTCTCTCGGTGAGCCCTCAAGTCTCTCGGTGGGTCCACATAGCTCTCGGAGAGCCCACATTTCTCTCTGTGTACCTACACTCTCTGTGAGCCCACATGCCTCTCTGTGGGCCCTCGTGTCTCTCGGTGGGCCCTCGTGTCTCTTGGTGGGCCCACATAGCTCTCTGTGAGCCCACATGCCTCTCTGTGGGCCCACATGCCTCTATGTGGCCTCTTGTGTCTCTCGGTGAGCCCACATAGCTCTCAGAGAGCCCACATTTCCCTCTGTGTGCCTACACTCTCTGTGAGCCCACATGCCTCTCTGTGGGCCCACATGCCTCTATGTGTGCCCTCGTGTCTCTCGGTGGGCCCTCGTGTCTCTCGGTGGGCACACATAGCTCTCAGAGAGCCCACATTTTTCTCTGTGTGCCTACACTCTCTATGAGCCCACATGCCTCTCTGTGGGCCCACATTCTTCTCTTTGGGATCACATGTTTCTCTGCGGGCTCAATAGTCTCTTTGTAGACTGACAGGCCTCTGTCTGGCCACACATGCTTCTCTGAGGGCTCGCAGGCCTCTCTGGAGGTTCACAGACTTCTGTCTGGGCCCACATGCCTCTCTCTGGACCTACATGCCTATCTCTGGGTTAGCAGGCCTCAGTCTGGGTCCCCATACCTCTCTGTGGGCCAACATGACTCTCTGTGGGATCGCAGGCCTCTGTCTGGGCGAGCATGCCACTCTGTGGGCTTGTATACCTTTTTGTGGACTCGCTGGCTCTGTATGGGTCCACATGCCTCTCTGTGCCCACATACCTCTCTGTGAGCCCACATGTCGCTCCTTATCACTGTGCACTCCACAGCCTTTCTTGGGAGGCTTCTCTCGTGCTCAGGTCTTTCTTCTTTGATTGTTTTAACACCTGTAAAGCAGTCCAATGAAATGACTAATAAAAGCAGCCACTGCAGTTAGTCCAGGGCTCCAGATCTTCCACTTAAAACATGTTTCCTTCCTATTCACATCCCATTCCCCACAGGGCCCAGAGAAGAAGCAGAAGGAGAGAACCCAGCTGTTTGTTTGGGAGATCACAGGAGCACACCTCCTCCGACAAGTGCCGCCTTTCACTGGGCGAAGAGGACTTCTTGTTCCCATAAAGCAGAAAACAACCTTCCCCGAAATCAAAGGTGAGAGCCCTTAGAATACTGATGTACAACTTCTGAGGCTCCAAGGCAGCGAGGAATCGGCAGTCTCTGAGCAGGGCATTAGGTGCACGCAGGGAGCGCCGCGCGGCATGATAATCAGACCCACTGTGCGTCATGCGTGGGCACGCTCCAACTCCCGTATCCCTCTCGAGCGCGGGGGCGTGGCCTTTATCGTCGGGTTGTGGCGCAGCAACCTATGCTTGTGGGTGTACGTGCATCAGCAGACTCAGGCCTCAAAAGAAGTGAACCAGGACTCAGAGGTGTGTTGTTCTTCGCATATAGAAGCTCATTTTCCAGTAACTGGTAATTTGGTGGCGGGGTCCCCTTACTGTAACGTAAGCAGGTCCTCGCTGCCAAGTTTTTGTCATTTGCACTGTGGGGTATAAATGTTAAGAGCAAAAGGTGACATATAAGCATGTACGTCAACCTTTTGGCCATCACATTTGCACTCTGCAGTGCCAAGTGAGTAAATGATGCCTGACATGCTAGGCAGCGTTTTCATTTTTGATTGTGAGCACTGCTTCCATGCACGCATGCGAAGCAGCGCTCATAATTACAGTTAAACGCTCCTCTACATGTGAGCATGTCGGAGACCATTTAATTTTCATTCGTGAACACTGCTTTCCATGTGTGCATGGTAATCAGTGTTCATAATGAAAAATAAACGCTCTCCGAGAGTATGTATTTGTAATTGCAAACCATGTGTGGCATGCAAGCATGGCTGACAACATTTACAATGGATCCCTATGGTGTCCGCTTTCTTTATGCTGATGCATTAAATTGGCGGATCGCATAACGATCTCCAGCATTTGCGCCAGCATGAAAATGCTTGCTGGCGCAAATGCTGAAGCATTCGTGTGGCTGAGAGGAAGTGAGGCGGCGGAAGTGCAAGTTGCGTTCTGCATCTCCTTTCCACCATACAAATGAATGAAAATGAGCCGTGGCATGGAAGGAGTAAAAGTCTGGTTTTCCATTGATGTTACAGCTAATTTGAAAATGATAATAATATCGTCAACATTAGGGCACAATTATGACACCCTGAGCCTTTCGCACTGGAATCGAGAACCAGCGTCTAGTGTTTGCTATAGTCAGGGGATCTCTAAAAGGGTAGTGGGAACACAGACTTGTGGAATCACCATGGGGGTGGAGATACATAAGTCACAAGGAATGGGGCATCATCAGCAGATTCATTAGTAGGGGCACTTTGAGACCTGTGTATTGTGGTATCATCATAGTACACTTCCTCTGACCTATCTGGAAACAACGCTGTGGTCACAGTCATGCCTTCCTATGATGCTGGGAGAGCTCGTACCCTCCACAAATTATGCCGCCAACCTCTTTAAGTACGCCGAGCCGCAAGACATGGCTCTCACTGGAGCTTTTGCCTCATGTTCTTTGTGAGGGTTATGGACAGAGGCACTGGGATCCTGGTTTTATTTTGGGAGTGCATATTCCACACTAATCTCTAATTGCCTGGGTGGGTGGTAGTTTGATGTGCCATTTGGCACTCATCTGGGTGTTGCCCGTTCTGTTGGATGCTTTGATGCTTTCATCTGTGCGTTTGTGGAGTACCCATTAGCTTGGAGCTCCCATAGTGGCGGAGGAGAGAGTTTGGCCGCTGAAGAAAGCGGTGGGGCACACCCTAGGGGCATGAAGAGTAATTCTGCAATTATTTGAGGACCACTATAGCTCCAGCCCTTGCCCCCTTTCTTTTGCAATGCTTATGGGCTAGTTTATGGGTCTCACCAACCGCTCGGCATCCCCTGTGTGCAGGTGCGCCTGATCCCTTGCTTGACCAAGTACTTCTGAAAATCTTTTCCTTGCAATGCTGGTCCATTGTCAGTTTTCTGCGACCTGGGAATGCTGTAGGTTGTCAATATATTCACTAGTTTAGGGCTCAATGTTTCAGCACTTGAAGACCTCACTGCTTCTACGTCTTACTATCAGGAAGCAACATCTACTATCACTAGGGGGTTTGCACCTACTGACTGGGCGCAGATGTCTGCACAGACATCTCTCAAGAAGGAATGCCCTCTTTCCTGTGTGCATATTGGGCATGGGCCATGCTCGGCACCAAATACCCGACACAGGATATAGTTATCTAAAAACACCTAGTGAGGCCACAACAATGAGCCGCAAGGTTCAAACCAATGCTCATTTTCGTAACACAAAACGTGGAAGAACCCTTATTTTATTCTCTGTTGCTTTTTTAACCTGTAATTGGCTATTTCAAACAAATTGTGTCCTCCCACGTCTTCCTCATATTCTGATGTCTCTCCTTCCAGTGTCAGCTGCTTCGGAAAATGTTTACGGTAGAGGGCACCGTTCGTCGTCGTCATCGATTCGATGTCCCTCGAGGGCTTCTGTTTCCTCCTTAGGTTGACATCATCAATAGTATAAATAGCACGCATTGCTATTCCCGTTACTTCAGTTCAGTTTTTCTGCTAAAGCTTTCGCTTCATATACGACACAGTTGTTTCTCACAAAACTAAACTCGAAGATCTCTTCTTCTACCCGAAGACTGGGTTTAAGAATTGTGTCGACTGTGGATCAAAAATTTCGATAACTGATCCACATCGTATTTATTTATGGTGCCTTGACACTGACCACTGGACTGCTGACTGTGCAAACCATGACAATCCACGACGGGAAAGGTGCGCAAGGAACGTAAGGGGAAGCTCACTGTGGGTAGGCCCTCCTTGAAATCCCCTTTCAGGACATTGTCTAAAAGGCGTTCATCTGACAACTCCAAGGGTGAGTCACTGCTGAGTAAACCCTCCAAGATACGTTCCTGTTCACAAAGCGGTTCTCATCATTCCTCTTCGTCTTCGAAGAAATCTGAGAAACAACTCCATATGTTCCCGTCCTCATCCACCAAATCCTCACCTAAACGCAGAGTAGCCTGTCCAGGTTAGTCCACGACTAAAGCTGAATGGGAGGCCTTTAGGCTTCAGATGTTAAATACATTTAAGAAGGCGGCTCTGGTCCCCTTGAAAGAAAAGGTGAAAAGCCATGACCCTGCCGCGCATTCCAAGGCCGATAAAGAGGAAGAAAAGGCTAAGACTTGCGTGCCCTCGAGCCTGGGTGAAAAGGCCTCGATTTGAGGAAAGGCCCAGTCTTTGTCCTTCGAAGACTCCTTTGAGTCATGGGTCCATCCCGTCAAAGCCAATACCACTGACCTCGAAGGTGATAAAGCCTTCAACGACCTCAAAAGAAATAGAAAGATTTCTCAAACCACTTCCGAAGAAAGAATTTTTCAAATCCCTTTCTTCTATTTTCGAGGAACATGAGCCCTCAGATCAGGAAACACCACAGTTTGGGTTGGAATACGGAACACCCAATGGTCCTAATGCTTTGATATCTGAGGAATCAAGGATGAGGTATTTATGTGACGATCTGCAAAGCGCATGTGGCCTTGACGCTTCACCTGAACTGGAATTTGGAAAATCTGATCCCTCTGAGCATGCTGCGGTGTCTTACAGACAGCTGATAAACAAGGTAACTGAGTACTTAGGATGGGGCAGACCTGCTGCACCTTTTGAAGAGGATGACCTTACAGACATATTAGATAAGGGACATCTTAAATATCTTTCCAAACACCCTACCCTGGAAAGCCTTGTAGTACAAGCTGCAACTCCAATTTCAAGACAAGCAGCATATCCCACAATACAACCAAACAGAGATGACAAGCGTTTTGACACTTTGCCCAAAAAATTATTTTCAGCCAGTATTATGGCTTTAAAATCTGTCAATGTCACTTGTGCCCTTGTAAAAGTTACCCACACTTTGTAGGATCGCATCTCCATGGCAGCAGAGCCTATCCCTGAAGGAGAGGAGAGAGAAGGATTTCTAAACATTGTGAAAGATGGGAAAGACGATATGTGTGAGTCTCTCCAGTAAGGATTGGACTCTGCTGATAGTATTAGCAGAGCCATGGTGGCAAGCACAGTTATGCTCAGATTTGCGTGGTTGAGAAAGTCTGGGTTTGCACCTGATGTGCAGTCTAGACTTCTCAACATGCCCTTTGACGGCACACATTTATTTGGCACCAAGGCTGATGAGAGCCTTGAGAAATTAAAGACCTCAAAAGCGGCAGCCAAGTCACTCCGTGCCGCTATCAGACAGCCTCCACCTTCACACCCCACTGCACAAGCTTGGAGGGGTAGGTCCCTTCGCTGTTACTACTCTTCTGGAAAAGTGAGAGGACTGGCAAGTCAAAGAGGTCAAAAGAAATTCCCTCGTGGTGGACGAGGAAGAGGTGCTAAGTCCACCGAAGCAATGGCTTCTTTACCCTCAGCCACTGCTTCAGCTGCCCCAAAACCACTCTGAGACCTTAATCCACACAGTGGGAGGCTGACTCACTCAACATCTGGAAGAATGGCGGTGCATTACTTCTGATGCTTGGGCATTGCAAACAGTAGCCCAGGGTTACTGCCTCTCCTTTTTAAGAAGGCCTCAGGATCATCCACCAGGGAACCACTCTTGCCAAACTCCTGATCCGTTTCTCTTGCAGAACATTTTAAGTCTGCTAGAGAAAGGTGCTATAGAACCAGTACATGTGACGGAGAGAAACAAGGGGTGGTACTCCCTTTAGTTTTTGATCCCCAAGAAGGATGGAGGATTGAGACCCATTTTGGACTAGAGATACTTGAACAAGTTCCTCAGGAAGGACAAGTTAAAAATGGTCACCCTTTCTCAGATCCTTCAAGCCATCAACTTCAGGATTGGATGGTGTCATTTAACCTTCAGGATGCTTACTTTCATGTGCCTACCCATCACAGGCACAGAAAATACCTGAGGTTCACTGTTGGTGGTTCTCACTACCAGTTTCAAGTTCTGCCATTCGGGCCGACCTCTGCTTCAGGGTTTTCACCAAATTGATGGCGGTGATGGCAACAAGCCTGGGGGCGGGGGGCATTCACATCTACCCTACCTGGACGATTGGCTAATCAGGGCATGTTCTACTGAACAGGTCCTGGAACACCTCAGCGTTAGCTGCTACTCTCTCCACAGATTGGGCTTCTCCCTCAATTTCAAGAAGTCCCACATGATACCACCCCAAAAGCTACAATTCATCAGGCCAGTCCTCGATGCTTTCTCAGGGAAAGCCTCACCACACAAGGTGAAGGTTCTACACATTCAGCAGATGGTCAGCAAATTTCAGAGCGCCCAGTGTCTCTCAGCCTTCGATTAAGGTAGCTCTGCCTCATGCCATCCTGCATTTTTCTGGTGCCAGAGGCTCGCCTGAGAATGAGATCCCTCCAATGGGTCCTCAGAACCCAGAGGTCCCAGTTTTCAGGCAAGATGTCAGGGAAGGGGGAAACTTTTTGGCAACTGTAGAGGAGGAGCCAAGTACCCCCACTCCACCTGCCCCGCCTACATTACCTGAAACGTATGAACCAAAGTATGTGACGTATACTGAACAGTTAAACCAGCAAAGAGAAGAGCGTGGGCTCTGTGCAGTACCCATACGAATACCTATACCTAAGAGAATATGGGAGGTAAAGTACCCATTGAGGAAACCATACTTGCATCCAAGGCAATAAGATGACCATTTGAACGAGATTCCTGATGAGTCAAAGAAACTGAATGACCAGGATGAATGGTGACGTCCTACAAAGCTGAATCAACACCCATATAGAAAGATAACCACACTAGAGAGGCAGACGATTTATAAAGAACAGAGAAATACCAAGGATAAGTGGTATCTTGGGACCAAGATGAAGAGACTTATGTCACAAACCTGATGAAGAAACTTAGTTTGTTTAAACGTGTACAGATGCAATGTAATGCAAGCAGCAAAGTAATCATGAAGCTAGCCAGATGCTTAAATAGTTAGATCACCGCAAGCACCAACATATACATATATAACTCATAGATACATATGGATTAAGTAAAGAGTAAATGTTTCCACTAGGTATAAAGCAGTATTGAACCACAAGGAAGGCCTAATGCTAGAGTCACGTTTGAGAAAAGCAATTGAATTAAACAGAATAAAAGCTCAGCTAAGGAGATGACCGAGCCAAGAAAACCAAGGTCTTATCAAACTGGAGTTGGCTGACATTGGATACAATTAACGTAAAAGAACAGAAGCTCCTGTTCAAGAAGGTCAAGCAAAAACAAAAGACGTCAGAGGACTATTGAAGAATAAAATCAATACATGAAAAGGCTCAATTCATGGTGTCCAGCTACGTGATGGAAGAAAGGTAGACGGAGAAGATCACACCTACGCACGGAAGCCGGATAGTACCCATACTCCTTAAAAATTCTCCGAGAACAGTACAGACTCAAGGCCAACTTCAAAGTACTAATTGACACTGGACCATCGAGGTGATGATGGATCACACTTTTAATCACATTGGTGGGAAGCTGGTATCACGACAAGCTCACCCGCACCTGGTTGTTCGGTCTGCGTGCTGCTCACGTAGGTGGAAGATTACTGATGGGGGTTAGTAGCCAACAAATTGTAAGGGACCACATAGTTCGGGTTCCTATAGTTTGTGTAGCCAAGGGGACGTCATACATTTAGTGACGCTCATAGTGGCCATCTTGAAGGGGGGCTTAGTTGCCCCACTTAATGCTAACTATCTTATTATCTCTCTCCGTTACTCTATACAGATATAGAACCTATGCTTAGTTATTCACTTAGAACCAATCCTGCTTCCCGATAAGTTTACTGTAGTTTGCCACGTAGGATGACATTGGTAATGACGCAGGTCAACATGTCAGCTACGACCAATTATGGGTATAAGAACCCATCTTTTTTATGATGTAGTTAGAGTCAGAGTATCGAGTGATTGCTGATGTTCGTTGTACTCCATTTTAAATACTTGCATTAAAACAGACAAACCTTTGGCAAACTATTTGTGTCATCTTGATTATTGATGTTTGATTAAAATCTGCATCCCCATATATCTCAAGGGTACTCCTACTCATCTTAAAGAGGTGGAAGCCTTCAGTTCACAACCATGGCCGGAGATAACAGTAGTTCTGGACGCCTCCCACATGGGGTGGGGATCCCACACCAATGATCTGACAGTCAGCAGTCGTTGGTCTCCATCGGAGTCCAAACTACACATCAACCTTTTGGAGCTGAGGGCAATCAGACTAGCGCTGAAGGACTTCTTGCCCTCTGTATGGGGAAAGAATGTCCTGATAATGACAGACAACGCAGTGGCCATGTACTTCCTCAACAAGAGATGAGGTGTAAGGTCACTACTGTGGGGCAACTCCCAGCGATCAGACCAAGAAAATACAACCCATTAGGGAAAAAGGCTAGGTGCACCCTCTTTTGAGAAAGACAAGAACTTTTATTTTGTATGACACACTTAATATACAATGCTAATCCCCCACCCTTGGCTGCTGCCTATGTACATGCTAATGATTATATATAGGCCATCCTCAGATTAGTTCCACTGTCTTCATGCTCATCTTAATCACACATGAGTACTGTCCTCATACATCATGAAATACTGCAAAGCAATTTGTTAACATCAACTGGCACCTCCCTACCTTTAATCTTAACCACGTGACATGCACCTGGTTATCAAGGTCAGCCTGGTCCTTGCGAACAAAGCAGCCCTTTTCTCATCCAAGACATGTTGGTGCCCCCATCATACCCTGCCCCCATATGGGCATAATTCATAGCTCTCCTTGGCATAGAACATAGATCTTGTTGTTCTGCCTTTTCCGCTTTATTAGTTCCCCTCCCCAAGAGTGAACCTAATGTCCAACTATTCAATTCAGTTCACGAAGGATTTAGAGCCCACTTCCCTGCACATCTTATAGTTCAAACAGGATGACCGTCATTCTGGGGGGCACTAGTGTTTTAAATCTTGGTTCGTGTTTCAGCATCCCAAGACCTCTGCCTTCGCTCCCAGGAATACGACCTGGCACTAGGTCACAGCCCTTTGCTTCTACGGCTGCACACATTGCGACCTAATTAGTTCAAAGGCATGACTGATGTGGGGACATATGTGTGTTATTAGCCGCACCTGGGAATCAAGATGCAATGGTGAGGTGAGGGCTAAGGCCTTGTTGTTCTGTGTCTCTGTGAAAACATGGCCTGCGAGAATCCAGGCCTACTCGTAAATAGTTTGTGTTATGACTGTTTTGTATATATATATATGTATGCTACATCCTACATAGTTTCATTGCAACATTACTGGTTAATGTCCCCCTTTATATCATCGATGTACCAGACCCAAATTTTGTGTTTTCCAAATATGGGTTGTCAATGTGGTACACCGTCAGCTTTTTTGAACTCAGCAACATAGAGATTTGCCAGGCTTGTTGCAAAAGTGGCACCCATCGCCGTTCCTAATATTTGTTCATAATAGTCTTGCCAGCCATAAAATAGTTCTTGGTAAGTGTTATTTCAGCAAGTTGCATGATCAGGACCACTGGTATTGCTAGATGGGGATTCCTTTCTCTCAATATGAAACCATACCAGGGGAAGGGGGTCATTCGCCCTGGTTTTGTTGGAAACTGTACAGAGCACCACCAGGAGAAGTGTTCCACTCTCCTGGAGAGAACATTGTGTAAAGACTGTCTGAAACCTGCAAGGAATATTTTGTTGAACCGTGAAGGAACATTTTGTTGAATCCCATCCAAAAAGCAGATGAAGGGAGCCATTCTCCTTAAAGAAGGACTTTTCTCTTATGTACCTTTTTTATTGTAGTGTGAGGGACAGAAGTAGGTTTTGACACAGGGGGCCTCATTACGACTCAGGCGGTAAGGGTTTTACGGCGGCGTTAACAGCGCCGACCCTTACCGCCTGAGTACGAGGTCCCTTAGCGCCATGGCGGACTTAACACCTGCTTCTAGCAGGTGTTAAAATCCATGGCGCTAAGGGACCATGGAGTTAATTACGCCACCGTAATTTACGGTGGCGTAATTAACGCCTTCCCCACTCCCATTATGCCCTATGGGGCAAAAATGGGAATGGGGAAGGGTAAATGGGGATTGGGGACTTACCGCCCCGCCAACCTCGGAATGGGGCGGTAAATCCGCCAACCACCATGGCGTAAACGTAGTTTACGCCATGGTGGTAAAGTCACGGCCCAGGCGGTAACTTACCGCCTGGGTCGTAATGAGGCCCAGGATGTTGGAATTTACTTTGATGGGCATTCTGACCGACCCTTTTAATATTCGTTTTGGGGCAGGGAAACCCATCTTCGAAGTTAGGGAGAGTAAGGACCTTTTTCACTTAAAAAAAGGTTTATAACCAAAATCATGCCACCTTTGTGTCAGAATCCTTCTTTGACACCATTACACCTCAGAGAAAGGGACCTGATAGGTACGGGAATAAAATCCCTGAAGGGGAAAAAAACATAGATGAAGCTGGTAGCGAGGAAGGCAGCTTCTAGGAAGGCTCTGAAGTTCAATGCTGTGGTATCCTTAGTAACAGGATACGCTGGGATGACAACCAGTTGGAAGCTGGTTGGCGGGTACCCAGAAGGAAGAGAAACCCAGCATTCACTCAAGGAAAATAGAAGGAGTAAGAGGAAGGGAAGGGCAAACAGGAAAAGGCTCATGCATACACACGGTACTCATGCATGGTTTATAGTCATAATTTCGAAACCCATAATGTCGAAAGTCATTTTTTCGAGAAAAAAAATGTCGAAAAAAAAATGTCAAATTTTTTACATTTTGTTTTGTTTTACCCATTTTTTTTTTATCCCGAACCCCAAAAGAAATATATAATTTAAAAAAACGGAATTCGACATATTTTTTTTGACATTATTTTTTCGAAAATATTGTCATTTGACATTATTTTTTCGAAAAAATGACTGCCCACCCTCATGCACATTAAGGCGCACTGCCTCCGCTGGTCTCTCTGGTTAACCAGAAATGTAAGTCTGCCATGTTGAATGAGGCATATTTGCCCATAGAAGGCTGCCATCTTTGGAAGGTCACAGGTAGGCACATACGAATACCCCTCCATGGCCAGCAACAACGGCAGGTGTTGCGTCGACCCAGGTGAGTTCTGACAGTATACACAAGTCCAATGCCAGGGGCACCATGTTTCCAAGAGTGACCCACATAGAAGTGCTTCACAAGATGGGGGGCATTCACATAAACCGTGGGTTCCCAAGTCCTGTTGGAAGGCCCATATCCCTTCCAATCCACCAAAAACTGTAAACATCCCAATAGTATCTAGAGTCACAAATGCCTTGAACTTCATAGTCCAAGTCTTTGGTAGACTCGGCAGTCTCCGGAACATGGCGTCTTGGTGTACCAGGCCTACCCCGATAAGGCTTCAAGAGAGAAGAATGTAAAACAGGATGTATAGGCCTCCAAGAGGTGGGTAGCTGAAGACGAAATGCCACAAGATACATTTTCCTTACTATTTCAAATGGTCCAAAATAACGAGGAGGAAACTTAGAGGGTACCAGGTGCCTCAGAAGATGCTTAGAAGACTCATATGGAGGTGCATCCCATTGTCCTGTGTCAGCTGCAATTTTGACCTTCTGTTTCATCTCCTTCATACATTATAAAGACTTTCTTTGGGTATTATGGAGGGTCTGGATGTGTTCCTCAACTGGAGGTACCAGCGTCAGAGGACCAAAAACCAGCAGGAAGGCCTGCAGGTGGTAGCCATAGGTACAGAAGCAGTCATGATAGCGGCATGTATAGAATGATTATGACAGAACTCAGCCATTGGCAACAACATTCCCCAATTATCCTGTGCAGTAGAAGCTCAGCACCAAAGGGATTGTTCCAAGGACTGGTTCAATTGTTCAGTTTGGCAGTAGTTTGAGGATGAAATGCAGAGGATAAGGATTATCAATACTCCAAAATGGACACTCAGACCTAATGAAGAAAGCTAATGGTCAGAGGACCTAACTTCATAAATCAAGTCAGATGAAATTGATTATCAATCGGGCAACTAATGATTCAGGCCTAGTTCATTATTCGGTGTCTGTGACAACGAATTTACGAATTGCATAAAATATTTTTCTGTTGACCTATTTAAAATATTTGTATGTTTATTTATGCTGATATCTATGCATCACTACAATTCACAATTAATTGACTGTCATAAAATTGGCTGTTAACCTATCTACAATATTTGTATGTTACAAGTCATAATGAATTGACTGTTTTTTTAGTTTCATTGAGTTGTACTCTATATTTCCTTTCGACTCCCCCTTTCTTTTGGTTTGAATTGCACTACTGTTATGTTTTATGTCATAACATTGGTTTGTGTTCTAACCCTTCATTAGTGAATTAAAAAACTACTTGATAATAGGGCTTAGCAGTTATAGGCGTCTCCTTTTCTTTTCCTTTGTGTTTATTGGGCACTTTTTTGGTAATACAATGTATATTTTCCAAACACTATGCTCACTTTTTGAAATGATCCAGTGTGTAAGACCTTCTTGTTTTTGGTGTTGCCTAGCGTAATATCCACATTGATACACGCAACCACTACAAGTTAACTGTCTTCTAGAATTTAGAAAAACTTAACACAGCTGGGACTATTTACTTGATGATAACAATACCCAGAAGTTTGCATAAATTACAAAAATGAATATACAAAACCATTATATTAAAAAAAAAACAGTCACAAGGGGGCACGGATGGGGTGGTGTTCAAACACAGTTAGGATGCATGCTGAGCAGTCGAAAAGCAGAGCTTCAGGGTATATGGGTATGGACCACTTGGATTCTTCATTTCAGAAAGCCGACACAAATGTGGAACATTGGTCGTAAATGATTTTGAGGGGAAGACCATATAGTCTATAGATACACCGAAGAAATACTTTGGCCATCTCCAGGTACAGCCATTTGACTGTGGTAAATCGACAATAAAGTCTGTGGACAGTACTTGCCAAGGACCAGCTGGTCTGCCCATCACCTGAAGCTTCTCACAGGAGTGATGTTGATTGTTGTTGGACTGAGCACACACCGAACATGACGATCCATACTTCACAATGTCCTTACACAAGGTAGGCCACCAAAGTACCAAAGCACGCCTCTTTACCCAGCTACAGGTTTGTCATTACATAATTGTAACATCTTGGTTTGAAGACGTGCAGTAGGTATGAACAAACGGTCTTGCAAGAACAAACAATCCTGGATTTCTGTAATCGTAATGGATTAAGGTTGTCAAAGTCAATTTAATAGGGAGAACAGACTGTAGTTGAACATATTTGAGAAAGCAGGGAGGTAGTGTTTCCAATGCTTCAAGCAGGAGGAATTATATATTCGGGTGGCAGTTGATCTTGGCCTATGGAACCAAATTGTAGAGACAATACATCTACAACCACATTCTCTGAGCCTGCAATATACATGATCTGGGATATGTTTTGGATGAAAAAGTAAGCCCATCAGGCTTGGTAGCGATTTCGGCATTCCATATGTTGGAGTACTTTCAGATTGCGATGGTCTGTTCTAATTTTCACCTCTTACCTAGCTCCTAAGAGTAAAGGTTGCCACTACAAAAAACCTGTTTAATAGTCAAGAATTCCTTTTCCAGGATTGAATAGTTCTTTTCGCACAGAGGCAATGTTCATGAGAAGTAGGGAATAGGATGTTCAACACCATCGACTGCGAGTTCTTTTAACACAGCTCCCAGGGCATAATCAGATGCATCTGATTTCACAATTAATTGTCTGGAGGGATCAGGATGTTGAAGGGCAGGTGCTGACACAAACATGGATTTCAAATGTTCAAATGCTTCTTGAGCCTCCACAGACCAGTGGAATGGTTTTCTTCCTGTGAGGGACTCTATAATAGGAGAGGCAAGTGAGAACAATTAGGTATACATTTCAGGTACAAATTGGATAACCCCAGAAAACGTTGTACTTCACGGATGCTTCGAGGTTCGGGCCACAACGTGACAGCAGAAACCTTTCTAGGGTCCATGGATATTCCCACCTGAGATAATATTTACCCCAGATAGGCCACAGAGGTCTGGTTAACATAGCACTTTTCAAGTTTGGCTGACAGATGATGATCACAGATCCTTTTTCGGACCTCTCACACATGAGTGTAATGTTCAGGGGCAGATCTGGAAAACATGAGGATATCATCCATGTAGAAGATGACACTATGGTTCAGTAAGTCTGCAAACACATGGCCCACAAACCTTTGAAAGACAGCCAGGGCAATGCATAGGCCGAAGGGGGTAACACGATATTCATACTTCCCGAACAGTTTTCTAAAGGGCATCTTCCATTCATCACGTTTCCTGATTCTAATGAGATGGTACGCACCCAGTAAGTTCAGCTTTGTCTAAATGGAAGCCCTACACAAGGCTTCCAGAATGTCTTGTGTCAGTTGAAGTGGATACTTGTCCTTCACAGTCACCTGCTTGAGCCCCCGATAGTGCAGGTGGGGGTCGTTATTTGGCTCTGTTCCTGTTGGAGACAAAAAACAGGGATGCCCATGCAGGGAAGCTGGACTCTTTTATGAGACGGTTACTTAAATTGGCCTGTAAGTACTCCCAGAGGGCAGATTTCTCAGCTTCAGACATAAAAAACGTGTGACAAAAGGGGACAGAGGCCTCAGGTTGTAGATCAATTGCACAGTCATACCTCTGATGTGGTGGAAGTTCTCAGTCCTTAGTTCCGTGAAACACGTCTGCATTATCTGCATACTTTTATGGTAGGGAGGCAACAGTAGTCGAAACTGAGGTATTGAGAGTTCTGTGTGGTCTTCTGCTTCCACATCCGGATGGCGTACTTCTGACACATTGCTGAACACAGAACTCTGACCCCAAGAAGTCTGTTTCCGCTGCCCAATTTATGTACGGATTGTGTTTTTTCAGCCATGGCAATCACAAAATGACAGGAAAATGGGCAGTCATGATAAAATCAAATTATATTTTCTCTCCATGATTGGCAATGCTTAAGTCGAGAGGACTGGTGCTTTCACTGACCAGGCCAGATACCAATGGTTGAACATCTATGCCTTTAGTAGGTACAGCCATCTTCTTTCCTTCTCTTGGAATGAGATGTTTTTGTGCCCGGTGTTCATCCATGAAGTTCCCTGCAGCACCAGAATCAATTGCTGCAGGCGCCATCACTGGTTGCTCAACATCCCAGGCTATGTATGTCTTGATCACAAGAAGTGTAACGTATCCCAAATGGTGGGTACGAAGGCTTATTTGGTTCTGGGAACCTGACCTTTCCTCCTTAACCAGGGTTCCCTTCATGGTTGGAGCAACCACTGGGAAATCACGCACTAAATGACCTTTTTGGGCACAATACGTGCAAAGCCCAAGGCTCCTTCGCCATACCCACTCCTCAGTAGACGACAGACCTGTGGATGCCAATTGCTTTGGTTCAACAGCATCATCAAGAGTTTCTGCAAAATGCGGCCCTTATGGGAACCCCTGACTAGGCCCCCCTCGCCCCTGAGACCGCCATTTTGCCAGTCAACGATCTTATAAACGAAAATCGAGCTGAAGCAACATGGTGACTAGCCCATTGAAGCTATCTGTCCTTGGAACCCTGGCAAGTTCGTCCTTAAGTTCCTCCCGTAACCCTATTCTAAAGAGGGCAAAATGTGTATCTCGGGCCAGTTGGTTTCTTTGGCCAGTTGTTTGAGTTTTGTGATGTATTCCATCAGAGGAATTGCTCCTTGTTGGCAATCCAATAAATCCTTGTGTGCTGAATACATTATTTCTGGCCTGCCGAACATTCCTTTCAGTGCTTCAACAAATGTGTCATATTGGTCAAACAGAGGGCTAGAAGCAATTATGAGAGAAGTGGCCCATGCTAGGGTGCTTCCACTCATATGTGTGATCATAAGGCCCACCTTTGCCCTATCAGTGGCAAACTGCAGAGGATTAAAGGAATTGGATGTGACAAGCATTCATGAATTCGGATAAGTGTTTTGGCTTTGGCCCAAATTTCTCACACGACAGGCCACCCACCGGAGGGTCCAGAGTAACTGAATCCTGAGCAGCCATCATCTGACGTAGGGTTGTGTTCTCTTGACACAAGGCTTGAACCTCAGTTGTTAGGTTGTGCACTGCCCCCCCCAAAGTTACTTGAACTGGTCCATTCTGACAACAGATTTTTGAACCCTTAACCTGTCAAGGGCAGGTCTAACCTGGGCGCTCTGGGTCTTGTATTTGCTCAATCTATTCTCTCTACTGATGCCACCACTGATGCCACCTTGCCGTGGAATAGAAACCACCACCGGGTTAGGTGACCTCACAGAAAGTGAGCTGATAGGTACAGAGAAAAATCCCCAAAGCGGGAAAAAAAAGTAGTTGAAGCTTGAAGCGAGGAAGGCAGCTTAGAGGAAGACTCCGATGTTCAATGATGCGGTATCCATAATAGGGTTGACAAGTAGTTGGAAGCTGGTTGCCGGGTCCAGAAGGCAGAGACACCGAGCATTCACTCAAGGACAAAAGAAGGAGTAAGAGGAAGGGAAGGGCAAATTGGAAAAGGCTCATGCATGCACACGGTACTCACGCACATTAAAGCGTACTGCCTCCGTTGGTCTCTCCAGTTAAATCTATACCGGGATCGCAGCGCCAAACCGGAAAGGGAAGTCTGCCATGTTGGATGAGGCAGATTTGACCATGAAGGGCCACCATATTGGGAAGGTCAGAGCGAGGATCCAATGGCACAGGTAAGCACATATGAATACCCCTCAACGGCCAGCGATGCCAGGTGTTGCGTCAGCCCAGGTGAGTTCTGACACCAAACTACATTATAAATCAACCTGAAAGCATCAACGATTTTAAAACGTGTTGGGTAAAACAAGCATGATTTATTCTCTTGTTTAATCTTTCCAGATTAAGCACTGTAATCAACACATATTAGTTGCATCCAAATAATGTAGTCAATTTATCAACATTTTAATGATATAAAGCTGTATGGGCTCTGCTGGGATTCAAACCTTTGATGGGCTGGCGAATGAACTCTGGGCCTATACACACAGCGTTTCTCAAAGGGATTGTGCCATTATAAAACACTTCTGTGAATTAGGCCAAGTTAATTGCAAGCAGCAAGAACATAGCTCGCCGAGCTATTTCCACCTCTTTGTGAAATTTACAAAAGTACATAGATATAAACGAGTCATGCACAAGACATTAAACGTGACACTTAAGAATGTGGCAAAAACAAATGGCAAACAAAAGGTTCTTCATGTCCTGCTAAAAGAGCTTTTTCCCTGATATCACTTCTTGCCATTTGGAGGCCGGGCGTTACACGGTCAGTGGCAGCTCGACCAATGGGATTGTCAGGGGTGGGACTTGCTACCCCTTATAACTCCTAAATTACATCCATGACCATAAATGAGACAAGATGCAATGTCCTTGCAAAGGTTTTGCAGAAATCCACCCAGAGGTTTGTCTTCAGGTAGAAACACAAATTGGCCAATCACAAATTACAAGGGAAACTCAAGTTTTGGGATTTTAACCCCTTGAGGGAATCACACAAAACTTTTAGAAAATAATTCTGGTCTGCTATTTAATTATTGGGGGAAAGTTTTATGAAGATTCATTCAACAGCAGAAAAATGATAAGGTCTCCATAAGTGCTTAGACCTCACATTCTATTAAAATGGAAAACATACCACCTTTGAACTCATTGGTGGGTCTTTGCCAAATTTGTCAAGCTCTGAGCCTGGCATATGCAAATATAAATGCCAAATTTGGCAAGATTTCGTGCACTGAATCAAAAGAAATAGGAAGTTGAGAAAAGGTGTGTTTTCACCTTCTTGAAATGGAGATCTCCAGAGGAAAATGCAAGAGTTACAACCGCATTTCTCCAAATTGGCCACTTCAGTTTTTGAGATTTTTTGGAGCATCTATACATTTTGGTATGAAGTTGTTTATGGTTGTAACATTTTGAAAATCGCATCCGCCAGATGCACAACAGTAAGCTGTAAAGTACAGAGATTTACCAATATTTTAGTCATGCACAGAATGCTTGTAATGTGAATAAGCTGAATGCTGGCAAAAGGAAATTATGTCTGTGCAAAGAAATGCACAGATCTTCCTTATGCAGGACATAAGAACGTATTGTAGTGAATAAGTGTAATGTGCACTATTACAAATAACCGCAAGCATATGAATAAGCAGAACACCAGTAACATATAATATTAATAACAAGTAAAAGCACATGACAGGCCCCTGGAAGTGACATAGAAGTGCCTGTTGGAGCCTGCAAGGAGCTTGGAAGGACCGAGGGGAAGCAGCCTTTCACGAACCCATCTGACTGCTGCAACAATCTGATTTCAACTTGTACGAATAGTAGCCCTGCCCCCTTTTCGGCACACTTTCCATTTTAGGCATGGGCACGTGTCTCTGTGCGCGCTCCCCTGGAAGTGCCATCGAAGTGCCTGTTGGATCCTGTTTGGTCTCTGGGTGGCTCGGCGGCTCCTTTACTTTTACTGCAGCACTGTTTTGGTAAGCACTTGACTAACACTAAGCTTGATGTTGCAGCGTGTCTGTCAGGTTGCGCTCCCTCCAGCAGTTCCTATCCACATCGTTATGTGGGCAGACCGCCGTTGCGGTTCTCCTCCTGAGGGAGGAAGTGACGATGGGCTAGCGAGGGGGGCGAGAGGTTTTCAGGCAGTCCTGCCGTGTAAGTTAATAAACCAAGTTACCGTGCCCTGGCTCCCGTGTACTATGCCCTGCCTGACGGTTTGAGGGACCGTGCAAAACCTCACATCTGGCAACGAGGGGTGCTCAAGACCCACCCATGCCGATGAGAGGACCGCGGTCGAGTGGCTTTAGCGCATCAGCGCACCTGGATTCCCTGTGATACGAAGTGTGCACACGAGGTCCACGGTCGAGTGGCTTCACACGTCGGCGCACCTCCACCAGGCATTGCGAAGGTGAGAAGCCCAGCCCGGCCCCGCAGCACACAAGAGGCACGTTACTGGCAAACAGGCGGCAGCCCTGCCCTTATACGCGTCCCGCATGCCAACTGACCGCAAAGAGGCTTATGAAGGCCATAACGTGCGCGCACGCACCACACCGGCCGCAGAGGCAGAGTCAGGCACTGCCCCTCCCACCATAAATTCTGCAGGACCAGGGAGGCTGCAAGGCACATAACACGAAGGCCCACAGGCCACGTGTAGCCACCGTGCCCACCAAGTAGAGGCGCCCAGCAGGAGGCTGACACAAGTGGCGAAAGTGACACAGACACAAGGCCCCATATAGGGCAAAAACAACACCAGTATATCCAAGTAAATCAACCCCAGGAGAAACACAAGACCGCAATAGAGAGTCCTGAGACACGCAATTGAGGCCCATGAGCGCAGCAACATGGCCAACACATCCAGCCCTGTGGCATCCCCGTCCAGTGGTGCAGGAACCCCAGCAGACCACCCACAACAGGCACAAGGCACAGGTACCTCCTCACAGAACATGCCCATGCCAGGCCCTTTTGACCTCAGATATACGTCAAATCTAGGACCCAGGTGGGTCACATGGCTATGTGATTTCAAGTTTTATACCTGAGCCATAGGCCTCACAGATGACACAAGGCTATTCATGGCCGTTGGCCCAGCAGTTAGAGACATCGCAGGTGAACTGCTAAACGTGGACACAGTGACATATGGGGAACTTCATGGCAAACTATCGGATTACTTTGCCCCCCACACCAACATTGACTACGAACGTCACATATTCCACACTACGAGACAAGAAAAAGGGGAGTCCATGGACAACTTCGTGATGCGCCTCCGCATCAAATTGAAACACTGCGAATTTCACAAATACTCCAATGAAAAGGCGCTAAGGTCTCAAGTTATCGCTGGCTGCATATCTCAACCCTTTAGAAAACAGTTACTCCAAAAACAACTGTCACTAGAGGAAATACTGGCACTAGCCAGGATGGAAGCAGCAGTAGAATCGCAACTAGACAGCCTGGGAAACGTGGCCATACAACAGCCGACATCAAACACAGACATGATCAACAAACTGTACACGGCCCCAATGCAAGGTGGAAAAAGGGTGGACGCCACATGCTACCGCTGCGGATATGAGTATCCCCACACGGGAGAATGCCCCGCGGTCGGACAACAATGCGCTGCTTGCGGAGGTATGGACCACTACATGGCTGCTTGCAAGAACGCACCAGGGCCCGCACACAGCAGACAGAGACACCAGTAGAAGCGGAGAAGCTCCCGCCTCAGCCCACAGGACAGCAGAGGAGACGGATAACAGGCGGCACCAAGACGGAAGGACAGAGCCCGAAGGAGCTCATACGCACGTGAAGACAAAAGGCCATCAGGTGGATCCAGGCGGTCCCAAAGGAGGAGATTCATCTGATACATCGAGATGCGGTCCCCCTCCAGTAGTGAAACCCAATCATTAGAGGACGACCAGAGGAAGAAGGGATATGTGTGGGCTCTCAACAACACCACGGCCGCCTAGCACAGCCCCACGCTCACACTACAAGTCAACAATACCCCCCTAGAATGTCTCATTGACACAGAGGTGACAGTCAACATTATAAGTGAACAAGCGTACAACTCACTCACAGGTTCACCAAAAATACTCAAGGCAACGGTGGGCATTTACCCGTATGGAGCGACAACCCCACTACCCTGCAAAGGAACAATTTCAGCATGGTGCGTACACAAAACTCACGCCGCAAAGATTCCCCTATACATTTTAAAGACGGAGGCTAACAGCGGATGTATTTTAAGTTTCAAGACTGCAGTTGAAATGGGCCTAGTCCACATATTATATCACCTAATGGCCCACAAGTACTTTGCCAAACCTGATGCCATAGAACAGGCCTTCCCAAACCTCTTCAAAGGCCTAGGGAAACTAAAACACAGGAAGGTGCAACTCCACATCAACCCGGAGGTCCCACCGATCGCCCAACACTATCGCGGCATACCCGTAAACATTCAACAGCAGGTGGAAGAAAAGCTGGACAAGCTCATCAAACTCAACGTCATCGAACCTGTCTCCGGACCAACGCCATGGGTGTCACCCCTAGTCCCACTCCCTAAGAAATCCCCGGATGGATCAATACGTCTGTGCGTAGACATGAGAAGGGACAATGTAGCAATTGAAAGGGAAAGACATCAAGCACCCAGGATCACTGACATCATCCACCTTCTTCATGGAGCCCAAGTCTTTTCAAAACTGGACTTAACAAAAGGATATCATCAGATAGAAATAGCCCCTGAGTCAAGATACATAACTACTTTTGTGACTCATATAGGGCTGTTCCAGTACAAGAGACTTAGTTTTGGCATTTCATCTGCCATTGAATTTTCCAAGAAGAAATTCATCGAGTCATCAGGCACGTACCAAACTGCCTAAATTATTCAGACATTCAGACGACGTCTTATTCTTTGGTAAAACTAAGGAAGAACATGATACGGCACTACACAGGGTGTGTGCGGCCTTGAACGCAGCAGGACTTACACTCAGCAAAGCCAAATGTGAATTCGGCAAAGGCTCCCTATGATTTTTTGGACACATATTTTCTAGCAAAGGCATGCGGCCGGACCCAGACAAGGTAGCAGCCCTAAATACGGCCTCACCCCCCAAAACGGTCACAGAGCTGCAGTCGTTTCTTGGCCTTGCCAGCTATTGCTTGAGATATCTAAAGGACTATGAAACGGTCAGCAACCCTCTGTGCCTGCTAACGGGCAAAGACCAACCACACACGTGGTCCGAAGACTGCCAGAAAGCCTTT
The DNA here is from genome assembly GCF_040938575.1 of Ambystoma mexicanum. NCBI lineage: Eukaryota > Metazoa > Chordata > Amphibia > Caudata > Ambystomatidae > Ambystoma > Ambystoma mexicanum. The sequence goes on along the minus strand of NC_090938.1, from coordinate 685,234,672 downwards.
GAAGCAATACGTAACGCCATCACGAAGGCAGAAGACATGGCTTATTTCAACACAAAACGAGACACGGAGGTGATAGTCGACACTAGCCCGGTCGGACTGGGTGCCATCCTCACCCAAAGAGACCCTGAGGCACCTACAAATGTGCACATAGTGGCGTACGCCAGCGGACTTCATTGATTCACGGTGCGTCACTCTTTCTCAACTCTCATGCTGGACTTCCTTTGCATCTTGTACTCATGGGGCCCTGAATCATGCTGTTCCCATGTTCATCTCGTATCCAGACTTGCAACATTATGTGTTACTACTGACTTCTGCAATTGTATTCGCTCTCCCCTCTTGCTTCTCCACTCTTTTTGACTGCTTACTCTCTGTTCTATACCCCCGCTCCCTTTTCCTATCTCCTCCCCTCGTCCCCTTACTTTATCTATGCAATTACTCTATCAGAATTGTCCCTGGACCTAGTATGATAGCAACCTCATCTGTCGCTCCCCCATCCCCTTACTATCCCCCCTCCCTCCAGCACTATCTGAAACGTTATCAGGCCTAGTACGATAGTTGCTTGTTTTGTTCCTCCCCTACCTTTCTGCAACCCTCTCCCTCACCTTTTGTTTTCCTCCGGCTCTGCCAGAAATGTCGTCAGGCCTAGTACGGTAGTCGCCTGTCTGTTTCCATTTCCTTCCCACTCTCCCCCTCCCTTCCTTATCTATGTATTAGCTCTTGCACTATCTGAAATGTCGTCAGGCCGAGTACGATAGTTAACTTCACATCCTTACTGTTCATGGCCTGTAAGAATGTCGCTGTATTTTCCCTTGTTCCCTCCCTTGCCTTGAAGCTCTTTGAAACACATTGTGTATAGGCGCTATATAAATAACTATCATATCATATCATACGCCAGTAGAAGCCTAACCCCAACAGAGCAGGCATACTCTGAAGCAGAAAAAGAAAGCTTGGCAGTAGTTTGGGCGTGTGAGTACTTTCATCTGTTTCTGTATGGGAAGAAATTCACAATCACGACGGACCATCAAGCCCTACTCAACATATATGGAGACCCCAAGGCGAGGATGCCCCTGAGGATAGCCAGGTGGGTACTACGCCTGCAGGACTATAAATTTACCATCAAACACCGACTGGGGAAAGAGGACAACCCGGCAGACTACCTGTCCCGGCACCCAACAGGACCAGCAAGCCCCCAGCCGTCCATAGCGGATGCGTACCTCAACTACGTAATGCACCACCTGCAGCCCCTACCCGTAGGATGGCAAGAAGTCATCACGCAATTAGAACGAAACCCGGCCCTTAGGATCGCCCGGCACTGCATACAGACAGAGAGGAGAGCGTACATGAGACATCAAGCAAAACAGGAACCGATGGCAGTCCAAGAAGACATCAAATGGATAGACCACGTTCGAAATGAACTCTCCGTAATAGACGAACACGTTGTGTTGAAAGGGTGCAAGGTACTCATCCCGGAGATCCTGCGGGCAAAGACAATACACATGGCACATGAAAGTCACCGAGGGGTGGTCGCCACTAAGCGCCTCCTAAGACAAAAGGTATGGTTCCCGAGGCTCGACGTCATGGTAAAAGAAATAGTGGGTAAATGCCCGACGTGTGAACAAATAGCACCACCACCGCATCTGAACCCACTCCAGATGTCACCTCTACCAGGACAAGTATGGGAGGAACTAGCAGTGGACTTCTTCGGAACACTGCGAGACGGCACCTACGTGCTAGTACTAATAGATAAATACTCCCGATTCCTGGAAGCGCAAATTGTGGAGAGTACTGCAGCCTCAAGCGTCATCCCGGCACTCAACCACATGCTGTCCACGTACGGAATTCCAAAATGGATAAAATCAGACAATGGGCCGCCATTCATGAGTCAGGACTTTGAGAACTTTTCCAAATACATGGGGTTCCAACACCGAAAAATAACGCCCCGCTGGCGACAAGCAAATGGTATTGTTGAGAGATTCATGGCCAACATCAAGAGGACACTACAGATAGCCTCCATCCTCAACAAACCGTTTGAACAAGTCCTCTACCAATTCTTGAGGGACTACAGACACACTCCCCACAGCACAACAGGGATATGCCCTGCTAACCTGATGTTCACAAGACCAGTTAAAACGCGACTACCCGAAGACCCTAGCCCCGCAGACACCACACCACTAGAACAGGAGGCCAAAGAAAGAGACAACGCCGGAAAGGCAAAAATGAAAGACTCCGCAGACCACAAAAGGCGAGCCCAAGAATCAACCATTGAACTCAGGGACCAGGTGTGGATATGTCAACTCAAACAACGCAAGGAGGATGCCACGTTTGCAAAGGAACCATTAACCGTGACACAAAAGAAAGGGACGATGATCACGGCGCAGAGGGAATATCGCTCCTCGATAACCAGAAACGTCTCTCATTTCAAGCGCAGGACGACCAACACGAAGGCACATGGGATGTCGACGCATATAGTGCTGAGGAATGACTGCGAGACGAACCGTACCTGGGGGACAGTGAAGCCTCTGAGGGCGAAGGCAGCCCGCTGCATTATCCCGAGACATTGGCGACTCCTGGAAACTAAAGGAGACCCCAGGGGAGTCGCATGAAACCTCAGAGACTCATTGAAGAGATGGAGTGAGAAGAATCAAGTGCCTTGTATGTTAAAAAGGGGGGTGATCGCTGTTGCGGGTCTCCTCCTGAGGGAGGAAGTGACGTTGGGCTAGGGAGGGGGGGCGAGGGGTTTTCCGCCAGTCTTGCCGTGTAAGTTAATAAACCAAGTTGCACCATGCCCTGGCTCCCGCGTACTATGTCCTGCCTGACGGACCGTGCCAAACCTCACAGTGTCCAGGGGCATTTCCCCTTGTTAAGCGTTTGCTTGAATAGGCGTGGCTTCTATGTATGATTCTGCTTGCCTCTGTCTTCATCATGCTTAGTCATCTCTCGCTGCCGCCATTAGTGCCGATTGCAATTGCAAGAGTTTTGGTGTTTTGACACTGGCTTCTACTATAAGTGCATGACATTTTTCTGGCTTTGATCACACAGTTGGTTGTCATTTGCAGACCTGTTTGTATCTGCCAAGCAGGAGCACAGAGATTTACCGAGCTTTATGTTATTTCGTTTGCGCTGCCCTGCTGTTGACTGGCCAGCTCAGAGTGTTGAATGGTACTTATCGCTGTTACTTGCCAACTCTGGTATCTGGTCATTGCATCTAATGACATTGCATCTAATGCCATTTGTTAAATTTGAAAAGTACGTCTTACTGGCGGCCTCATAAGCCCAATAAACTACTAGCCGGAGCCTTGAAGGCCCAAAAATGAAAGGGCAGATTGTAGCGCTAAAAGATTCAGGTGGAAATTATAACTATGATGCTGATGGTATTGTAGAGGCTTACCGGGGCTTCTACAAGGAGCTATACTCTGCAGATAATGTGGGGGAGCACACTCCTAGAGGATAGGGGCAGCGTCACTGAGGCAAATAACAGAACATCAAAGATGGTGCCAGAGAGCCCTATTACATTCAAGTAAGTTATTTGTGCGATTAAATCTTTGAAGCCTAACAAGGCCCCAGGACCTGATGGTCTGACAAACCACTTTTATAAAGCATTCTCGGGGTCATTGCTTAACCCACTGATTAGCCTGTTCAATTCCTTTTTTAGATCTGGGACAATCTTGTAGACCATGAACCAGGCTGTGATTAGTGATATCCATAAGCCTGGCAAAGACCCGGAGAGCTGTGGGTCCTACCGCCCAATTGTGCTCTTGAACATGGATGAAAACATATTTTCCAAAATCCTCTTGACGAGGCTGAGGGAGTACTTCTGGGCTTGTCCCACTCGATCAAACTGGCTTTATAGTGGGATGTCAGACATTTGATAATATTAGAAAGCTCACTCACCTCATTGATGAGAGCACTAGATTCAAAAGTGATCAGACAGTGCTTCTCTCTTTAGATGCTGAAAAGGCCTTTGACACGGTCAACTGGGCTTTTCTCAAGGATGTAATGGCGGGGATGGGTATGGGCCCCAATTGGATCAAGTGTATAGATGCTATATATAATAAACCCACGGCAAGAATAAGAGCTAACAGTGTTCTCCCTGCCCCGTTCATTCTGGGTAGCGGAACTATACAAGGAGGTCCTCTGTTGCCCCCCCTCCTCTTTGCGATAGTGATGGAGCCTTTTGTGCAGAGCGTGAGGACATGGGCGGACATCCAGGGGATACATTTTGAGGGGACGGAGTGTAAAGTTTCTTTATTTTCATATGATATCATACTTTCACTGCACGATCCTAAGTCCCTACCGGCTGTACAAGATGAGCTTATGTACTACGGCCGGTGTCGGGGTTCAAAGTAAACATTAACAAGTCGGAAATTTTTAATTTAATCACACTTCCCATAGTGTGCATCCAGCTTTGCATTGACCTTCCGTTTTTTGATGAGCTAAAGAGAGTATCAAGTACTTGGGAGGGCGATTAACTGCCAACTTAAACAAGCTTCACGACATTAACTGCCCGAATTTACTAGAGCAAATAAAATCTGACAAGCAGAGATGGAGAAGAGTACCATCTTCTGGTTTGGGAAAATACATTTTTGGAAAATTAATGTACTTCTGTGTCTTTAATATTTCTTCCAGACCCTCCTGGTGAGAATCCCTGGGAAGAGGTTTCCTACACTACAAAGTGAACTAAAGAACAAAGAATTGATTACCCCTCTCTCCATAGAAGTCCAGAAGTAGGACAGTGAAATGGTTTTACAACATGATTAATACTCAAGTAACATTATACCTTTGCTCTAACATTAGGATTTACATCTATTGAGGTGGTCAAATGTTCCACCCGAAAAACAGACACTATAGGACTAAATGAATGAGCATATTATTTTAAACGTTTATAAAAAAAATACACAATGTAAAACTCCACAAATTGAGTAAAAAGTAGATGTAACATAAGATAGTTTCAAGCACTTAGACACACTAAAATACAAATTAGACAGAAAAATTAACTAAATTAAACAGGGGTGTAAGTCATCAACTGGACATTACTTAATGACATGAATGTCTTAGATTACTATTGTTAGCAATCTTTTCCGATAGTCGACATGTTTCGACCATACATTAAATTGGACACTATCTCTAGTGCCTTTTTTAACACAGATGTAAAGGCCATCTTCAGGACAAGGTGATTTCTTCCAGACCTTGTCCTGAAGATGGCCTTTACATCTGTGTTAAAAAAGGCACTAGAGGTAGTGTCCAATTTAATCTATGGCCAAAACATGTTGACTATCGGAAAAGATTGTTTTACTTTGTGTATTTTTTTATCAACTATTAAAATAATATGTTCATTCATTTAGTCCTATAGTGTCTGTTTTTCAGGTGGGACATTTGACCACCTCAATAGATGTAAATCCTAATGTTAGAGCAAAGGTATAATGTTACTTGAGTATTAATCATGTTGTAAAACCATTTCACTGTCCTAATTCTGGACCACTATGGAGAGAGGTAATCAATTCTTTGTTCTTTGGTTCAGACATTTTTCTCATTCCCGTTTGAGAATTGATTCCCCCCACAACAAAAAATTAGGGAATTTACCTTTAACTATATAACCACTACAAAGTGAAGCCACATTGTTTATCTGGAAGGGGAGGAGAGGCAGATCATCTACAGGATATGGAGTGCGGGAACTAGACAAGGGGGATTACAGGTGTCAGACTTCCAGGCACATTGTGTTGCGGCTCAGCTGCGGATAGTAAAAGAATGATGCCAAATAGAATACGCAAAGCAGCGGTGGAACATGGATGCAGCAGTTTCAGGCGTCCTATTGTGGAGAATACTCTGGCAACTGAAATGCACCCAACAGGCGTCGGTATATAGGAACATGTTAACTAAGACAGCTTTTGAAACGTGGGATACAATGATAGTGTGGGGGAGCCTTACTGCGCTCCCATCACCATTCACGCCAATACACAAGAACCCGCACTTCGCATCGGGTCGCAGAGTGGCTCCTTTAAGGGTTGGAGAGAGATCAAAGGATGGTCTATAGCAGATATGTTCAAAGGAGGAGTCATTAAGTCCTTTGTGGAATACAAACAAGAGTTCACACTGCAGGAAAGTGACCTCTTCCAATACTTCCAGTTGCGTCACTCGCTGATGGACAGGATAGTAAAAGAACCTGCAACTAGGAATTGTCTGCCATTTGAGTAGTTTGTGATTGAAACTAACACTACTAAAGGGCTCATCTCCAATATCTATCGCCTTCTTCACAATGGGGCGGGAAAAAGAATTGGACTTACATGGCTGCAGAGGAAAAAGATTTGGGTAGATGAAACTCTGAGAAAGAGTGGGAGGGTATTTAACAAGGGAGCAGCAGCGGCGCAGCTGAAGGAGGCTGCTTACAAAGTGATGTCGAGATGGTATCTGACGCCGGACAGATTACAGAATATCTACCGAGACTCTACAGAGGACTGTTGGCCAGAAGGTGGGAATAGAGGGACACTGATACATATATGGCGGGAGTGTCCGATAATAACACTGTTTTGGGAAGATGTGCTTGTATTCTTGTCTAGAATAATTGGGCGCTCCTTTCCATTTGACCCGGGCCTGCTACTGTTGGGCATTTTGGACATAATTCACTACCGCTTATATTCTATAGAAGGCAGCGCAATAACAACATAAATTGTAACTGCAAAGGTGGTAATGGCTGCTGATTGGAAAAACAGGGAGACGCCCCAGATAAATCTTTGGTGGGTAAGATTGTGGTTGATCATGGCAATGGAAAAGATCTCTGCAGACCTAAAAGATGGGAGTGAGGAATATAATCAGAATAGGTATTGTTGATACCATTTATGACATCAGAATGTATATATCTTGCTTGCCCCCACACGATCCAGGTGTTAAAGCTATTGGACGTCTCAGATTTTTGATCTGGCCTGTTGGGAAACCTGAGTTCATGTACATTTTAACTTGTCTGGCTCCCCAAGCCAAAACTATTGTGTTAAGAGTTGTAGTGGTAATACGTTTTGATTCTCACCACACACCGTGGGTAATAATAAGCTGCGCTCAGATACCTAGGGGTTTGTAGCGCTATATAAATGCTACATATTATTATTATTATTATTATTATTATTATTATTATTATTATTATTATTATTATTATTATTATTCTGCAGGGTTGGGGTAAAGGTAGGGGGGAATTGAGAAGAAAAGCTGTGTTTTGTTAAGGGGGACAATGGAACTGCTTAACTCACATAGTTCGCTGTTTCTTTCTGATATGCCACTGCAAGTCCATGTCAATACTGTTTTGGTCTATGTTAAAATCAATAAACTGCTTTGGAAAATAATAAAATAGAATATTCTCTGTGTGCAAGTAAACGCACGTATCCTCCGGTTGCAGAACATGATAACTCTGATAGTGAAATTATTATGAACATGCATATTACATGGCCACGGCAGTGGACATGTAGTTATGGTCAAGTTGCTGTTTCCATAGGAAGAGCACTTTTTGGGCGGCTTATAACTCCGCTCCCCCTGGACGAATCCTCACCAAACTTTGCAAAAAAACTATATGGCCCACTCTGAATGAAAGTTTGGTGAGAAATCATCCAGGGGGAAGGGAGTTATAGTGGGGTCCCAAAACGTTTTTTTTTCCCATAGACTGAATGGGGGGAAAACTTTGTGCACGGCTACAGGTGAAACCGCTGGGCGGATTTTGACGAAATCTGCGACAGGTACAGGGGCTTGGTCCAGAAAGCGTGCTTTTGTAAATTTTGTCACCATACATGCAGTACGTTCATTTATAATTATGAAAAAGTAGGTCTGAAATAATTAGTGATATCTATGTTCGCTCCGCGGTCACACTTCCCTGTTCGGTCAACGAACAAGAAACCAATTGGCTAAGGGGCTGCCGTCATGACCGTGTACACGCAACGTCTCTGTCCATTGGCTGCTGCGAGACGTCTTCTGCGTCAGATGGTTTGGATGCGCCCGACATCTTGGATCCGCGGAAAGCGTAGTAAAAAACAGCATGCACATGCTTTTTTCATTACCCTATTTTGCTGTGGCACAGAGCATTGGGAAAGGTTAAGACAGTAAGAAATGGGTGATCTATGCATTTGTTCCTCGGCCGTCATGATGTAATTTCTATGGACACCTTGTACGTACAGTAAATGTGGGGGATAATAACAATAGCACTTCAGTCCATATAGTGGGCAGGACATTTGTAACACTTGACTGCATGTAGTGGATAGGAAATTTGTAACTCTTGAAAGCACACGGGTATAGGTAGGCAACATTGAAATTGACAACATGCCGCGACCATAATTCTGTAATACCTATTATTACAATCATTAGTACGCCGCCATGGGTGGCACATGCTACGGTGGTAGTGGCCAGGAGCTACAGTCTTCACATATGGGTGATTAATGCACTTGTTCTGGGGGTCGGTCGTCATGATCTAATGTGTATGGACATCTTGTACGCACAGTACACTTATACCTACTTAATGACGTATGTTCTATGGGCTCCTTGTACGCACAGAAAAGGGCAGTATTTGAGAATGTGTATTGCACGGGGGAGTTGTTACATTTGTACGGACACGTCTGGTGTTAGGGAACATTGAAATTGCCTACATGTTGTGAATACATTACTGTTTCCAATGCCTATTATTATATTCATGAGTACGCTGCCATGGTTGACACATGCTACGGTGGTTGTGGCCAGGGCCTAGAGTCTTGGATGCATGGCCGTCGGCCGAAGGCCTTACTTCCAAGACTCTAGGCCCTGGCCACAACCACCGTAGCATGTGCCAACCATGCATACACCCCTTGTGCATTTTCATTGGCAAGTTGTGGAGAGTGTGTGCAGTACCCAAAAACAAAGAGGTGGTTGTGGGAACATCCTGCACTCTTGGGTGCAAGACCGAAGGCTGAATGCCATGCACCCAATAATACACTTATACATACTTTATGATGTATGTTCTGTGGCCTCCTTGTACGCACATAAAATGAGGGGTCCAATAGGGCCAATATTTCAGCCCGTGCAGTACCACCGCTGCATGTGGCAACCATGCATACACCCCTTGTGTTGCATTTTCATTGGCAAGTTGTGGGGAGTGTGGGCAGTGTTGGGTCCATGGCCAAAGCCCATGCCCCCAACAAGAAAGTGGTAAGTACTACACTTGGAAGACACTGCACACCCATCCCATGTAAGATCTACAGACATACACCTAGGAGGGAAGCCTCTGGGTAGAGGTACAGCAGGATAACACACCTATAGAATAGCCCCCACTACCACACATCACCGAGGTGGTTGTAGGGAGACCCTGCAGTCTTGGGTGCATGGCTAAAGCCCATGCATGCAATACTGAAGTCATAAGCAGTGGAGTTACAAGTTAATATGGGTGTGGTGGATTCTGGTCATTGTTTTGATGCCCTAGTTTCTTCACTTCATGGTCCGAAAAGTAAATTCATAAGCAGCTAATTTACAAGGACCATGTTTCACATATGTAGTGATGGTTGTGGATAGGACCTGTACTCCTTGCAACTTGTTTGTAAGGCGTAGGTGGTAGGTTACTCACCGCAGATGAAAGGCCAGCCTACAGGCACTGCAGCATATTACTACCACACATTAGGGGAGTACTTTCCCATGTGTAGAAAATGCCTGCCAATATACTTACTCCTTACTTTGTTCAGAATCCAGAAACTTTTTTTATGTTTGGTTATCGTACTTGGCGGAAGTATCACTTTTTCCATTTCTGCGATGAAAGAAAAAGGTGTGTTACTGTTTGCAGATTTTCCACATTTACCACATTGCTTAATAGACAGTAAAAAAACAATTAGACCCTCATTTTTACTTTAGAAACCAGTGTATTGTGCATTTCGCTCAGTTTCTGTGTTTGCTTTTCTAATCCTTGGGTCTGGGGAAAAAAATCCTTGTCGGATTAAAAAAAACCTTCATTTCTTATGCAACTAAGTACTTCATTTTTTCCTTTCAGTGTTTTCTTCATTTTTCTAATCAATGTTATGTTTGTTGCCTTCCTGCCCATTTTTATCAACAGTTAGATACCTGTAGGCATATTGAAACTGTGCATTTGTTCCTACAGATTTTCTATACTCATTAATTTGTGTCTTTGTTGCATCCTGTTTCCTTCATCGTTCCCATTAATGTTTTCTTTGATGCCTTCCTGCCGATTTTTAACAACACTTAGATACCTATAGGCATATTCTACCTGTGAATTTGTTTCCAATGATCTGTGATAATCATTTATTTGTGTCATTCTTCCATCCTGTTGGGTAGTTAGATACCTGTAGGCGTATTCTAATTGTGCATGTGTTCTTACAGATTTGTGATACTCGTTCATTTGTGTCATTGACATATCCTGTTTCCTGTATCTTTCCCATTAATGTTTTCTTTGTTGCCTTCCTGCCCATTTTCAACTACAGTTGGATACGTATAGGTGTATTCTGCCTGTACATTGGTTTCCAACAATATGTGACAATCATTTATTTGTGTCATTCTTCCATCCTGTTGGGTAGTTAGATACCTGTGGGCGTATTCTAACTGTTTGTAGTCTTTCACTTACTTTGTTCACAATTTTGAAGTGCACATTATTTCGTAAATTTTGGCTACAAGAACATTAAATACGCATTTGTTAGGTTAGCTGGCAATCTCTGCTTTAGAGTAATGGAGCTATCATTACATTCAAACCATCCACAATTCTTTTTAATGTATGCAGTGTAGTGACCTGCATTGGTTGTAGCTCCTGCATGGTAGGTTATTCCTACTGTTGTAAAGGTTTTCTTTCCAAGTGACATTTGACCGTGTGTAAATCCAGTTAGTTTGTAGCTGTTTTTGGTGCCATCTGCATTATAACGTAGAAGCATAAGTATTATGTAGGCACTATGTGATTGTATCAGTAAGGTAGAGCGATTGTCTGAATTGCAAATGCTACATAATCTACTATGGTTTGCATTTTGTACAAGTTGCTGAAAAGGAATGCTCTCACAATTTGGTATGGATATATACACAAATCGCTAGTTTGGGATTTCTTCCTGTATCACTTTGTTACAGAGAGTGCATGTATGTTTCCACATGTATGAAATTTGGATGATTTCATTTACAGGTATACTTTAGTTTTCCAATACTAACAGTATGTACATTAGAAATGCTTGTGGATCTTCTTGTGAGTTCATAGTGAATCTCACCATTCCAGCACAGTCGTCCAATTGTTTCCTTACTTCATAAACACTGTATGTGTTGTCAGGATTGCTTGTTGCATTTCTATGCAGTACTAACATTTGCAAACACAATTGGTCTGTGCTGTATAGGTAAATATTGTTAACAAGTGGTGGCAATTGAAATAGAATATTCATTGCTACATTTGCATAGCAACTTACCCCACTTTCATTTGTAAATTTGAATGGGCCAGCAAGTTCTGTACCTCAGTGCCTTTTTTGGTTTTTCTGTTGCTTCTTTGCCGACGTGCCTGGTTTACATTCCCTAATAGGTTCTTCTATGTTTGCGGCAATTGATGAAACTTTAGCTTCTGTTGCTTCTTTGCCGACGTGCCTGGTTTACATTCCCTAATAGGTTCTTCTATGTTTGCGGCAATTGATGAAACTTTAGCTTCTTTTCTTTTTTTTGCAGAATTTCCTGTTGCATTCTGTTGCATTTCTGTTTCATTTACTTTTCCTTTACCAGGTTTCACTTTATCTGGAACAGGGTATTGTTTCAGATGAGGGGTGTACAGTGAACGCAATCTATTGTATTCTAGAATGCAAGGAATATCAGCTTTGACTTTACTTGAATCAAAGTTTATTAACAAAAGACTGTCAAGTGTACGTAAGCGTGATAATGCTACATAGCTGATGCCTTCCTTAAACACTGTCTTTCCTATATCTATCAATGCTTTATCTAGGGTAAGACCTTGGGATTTATGAATGGTAACTGCATATGCAAGAGTTAGAGAAAATTGCTCTCTACGTACATACATGTCTTTGAAGAGAAAGAATCCAGCCATTGCGCGCACTATCCTTTTTACTTCTGAAACTTTATCAAAGTGAATATTTACAAACTGAATGCTATTATCATGTAGGTATGATTGAAAGTCAACAACTGTGCCCAGTGCTCCATTAACTAGCCCCTGCTCTACGTCAAGGTTACGTTTAAGCATTACTCTACAATTTAATGATAATTTCATACTTTTTCCAACCCAGCTGTGTTGGAGATTGAATGTTCTAAACTATTTAGTCTTATTGTGGCTTGCTCACACATGGGTACTGTCAAACCATGTACGTCTAGTTTGTCTGTGGGGCTAATTTCTATCATTGCTTGCATTTCTTTCTTTAGCATTGTTTCATTGAATTTGAAACAGTTTGCAAGAGTTAGAATTAAGGCCATACAGTTGACATTTTTGTGCGCTATTTGTTCCTGAACATCTACTCGCATGCATTATCACCATAAAGTGCATGCATATGCCGCTTTTTCAATACAGCTTGTGCTTCTTGCGATAATACACCAACTCTAATACTTTTTAAGATGTTGGCATAAGTGAGATCTGCAGATTGCCGCATGTTCTCAGTTAATTCTCTGTATTGGAAATGTTGCCAAAGGGTAACATTACCTATGCTACCAACAGTTTTCCGGCAGAGTTTGTGGCCTAAGGTTTTAGAAATCGGGTTACCTCTTAATGGTGTCAATTGTAGAAGATCTCTGAAAATGATAATGTGTTTCCCAGCAAAGAGTTCTTCCTTATTACTTTTAAATACTTCTTGCAATCTGAGATGAATCAAATCCAACATTAGATTGGAGACCATGCTCGCTTCATCTATTAGTAGCATTTTCATTTGCTTCAATACTCTCCGTAATTCCATTGCAACTTCTGCAGAAAGTTTGTAGTAGTCTAATTTATTTTGATGCTCTACTGGAAGCAGTAGTAATCAGTCTTAAGTCACACTGACTATGTTGTAGGCCGCTAAACCCTTGGGGGCTTTTACAACAGCTGACAGTTTGTTGTTTGTGAATTGCTGCAGGAACTTGCTAATAATTTTGATTAAGAAGGTTTTCCATGATCCAGCTTCACCACTGACGTACAGCAGTATAGGTTTGTAATTTTGGCAGGTACATTCTTTATTTTCATACTGTACGCCATGCACAATTTGTTTTGTTACCTCTTCAAAAATGGTGCGCTGCTCGTTGTTAAGTTTTCCTTGTTGCACAGTTAAGTCCTCTGTATCTTCTTGATACTGATACATGGTGTTTTCTACTTCTGCCACAGCAACCTTAGCCTCATTTTCTATCAGTGGTTGTCCTAATGGCTCTTGACTTCCTGTTACAGAAGGTTGACTACTGTCGGAAGAGTATTTATCTAGTTGGGCCTGAATTTCTTCTTCTTGTTGCTGCTCATTGTGTAACATTGTTTTATACTGTGTAAAGTTAACATCGGTGATAGTGCTTTCATTGGCTTTGAAAGCATCTTCATAGCACTCATATTTATCTATGTCTTCCTCTTTTCTCCATGGTTTGAAAAGTTGTAAAAGAGACATGTAATATAGTTAATTCTGTTGAGGAGTTTTTAATGACAACTACACATGATTAATTAAGCTTTGTTTGTTAAGTTTCACTAAGCTTCATTCACAATCGGTCACTCTATATCTATGTTTACTTTAATCGGGTTTTACATTATTTTTGTATGCAAAGTTTTGAGCTATGTGGTACAGACACATGCTTTCCAGAGTGGTACTCCTGTTCGGATAGTATGTGTCCAGTAAATTGTTTTTCAGAATGTCTTGGCTGTTGGGATCATTTCTGGCAATAGTTTCTATGTCCTCATATGATTTCAGCACTCTTTTTCTAGATTTTGCAGGACCAAGACGGAGCCATACTATGTTTTCTGATTTTCCGTACAAAGCAGTGCCGGTTAAATGATCTGCTGCTTCATAGGCCCCACATTCTCTATGAGAGAGCATTTTTATGCCTAGGCTGTACCATTTCTGTGATAATGTTTTGTCTGATGCTAAGTCATCCCAGAGGTCTTGAAGCTTTGTTTTTTCTGCTTTTGTTAAGTAGGCTGTAACATATCGTTCAACAGCAGTTGAATTGTCTGCAATGTACTGCACATCTATGTTTGCATTCCATAATAGGGCAATGATTGCATTATAATCATTGATATATTTTGATTCTTCCCTTCTTTTTATGTAATACGTGTTCTTAGGTGATTTACCTTTAACACTATGTCGAACTGAAGACATGAAGTTGTTTACTTCACCTGTTTCTGTAACTGGTCTGGGGAAACCAAAGCGGCATTTGGTGCAGTATTTATCTTTGTTTTTGTATTTATGGCAACAATATTTGCCACATTTGTGTCTTTGAAATTGTAAAATCTGCCCATGCAGCTCACTATGACTCTGTTGTGAAGGGATTTCACATGTGACATATTTTTGGATATACTCCAAAACAGTGCTATCACTGTTGTGCCCAAATTTCGGTGCACCTTTGATCCATAACAGCATGTGAATATGTGGTGCTCCTCTCGTTTGATATTCTTTTCTCCAAAAGAAGTGTTGCACTTCTCCAAGGGGAGGAACACTTTTATTGCAAATAAAGTGTAGCATTGCAATGAAATGATGATGGAAATATCTTGAGACATTAACTGGATCTAGAGAGCAAAGTTCTCCAGGTGTTAATATATCTATGTTGTTTTTGCTGCTGTTTGCTATGGTTAGGAAATCATGCTAATCTTCCCATTAGTATTCTGCACAACTTAGCGTAACAAACCAAGTTGGTGGTACAAGGTTTCTGATCATGCAACGCACGTCTCCGTGCTGTCTAAACCAGTATTCCTTTGTACCGCGCATGTTTGCAAACAAATTTGTTATACTTGATTGTAAAACCTCACATTATTCTTGTACTTTTTGTATTAACTGCGTAGCTGACATATTTTGAAAGTGCGTTCCAGATTTAAGAATGTGTGCAACTCCATAACATAGGGCCTCATTACGAGTCTGGTGGTAACCGAGGCAGTAAAACCACCTGGTTACCGCCGGACTCGTATTACCATTCTGCCTCTGTAACTCCCGGAATTACCGGGGCATTACAACCCCGGTGTCCCGGGAATTCCGGAGGCAGAATGGTGTTAATCCCCATTCCCATTGAGTCCCATAGGACTCAAAGGGGATGGGGATCATGGAAACACCGGCACCATCTCGTGATGGTGCTGGTGTTTCCTCGTCCGCCTGCAGGCGGGCGGTGTTAAACCCGCCAGGTCAGACCTGGCGGGTTTGACACCGCCGCCTGCAGGAGTTGTGTTCGCCCGGCATGGAAACAACAGTGGCGGTGGGTTTACCGCCACCGTTGTTTCCATACCGGGCGAGTTATAATGAGGCCCAGAGTGTTGCTAATTCACTTTTCTAGAGTAGGTGGAATATGTATTCCACATTTTCTCTAAATCTGGGATCTTGGGAATACATTTGTAATGAGCGGTATTCTGATGCCCCAATCTGAGTGGGTCTATCATCGTACATCCCACCTTTGCCAGTAGGAAATAGCAGTGGAAAAGCATGTGCTTCTATACTTTTTTCGCAAATACTCATTGGAGACCCTTTGGTTTGTCGCATTTGGTAAGTTTCTAGTGCATCATGTATACTTTCATTGGAATGCAATGGATGCATTGTGTAATGGTCTAAGAGAGTGGATACCGTAGCTGGATCCAGAAGTTCCAATTGTCCAGTTTCTGATGGCTCTTGAATTATTTCAGTTGTTTGCTGTAAGCTTTCATCAATATTCATTTCCTTGTAGTACTCATTGTTGTCTTTTAGATATTGCAATGCTTGTGTAACTTTGTGTAAGTCTACTAATTGTTGCCAAATTATTTTTTCCTTTGTTGGTACTCCATTTACCAAGACTATTAAAGAATGCTCTATTGAACGTTCCACTCCTAAAGTGTGCACATTTTCTGTTAGATCTAATGGCAAGCACACTACTTTGCCACAAATGCCTTTCACCAATTCAGAGGGAGGTAAATTTGCTGTTTTTGGATGAAGGTGTATAATTGCTTGAAATGGGTGAACTGTTTGAATTATTATGCTCTCATACAAATTGAGCTGTTGCAGGATTTTTGTTAATGGAAACAATTCCAAATTATTTGTAATTGCACGTGAAGGAGTGTGGTTGTTGTCTAATTTTGCAGTACAGTAACTGCAACATATTAGACGTTCAGTTACTTCATATTTGCTTTCAGCTAAAAGGTACAAAGCTAATTCAAACCATTTAGAGTCTTCATTGTTTTCTATTTTGTATGCTATGTCCACATTTTTTGTGTTCCTTTTGTGAAACATTCTGCGGCAACATACACACACATGGTTTGGTACTTCAGCCGATGACCTTTTAAATTTTAGTATTTCTTTTCTGTATGTGTCTAATAGAAGGTTGATGTGCAGAATTGTCAGTACTATGCTCTAAAACTTGCATTTTCTACGTGGCTCTCACTTACAAAATACTTTTTCTGAATATGGTCCATTTCTTCTTGTAAGTATTTGGGTGTACCATGCAGAAGAGTGGTATTTAAATTGCCTAATTCTGAAGCTGGACTTTTTGCACAATATATTTTATACACTCAATTTCTTACTTTAGAATGATGTACTGATATTTTTTTGATATCATGGCAGGTACTTTTGCAAATAGGCCCAGAAATGCAGGCTAGTGAATGTCCTTTTAGTATTGTGTGTTTTCGCACTAGACAAATATCCATATTTTGCAGCACTTTGATTTTACTTTTGTCTTTACCTTTTACATATTGATTGAGGAGCACACGTAAAGATTTGAAAGCTTTATTTGGAATGGCACATATTGATGTGCATGGCCATTTATATACTGGACGGTGTGGTTCTGCTGAATCGAGAGGTAATTCTGAGTTTTCAGAAGACAATTTTGTAATTAGTGTTTCTTGTTCCATGATGGTAGTATTGATTTTCTCATACCCACGTCCACTGCTATGGATGGCAATTGTGATTTTTTGATTTTGTTTGTATGCTTCTTCACTGAAATATGGCTCTGTGGTTGTTGTGTGACTCCATTCACCACCACAAACATGCAAAAAATTATTTTTGTTCACATTCTGTTTAGTGCTGAGTTTCATTTGTAGTTTGGTACTTACTTTTGTTAGTGCTTTCATCCTTTTTAACACTAATATGAACAACTTCCTTTTGAGAAGGATTGCACTGTCCACAAGTGCTTACATGATTAACTTTCTATGGTACATTTTAAGGAGTGGAGATGACTTTGGTCCTCTTCTTAGTAGATTCTGAAGGACTCTGTGACGAAACATTTTTACCAAAATACTTTTTTTACTATGGGTTCTTCTTTATCTATCAGGATTATTAGGAACATTGTTAGCTGTACTGGCAGCCGTTTCTTTGACATCATTTCTGTGTTTTGTGATATTTTTTGATGGAGGATGTACAGTTTCGGTAGTTGAGACTTCTTTTATTATGTTACCCAATTGCAGTAGGTGGTTTGTACCAAGATTCTCCCCTAACTCTACAACAGGTGGATGCTTATATTGGGTAACTTTATTTTTATTTGCTTTAATTCTGCGTTCCTTTCTATGGAGCTGCTTTTTGGTAGGCATTCTTTGGTGTCTGTTGAGAAAAAAAAATATTCTTTGGTCTGTTGTCCAATGTATGTGTGCTGTGTGCATGTGTGCATATATGTGATGGGGAAATTCTTTGGCACAGTGTGTCAACGCACAGTGACCTCTAACTATCATTTGGTAAGGCTACTTTACTGTTTGTATACTAGTACAAAGTGCTTTAGATGAGAGTACACAGTGTCCTACTTGTGCCGAGAACCATTATTAACAACCAAAATGGCAAAAACTTGCTCCCGCCACTTATTTTCACAATGTAACCTTCTACGGATTTCCTATGTCATTTCAGTACCAAGCACACAGCCATTTGTCAGCCATTCTACCTGTTAATCTTTGTCCTATAAATGGCTATTTGTAGGCAGAATGGTTTACAAATGAATGCTTCCTTTGGTGCCCAAAATAAACAAATAACCCATGCAGCCTCTTTAAGGAGAAGTTACAATTTAAAGGTTGTACTGTACTTACTTTTTGGTGCAAGATGACAAGGTTTCTTCCAATATGTCGTCTGCAGTGTAGATGTTGTTGATTCTCTGGAGAGTAGTCTTCACTGTGAATCAAAAAACAATATCAATTACTTTGTGTGTTTGCAGCCGTCATGATACTGCAGTCTTTACTTGTACTTCTTTCGTCATACGATTCAACTTTCATGTTTCAACCCAATCCACATGCACATTTCACTTCTCTCTACGCACTCTTTGTATACTACTTTCAATATGGTACTTCAAAGTCCTTCAAAATATCTATCTTTTTTTAGGGGTTTGGAAATGTCTTGTTCTTTACAAAGTGTAGTATGCATTGGAGAGAGGTTTGTAAGCGATAGGGCAACGTAGTAAATGGGCAAGCATTTTCTACTTCTTAATGAAAAGCACTTCTTAATGAAAAATCGGGAGAC
Organism: Ambystoma mexicanum; assembly: GCF_040938575.1. Lineage (NCBI taxonomy): Eukaryota > Metazoa > Chordata > Amphibia > Caudata > Ambystomatidae > Ambystoma > Ambystoma mexicanum. The sequence continues at coordinate 685,216,151 of NC_090938.1, read as the reverse complement.
CCTCCGAAGGACATGTCAGCACCACAATCGGGAGCGATTACTATTCTCATACGATCACATTGCAAGTAGCATTACTGTTGGCAGTACAGAGGACAGAACTGGGACATTTTCACATACAAAATTAAGGTCTGCCCTAAATTATACTTCTCACACGCTTTTGGCGGATGTCACCCGCCTTGTAAAGGGCAGACTCACCTGCCAAGCCTCCTGCACAGCCATTCATTCCAATGGGCGTGTCACCCGCCAAAAACAAAATCAGCTCATTTCACCCGCACTTCACACAAAAATGGTTGAGAGCTATGCCTAAATAGCCATACTTGCAATGTATGTACAGGTTATGGAGAAGAAATTAAGCATTCGTGCAATTTGTTAATGGTGAATCGGCAATCTTGCACTTTACAAGGGGGAGTGTTGTTATGTGCTTCCTATGGAAATTTACGAGCATTATTTTGTCTATTTTAAATGATAAGGCTTCCACATGTACTCTGATTAGAATGTACATACCTGCACTCTATACTGATGCATGTGGTCATGCATGGAGCTGTTCGTAAAAATGTGCAATCCTTGCACAGTAGCTTGTGAAGTAGGTGCTTTGCAATGGTATGCGATTTCCATTAAGAATCATCAACAGTAATTTTAAGTGCGCAATGTTGATGACAGAGTTAAAATTAGCGTGGTCCTATGTGATTGGTGGCTGATTGTGCGCCCGCTTAGTTGTGTCCAATGATGGACTCACTTTGGTACCGCTGTAGAAAGGGTGGAAGGACTGGGTAAGAGTTACGTGCCGCACGTAGGCAACGCTTGTCCACTGGTAGGGCGTGTCACATACGGGTTTCTACAGCTAATCCTGCATGGAAAGACGACTGTAGCCATCAGCCAATCAAATGGTCACATTACTCTTTTGTGTCGAACGACGGTGCACACACTGAAAATGGCAGAGGTGCAGAGGGTCTGGGTTTTGCTGCTCAGAGACATTTTTGTGCAAGGCTTACAACACTATGCCGAGAGTAGGCATGTGGCATACCATTTCGATGTGTGAGGAGTGGAGGTGGTCTGGAGCGCTGACACTGATGCCAATGCTGCGGCAATTCTGCAAGTTTGCAGAGACATGCGTAGAATGACCACTCCTCATGTGGTAATTTTGCACTACGGTGCTTGCCACTTGGGATACCTGACTTCATGTACTTTGTTGGCAGATTTGGCACAGTTGGTTGAAGCAATCATGACCATCTTCCCAACATCCAAAGTTATTTTTTCTGCTTTACTCCCCAGACTACAATGGACCAACACTTCTGTTTTCTTTCCAGATCAAAGCATCGGGAGGTGCATCATCAATCGCGGCATGCGTGCATTCATGCTGCGAGTTGGTATGTTTTTTGTAGCCACGATAACATTGCTCCCAGCAATGCGCATTACTTTGAAAGAGATGGCATTGCACTATCCTCTTTGGGAAATGCGATGTTCTTTTGGAACATAAGGCTTGCTTTAGAGAAGGTTCTGTAATGTTTGCAAGAGTAAAGCAAGGACAAAAACTACAAAGAAATGCATAAAATACCACATGCCTGTACGATATGTGGCCAAAAAAAAAAACGCTCTTCTCAGAGCCTACCTTAAAGGGGAAAAGGGGATTAGTACTTTAATGTACCGTCGTCACGCTCTGCTCCTCTACATGTCCGCGAACATGGTAGTAGTTAACTGCCAGCACATATCACCACCGGGGATTGAAGGGTGGAGCCGCATGTAAATGAGAATGAGCGGAGCTAGGGATTGGTCCATAAAGTTCAGTAGGTGTATTCTGACTGACGTACTTTAGTAAGACCGTCTTCTCCCACACAGGACACCACACAGCCATGGCTTTCCATGGTCGAAAACAGATTGTCTGGATTGTGGGAGACTCATGGATACATTGGTTGAAGGTGCATGCTGAAAGCTGCAGTTTATCTACAAATCTCGGATTTCCACATGCGGAAGTGCACTGGCATGGCATGCGCGGCATGAGATGGCTGGACTTGGTACCTCTTTGTGTTACTTTACAGAGAGAGCGTCCTCCAGATATACTCATCATTCATTGTGGTTGGAAACAGTTTAGGCCATGTAGCTTGAATTTCTTTACAATTTGCCATGAAGGAAGGACTCGCGAAGCTCATGCACATGTTTCCAAATTGTGAAATACTTTTTTCCCGTATTGTCCAAAGACAAAAATGGTTGCGTTCTTCTGCATTTGGTCCACAAATGGAGAAAGTGAGACGCAATGTGAATAATGCTGTGTGTGCCTTTTTTTAGAGATGTTGGTATGTCCTCTTTCCACAATGAAAACATTTTGTTTCGTAGCAATTTCATTTTCCGCAGAGATGGAGTCCACCTCACATATGCAGGCAATCAGATGTTTCTTCACAATATACAAAATGCATTGTGCCCTCTTTTGCAATCACACTAACCTATCTGACAATCCGTTTTACCCAATCCACTGCTTTTTAACCCACACAACACACCACCAAAAGGCTCTTTTCAGAGCACTTACTCCCAACGTACACTTTATTGCTTTTGCTCCGCTTGCACCCTCCCTTTTTGCCCTCTACGACTGTCTGCAAACTTTTGCTGAACTCCGCAGGACTCTACAGCCTTCACTTCATAGTTCTATTGTTACACTGAGAAAGGCGGCTCTGAAAAGAGCCTTTTCTGTCATGTTTGTTGTTTTTACGTTCATTGATTAACAGCACTCCACACACTAGGAGAAGAGGCGACAAGAGGGTAAGGAAGGGACACCAGCCACAGGGATAAGAAAGGGCAACTGAACAGAGAAATATTAAGGGTGATCTTTATTTAGGTAAGGAGCAAATCATCTGGTGCTCGCTGACTGCAGCCTCAAAAGCATTTGGAAGACTCTCCCCTCTGCAGAGTACTGCCTCACAATACGTGCACACTACTGTCACCATCGAAAGGTAAGGGTCCACAGCATTGCGAATGGCGTGTGAAGCAGCTGGAGGTACGCGCTCCCCCAAAGGAGTGTGTCTCTTGTGGTGGGAGGATCGGATTCCGAGGATGCTGTGGAGAAATTCAAACGACTTCGCTCTTCATATGGCACCACCTTGCGAATGTCCGCAGTGTGGAACGAAATGAGTTGGCGCTTCATGGTTGTCGCACCAAAACTGTACGCTCCAAATCTCCCGTGACTCAACACCACATCGCACTGGTTACATTTCACCAGGTTCGCACATGCTTTTGGTACGTTCCCATAAACGGAAAACAACCGCCACACCCACGACTCCCGCCGAGTGCTCCTAGTGCGGAGTTCCTCCACTTCATTCCCTTCCTCCTCTTCTTCCTCAATCTCTACATCCTCACCCAAATATCTCTCTGCAGGCCCTTGGTGAGGTGGCGATGGTGGTGGGTTTGGGGGAGGTGCAGAGGCTAATAACCCAACAGCAGCCATGGAAGCCATAGTTTGTTTCCTTTTCATCACTACAGCAGTAAAGGAAACGCACCTCTATCTGCTATAGCTAGAAGGACAATGAAGATGCGCTCCGGGGGTATGGCCTTTTGATGGGGTGCAGGGGTGTGCCTCGTGGCCGTCTTCATCCTTACAAGGCGGTACACTCAATTTTACACAGCAACTCCTGAGGTGGCCTATTGTTTGGGATATGTGAAATTACATGTTTCCACTCCACAATACTTTGCATTGTGTCTACAAGTTCATTTTTAGTGTTGCGGAAGCACACAAACCGTGGAAACTAGTCCCCACGCCCAGCATAGGTGCGGTCACAAGATGATGTCCTCAACACATCCGCCCCCTTCATGAAAGTCCCCTGGACAGCAAATGCAAAGAATCACACATGCGCATGCGCACAAGTGTCCTACGGACAGTGTTCGGATTCTCAAAGTACTTCAAAGTGTGACACAAGTGAGACAGACAGTTAGGAACTGGCGCAATGTTGGCAATCCTTTTGTTTGTACTGCACATGTGCTTGCATGCTATGTTCACTGTACGGACAGTTCCAGTGTCCTTAGGACAACTCAATTTTGTTTGCCTACGACCTTGCTGCCCACCGTGCCTGTTCTACGGACGGCGCCATTTCGACTGCACCCAATACGAACCGCTATACTGTCCTTCACACACTCCCTTTCTACTCATTTACACCCATTCCGGACGTCTTGTGTGTTCTACGACCATGTATTATGCACATTGTGAAAAGCTGTTGCAGTCACACATCACATCCGTCTTACTTGGCATTTGACAGCACCCACATTCCATTGCTTGCAGATAGGTCGAACAGGCGCGCTGTTCGCAAACATTTTACGTCTTTTTAAAAAAAAAATATAAACACATACTCTATCTCTACAACTACTGTACAAAACCATTTACTATACACACAAAAACACACATTAATCTAAAGAAACAGCAGGGGAAGCGGCCACTGAAACAAATATGGGGGAATTTGGATTTAACACGGGCTGGTTAAGAGGGGAAGATTTGTGAGGGGAAGAAGGGATGGATACTTCGTCGAAATGTCTATTTTCTTGTTGCAGGTTTGGGGATGGGTCACTAGGGAATGGAGAAGCAGGGCAGGTGCAGTTGGGGCAATGGTACCGAACTTTCCCTCTCACAGCGTCCTCCACAAACTCCCGTAAACTTTGAAAATTGTCATACAAAACATCAATTTTCGACTCTATCCTTTTTATTCTGTCTTCTTCTATCTCGTCTGTTGCCCTTTCCTCTTTTTTTCCTGGTCTGTTGAAAAAAAAAACACCACAAGTTAAATGCCAATAAAATACTGATCACTATTCTCCATATGCAGACCAATGTGTACCATTGTTGTCACTGTCTTCAGACATTTCCCCATGCGGGAAATACTCCTCCAGCCACTCCAAAGTACTAGCCATATCTAAGTCAAAACAACAGAAAGAAATTATTATTTCTGCACCACATACCAAAAGAAACCACACCCACTTTAAAAAAATGACCTGCACGCACACTTTTTCTGTAATCTCCCTTCGTCCAAATGCGTCCGTCCACTATCGTTCCAGGCTGCCGAGTTTCTGTGAAGTGATTACAGTGGTGGCATCCTTTCTTTTTTTTTGGTCCCATCCTCTTCATTCTACATGGTTATTAAATGTGTCGTTTTCATTTCCCACCTATTTACTTATTGCTACTTACAATATCTTTACGCCCTTCTTCACCGTTTCCCACTTTTTGTGTAAGACAATAGTACATTTTCAGATACCCCCCCCCGCCTCTTTGGGTAATATTGATTCTGTCCGCCCCGTCCGCAAACAGGCGCTCAGTCCGTCCCTTTCTAAAGTCAATAGGGAGGGGGTTCTGAATGTTCTATGTTAAATGTATGGCAAGTACATAGATTATACTACATATCTCTCAAGATCACATGATTACAGGGCATATTCTGCCCACCAACTTCATTGCCACAATTTCATGCTTAAGTTCCACCTTCCAAAAACCTGTACATTTCCCTACACAACACACTTTGATAAGGGGACATTAGGGTTCAGTTGTCCTCCCAAAAACCAGTGCAATTCACTACAAAAAAAACTTTGTTGAGGGGACGTTATGGTTAAGTTGCCCCAACAAAAACCTGTACACTTCACTGAAAAGAACTTTCCCCCTCCCCTTTATGCTTCAAATTAAAACCGAAAAACCCCTGAAATTCGACAGTTATGGTAAACTAAGCCCCCAACCCTGCCACCACCCCTGTGCAGTGCTAACTCTAACACCCAGACCATGGAAGATGTCTTCTCAAATGTCAATGATGACATCAATGACGACATCACTTGTTTAGCCCCTTTCTTTACCTTCCCTGACATACATATATATGTACATTCAGGAAAGAAATGTCACTAAAGGAATGTTACACTTCACAGTGCAACCAAACACCACTGCACATTCCCCCATTATAGTAAGCTAAGCAACCATAACTCACAACATCTACGTGCATTGCTAAGACAAACACCCAGGACATCAAAGATGACATCACAAATAACATTAATGACATCACTCATGACATCATATGTTTGCCTCACTTATTTTGGTGTATTGAAAAATGTAGGCTAGGTGGTTTTCTTCACTGACCAGCACAATATGAAAATTGCAAAGGTGCTGTGTAGCAAAACGTTACCCATGTCGTGTGTTCCTAAAGTACTTTCCTTAGGCTCTGGTGTCAGCTCATGATGCACATGCATGGGGCAATAGCAGGCCTTAAACACACAATTAATTTGTGTACAGGAAGATAAACTGTGGGATGCTGCTAGTTCCTTCTACCCTACTTCAGTTTCCCTGTATGTGCCGCTCAGTTATATGCCTTGGGTCGTCACAGGTATTGTTTGTTGTAGCACAGGTGCATTCAATCTACATTTGGGAGCTACTTATTACATGTGTAACATTACACATTCACCCGTGACATCTTGCTACCAACATAGTAGAAAGAAGCCCTTGTAGGTAGGGACTTTTTAGGAATTTTCTTATCACATGTGATGTCATGAGTGATGTCATTAATGTTATTTGTGATGTCATCTTTGATGTCCTGGGTTTTAGTCTTAGCAATGCACATAGATGGTGTGAGTTATGGTTGCTTAGCTTACTATAATGGGGGAATGTGCAGTGGTGTTTGGTTGCACTGTGAAGTGTAACATTCCTTTAGTGATTTTTTTTTACTGAATGTACATATATATGTATGGCAGGGAAGGTAAAGAAAGAAATGGGCTAAACAAGTGATGTCGTCATTGATGTCATCATTGACATTTGAGAAGACATCTTCCATGGTCTGGGTGTTAGAGTTAGCACTGCACAGGGGTGGTGGCAGGGTTGGGGGCTTGGTTTACCATAACTGTCGAATTTTAGGGGTTTTTCGGTTTTAATTTGAAGCATAAAGGGGAGGGGGAACGTTTTTTTTTAGTGAAGTGTACAGGTTTTTGTTGGGGCAACTTAACCATAACGTCCCCTCAACAAAGTTTTTTTGTAGTGAATATATATATACATGTATATATTTGAAAACTCCCCACCATTTCATTTTGTCTGTATTCATATTTATTTGCAAAGAAGAAGTGTAGTGTGGCTTAAGGTTTCATTGTTAGTGTGATGGACATTTCCTTGCATTAGGGATATATGTAAAGCCTCAAAACCCCTTGCTAATCTATCCCTCTCTCCTACCCCAATGACTCATGTCTACCCCTCCTACCAGCTGACATTGCTCACACTGCTGACCCTCGCACACCCCAGTCTCCTGGTTACCAAATCCTGCATGAATGGAGCAATGCCACTGCTCACACCTCTAGTTCTATCACACCCCACCCCCACATACAAGCAACTTCCATTTGGTTGGTCTTGGGCTCTCCGCTGCAGATGAAACACACACCCAAGTATCACTTCCAAGTATCACTTCCACAAATGACTTTGAATTGTACTGGCACCCCGGGCATGGGCACTTTTGGACTGCATGCATCAGAACCTCAGAATTCTCATCTGCCTTTCTCTCTATCCCATTAATAAACACCCCTTGTTTTCTTGCCCGGCCACACACAACATGTCTGTCAAAACGGTAAAGGGGTACCATAAAACTTCACTTTACATACTTTTGGACAGTGGTTGTACCTTTATGTTGGTGTTCCCAACCTTTGTAGACTTTACATTTTGTTCCCTTTGAACAGTGTTTGTAACTTAACGTAACCTTAGTAGACTTTTTTATTTATTCATATACTTATATTGCGCCAAGGCCCTCAGGCGTCTAGCCCCACAAAAACAGGAGATACAAACAAAACGACACAGGACCTATACATCCATCTTATAAACCAGGTTAAGCTAATACAAAATTACAAATAGAGCCCAACAAATCCAGCAAATACACTTTGTCAAATATATCATGTCAGGATAATTATCAGACTAGTGTGTGATGACATGTTATCCAGATTCTTACATAGACTCAGAAACAGAGGAAGATTGCTTTGGCCGCATCCTATGGTAATACAGTCTGTATCACTCTTGGTACACCAATTATTAATTTGTACCCTACACAAAAATCTCAGATCTTTGTTCTGATACAGTTTTGCCCCACGCTTTGGTGCAGCCATGCCAAAATGTTATTAATGAGTGCCTCTCTTGGCTCAGGACTGCGCAATTTCTCCACGTTAATAATTATGTTTCTGGAGTCCTTAAGTTTGTGTCTGTAACATTTGGCATGGCGGACTTCCTAATTCGAATATCCGTTGATGAAATAATACCTGAGGTAGAAACAGAAGCAACCACTGGTCTGGCATGTTTCAAAAGCAACTGAGTGACACTTTTAACATGTTTCTCTCCTAAACTCGGAGCTGAGCAGGACATATGTTTGAGTTTCCACAGTTTTTATCTTCAGAGTTCCAGTGGCAGGGATATTCAATAAGGTAGTCTGGCAATGTTGATCGATCCTAGGACAATTCTGATCTGATAATGTCATCTCAGAGTGTTGATTGACCTTAACAGAGCTCTGGGCAGTTTGGCAGGACATGTCGGCTCTTTCTGTATGTGGACATTTTCCCTAGTGTCCAATGATTCAACCAGAAAACAGAAATCTGTGACATTGGTGCATAAGTTAAGATCATGGATAATACGCTCCCTGAAACAGGGCTATCTCTCAACATTGGTTGGTTCAACATCAACCCCTGGCATGATCAAGGATGATAGCGCTGAAGCTTCTGATAATGATTCCTCCAAACATTTTTGTGGTGGACTCCATAACTAGTCAGCAAAGAGGCAAGAGTGTTAGAACTACCAATTTGATCCTCCAAAAGTGTTTCCCCACATACATCTGGACAACCATTAACGAAGGGTCAGAATGTGTGAGATGAGAAATCCTTCAATTCAATGCTAGCAGAAGAAGTGTGCCCGGATGGTCCCGCTTCAAGGATATCATTGGAAGATTGGAGCTTCCTATCCTGGAATCGTCTTCTTCTGCAAGCACTCCGTGCCATAACTCCAGCCAAACGGCTGCGATTTGCATTGGAAACTGAAAACTCTAATGGCATAACAGGCTGCCCAAGAACGAGTCCTTTTTGATGGAAGCCAGTACATGTCCCCAATCTAGGCAACTAAGAATGTGGCAATAAGACCCGAGGCGGTGGGCCAATACCGCCCCAGGTAATGCCAGGGGGCCGTAGTTAACGAAGCCCCCGGGCATTACCTGCGGCGGTATTGGCCCGCCGCTGAGGGTCTTATTGCCATTAGCACCCCGGCCCGTTGGATCCGGGTGCAAATGGCATTTTTTTTCTGTTTCGCCGCGTTTTGAAACAGAAAAATAAAAAATGAAAAAAATGGCCGCCGGGAAAGGGAAAACGGAGTCCATTTTCCCTTTCCATGGTGGCCATCGGGAGCGGATGCGCTGGGAACACAAGTGTTCCCAGCGCATCCGCTCCCGAAAAAAAAAAAGAAAAAAAGAAGCAGAAGGTAAGTGGGGTTGGGAGGGTGGAAGGGAGGGAGGGGAAGAAAAACAAAAACGTAACTGCGTCCCCGCTGGGGAACGATGGAAGCCTCCAGCCATGTGGAGGCGCGGAGCGGGGATGGCCCGCTCCGAGTCTCCACACTGCTGGAGCCTGCTATCGTTGCCCAGCGGGGACGCAGGAGCAAAAAGGTAAGTGGGGTAGGGAGGAGGGAGGGATGGAAGGAAGGAAAAAGAAAAAGCTTACCCGAGTCCCCGGCGGGGGGCGAAGGCAGCTTCTCAGTCGTGGGGAGGCCAAGGCGGCTGGAATGCAAGACGAGAATCGAAGGATTCTCGGCCGGGTAATGACCCGGCGAGAGCCAATCAGAATGCTTGTTGCATTCTGATTGTCTCTCGCCGGGTACTAATTGGTAGAATTTTCGATTGCAGAACTCGGTGTCATTTTGGCAACAAGAGAATAAACATGGGCTCCGGTAACGGGCATTTTAGAATTAAATCTGGTCATTGAAACAAAGCCTCAGCCCAGCCCAATGTTTTGAAGTATAAGGAAGCAAAAAACAATAAGTACAGGGCAGCCAAACTCGAAGGGGTCTTAAACAAATCTTTCAGACATACCCCATGCCTGAACATTTGTAGCTTAACATTGCCATTCTCAACCTTAAAAGACTTTACATTTTTGTCCCCTTTGGACAGTGTTTGTAGCTTAACGTTGGCATTCTCAACCTTTCAAGACTTTACATTTTGTCCCCTTTTGACAGTGTTTGACTTTATTGTAGGCTTCTCCATCTGTTGTAGTCTTCACCTTTTTATAGGTAGTAGTTTAGCTCTTTTAAAAGTCTGTTTTTTTCACCGATTTCCTCTTTTTTTGTGTCTGGCTTTTGTGCTAAATTGTATTATGTTCTTCCTCCTTAAACGCTAAACTCTATCATTTTCTCATTCCTTATTTTAGTGAGATTTGTAATTCCTCCTTACTTCCCTCCACCGTTCCTACAGTCTTTAAAGATGCCTCTATTCTTCCTGTTCTGAAACCCCCCCACGTGACCCCTCCATACCATCAAACTACCGCCCTACTTCTCTCCTTCTTCCTTTCCGAATTCCTTGAGTGTATTTTCTGTATTCAAGTCTTTGCTCACATAGGTCACTCTGCTCTTCTTCCCCTCCATCATTCTGGCTTCCATCCCTTTCACTCGACTGAAACTTCCCCTCTCTCTGTAACTCCTTGCTTTCCACTCGGCATGCTAAACAGTCTTCTCTGCTTATTCTGCTCGACTTGTCAGACGCTTTTGACACTGTTGGCCACTCTATTCTTCCTTCAACTCTTTCCCACCTTGGCTTTCAGGGCTCTGTACTTGATTAGTTTCATTCTTATCTTTCTAACCGTACCTATTCTGTCTCCTGGGCAGGAGGATCTTCTCTTGTTCCTCCTGTCTAGTTTGATGTTCCACAAGGCTCTGTTCTTGGCGCTCTTCTATTTTTCTCTTAATAATATTCCTCTTGGCTCTAATAGCACCTCCTTCCGTCTCTCTCATCACTTCTATGCAGAAGAACTATTCCCTCTACTCTGTCAGCCTGCCTCTTGGTTTCCCAATACTGGATGTCTTGATAATTGCTTACACCTTAATCCATCCACAACTGAAGTTCTTTTCTTCCCGGCTACCATTATTCCTCTGCCTCTACGTCCCACATCTATTTTTTCCCCATCCTCCCTTCCAATTTCTTTCTCTGCTCGTAATCTTGGAGTCCTTCCTGAATCTACTCTATCTTTTTCCTCTTAACCCTCCACTGTTTCCCGCTTCCATCATTTTCATCTCTATAATATCCGAGAAGCTCATCCTTCTCTTATCTTTGGCGGCATTCAAATTCTTGTTTCTCCTCTTATTGTTGGTGTCTCTTTTATTGCTCTCCTCCACTTGGTGGTCTCCCCGCCTATCATCTAGCTCCTCTCCGTTCCATCCATGACTCTTCTATTTGCCTTCATTTTCGTCTCTCCCCTTGTGATTCTATACTTCCTGCACGGCTGTCTCTTCAATGGCTTTCTTCTGAATACTGTTTACATTTTCACTTCCTTTGTGTCGTCTTTAACTGCCTTCATGGAATAGCTCTTTCTTATCTCTCTTTGCTGATTTCTTTCTATTCCCCTTCTCATTCCCTTCGTAGCCAGTCTGAAGCCATTCTATCGGTTCCCCATCCCCCATTATGACCAATCTCGTTTCCATTCTTTCTCACTTCTTGCACCTACATTCTGGAACACCTCTCTCTTAACCCTTGATCTTTGTCTTCTTTTTCTCTCTTTCACACCTGTCTTAATGTCTATTTATCATCCACATGAACATGTACTCTGTTGATTTGGCCTTCATACTTTTGTACACCCTCTTGCTTGTCAAGCGCAGGGTTCGAAGTGAGCGGGAACTGGCGGAAGCAGTGTTCCACTACTTTTATTTTTTACTGTAAACAGCTCCACTACTTTTTGCAACCATTTTCACCATTCCAGAACTGTTCTTTGTGAAGTTAAAGCACACGTCTCCCCTTTACCATCGGATATCAGTTACAGCTAAACTGAGATCTATTCCAACTCAATTGGCTGTCAGCCAGCATGACTGCAACCCTTGAAACATGTCTTGCAGAATGGCTCCCTTCCTTCCTCCTCTGTCCCATGCAGTCACAGTTCCTCTACTTTTTTGGCACAATTCTATCACTGGACACGCGCTTTGCTGTATAGTACTATATACATTCAACACATTACAATGTTATTTCCAGTGTATTATTGAAAGTGTATTGTTGTTGGTTCTGGTGCGGGATCGTATTCCGTGCCTGTTGTGTATTATCCTGAGTGTATTGTCCTGAGCATATTGTTTTGTGTTTTTAGCATATTGTTGTTGGTCATGATGGATGTGGGTTTGTACACAGTGCCTATTGTTATTGACTATTGAGCTGAATTGTCTCTCATACCTTTTATTTTGAGTGTATTCTTTTTGAGTGTATTATCCTGAGGGAAACACTTTGGGCTCATTGTTTTGAATGTGCTGGCTTGGGTGTATTGTGTTGAATCAGTGTATTGTGTTGAGCACTTTATTGTTGTTCATGTGGAATTGGATGCAGTGCCTACTGGATATGACTATTGGGGTGAATTGTATTCTCCATACGTTATTGTGATTGTATTATTTGGAGGGTATTTTTATGAATGTGTTTTTAAGTGTTTCGTTTTGAGCGTATTGTGTTGATTGTATTGTGTTGGAAGTATTTGTGTTGACCGTTGTTTGGGCTTGCATGCAGTGCCCATTGTGTGTTGAATTGCATTCTGTGCACCTTAGTCTGAGTGTGTTGGTCTGAGTGTATTGTTTTGAGTCTGTTGTTTTCATCGTGTTATTCTGAGCGTATTGTTTTTGGTCATGTTGTGCTCGTGGTTTGGGTGTGTATGCAGTGCCTGTTGTGTATAGCTGTTGTGCTGTGTTGTATTTCGTGCATGCTATGTTGAGTGTACTGCAAGTGTGTTATTCTGAGTGTAATATTGTGTGCGCAATATTTGAAGCATATCGTTGTTGATCGTGGTGTGTTCATGGTTTGGGATTGTTGATGTGCCTGTTGTGCATTGCTTTTGTGCTGAATTGTATTCCAGACATGATATTCTGAACAGATTATTGCAAATGTATTGTTGTGAGTGTTGTTTTTTTGTTGTTGTTTTTAGTCACCGTGCGCGCTTACTGCCTATTGTGTGTATGCCTGTTGTGTAGAATGTAGAATTTTATTCCACGCATGATATTCAGAGTTTGTTATTCAAGGAGTGTGTTTCCGAGTGTGTTATTTCGAGTGTATTTTTTAATTGTATTTTATTAAGTGTACGATGTGTTCATTTGTGTATGGTGTTTTATCCAGTTCATTCCAGTTTGTTTACATTGGCATATGTTGCTTCACTCCAGACGTGTTTTTTAACATCCATGTATTTCACACTTTGATGTTTTTCCGTTCGTGCTCGTTGCGCATTATAACGATATATATCGATGATATTAATGTGTTTTTTAAAGTGATTATTTCGAGTTTGGATGATCCGATTTTTGACATTTTATTTTGGCCACGCACAACATAATGATGAGAGCGTTGTGTGTGCCAACAATCTCGGAATTCAAAGCATTGAATTTGAGGTCTGTGACGCGAAGTCTGCGTCACCTCGTGACGACATCCCCTTGCATCTATTTAAAGCTGCTCCCATGAGCCTCAGCGAGGTTACCTCAGAGACTGCTAACTCATTGCTCGCCTTTGGATGGACTCCGGCTATTCCAGAGAAGGCTCGTGTGATTCCACTTCTGGAAAATGCTTGGCTGGATGCATCCGTTTTCTCAAATTATCGGCCAATTTCTCTACTTCCTTTCTTAATGAAAGTTATGGAATTCGTTGTCACCCCCCTAGTTAAGATCTTTTCTGGGGGGACATGCCATTTTAGACCCTTGTCAAAGGGGTTTCCGTCCACTGATGGGGACGGACTCAGTACTGGATGACCTCACTAAGGTCAAGGATAAGAACTGCTTGGCAGGTCTCCTTTTATTGGACTTGTCGGCTGCTTTTGATACCATTGATCAATGGCTTCTTTTATTCAGGTTGCACAGGAATGGCAGGGCCTGTTCTCAAATAGTTCTGCAATCCTTTGACCTCATGGTTTGACACATGGTTTCTCTTGCCCCCTATGGGTCACCCCCCCCCATTGGCAGTCACGTGTGGGGTTCCGCAGTACTCGGTCCTGTCCCCTCTGCTTTTCAATGCATACATCCAGCCCCTGGCTACACTCGTTCGGTTACAGTTCGTTTCCTATGCATGTGATACCCAAATTCTGTTTAGGATGGATCTGGAACCAGGCTGGGACAGCTTTGCAGCTGTGGTCCTGCCTTGAGGCCATCGGGGGCTGGATGCAATCCAACTGGCTGAAACTTAACGGCGAGAAGAACAAAGGTTTGCTCGTCGGTCCCACTGCTACGTCAGAAAGCTGGACCTTGGATTTCTGGACGCTGTCAATGGGCCCTCTTCCCTCCCAGCACGGACGGTCAGGAATCGTGGTGTAAAATTGTCATCGTCATTGGCTATGGAAACCCAAATAAATACTATTTGTGGCCTGGGCTTCTATAAATTGGAGGAGTTGGAGAAGCTCCTTCCTTTTATCCATGAGGATCTCCAAGCCCAGGTTGTCGCAGCCTGCCTTAATGGCAGCCTTGACTACTGTAACGCCACTACTCTTTCTCAACCAGCGTACCTAATCCACCATTTGTTGCCATCCGCATGCCATTCCCTTTGGCCATCATGTCACAGCAAGGTGCTGGGCGCTACACTGGTTCCCCGTCTCTGCACAAATTCAGTTTAAGGCCCTGTGCATTATCCATCGGGCAATGAGTTGGAAAGACTGCCTGTCTATTCAGGACAAAATTCATGTTATTTTCCTGGTCGTATGATTCGATCTACAGACTCTAGTTCTGGTTGCATTCCCCTGCAGTAGATGAATGAGTCTTGCATTGCTTTGGTCTATGGCTTGGTTGACTCCTCGCCATTGACTATGCTGGCAAAGTCTGATGGGAACTGTAGTTCAGAACATCTGCAGAGCCAAAGGTGGCAGACCACTGAACTACTGTATTCACTGGCACAATGGGGCTCATCATATATTTGCCAGTCCGGAATTAATGTGCCGGTAATTCTGTTCACCGGCATGTTTCTGGACCAACAAACCACAATTCCGCCAGTGGGGTGGCCTGATTTACCTCCAGACAAGAGCTGGAGGTAACTCAGGCACCCCACCAGTAACAAACAGCCAGTATTACCGGTGCCCGTAATACCAGCATCCCCCATGGAGTCTGATGGGACTCCAAGTAATGGGGATTTACTTACCGTTGCTGGCACCTCTAATCTTTTGGTAATTCTGGCAGACCAGGTGCGGGTAACGGCAATCTATACCACCAAACATATAATGAGCCCCAATGTATTTCCCAAGAAATTGTGGAATTAAGGTCTGAAGATCGGATACATAGATTGAACTATCACCATAGATGTATTTCTTACAAATACGTGCATACTGTGGACCTAGCACTTGGGAAAGAGGAGTAGGTAACAGAGAATAAATCCCACAGTGGCAACATCACAGGGGTGATTATTTGAGAGAGGCAAGCACAGAGGGACTAATGATGAATTATCTCTTGAGCAGGTGAAGTGAAAAGAGGTGAGTTTTTAGCACCCTACAAATTGAAAACAGGTCCAAGGGAGTTCCTAATTCCCTTTAAATTAGGAATTCCCCATGCTTTGGTTGAAGCTTGGGAAGGCATGGGGTTTCAATGTTTTCTTTCCTGATTTCAAGAACAGGACTGTGTCTTCTTCCGGTGCCGAGAGATCCTCTGATGATAGAATTTGTGGTGGAGGAACGAAGGTGGGTCAAGGTGTACAGCCTAGTAGGTGTTGCAGCCACATTTGAACATGATACAAGCATGCAGGCATTATCAATCTGTTAGGATGAAAGTGATGCAGTCTGATTTTTGAGTACCATAAACAGAGCCTACAGCTAGTTGGACTAACCATATGAAATCAGCTTGTTAACCAATGGCAACCAAAGGTTTACAAGATCATATTGCCCTAACAAGCACCTGAAGCATGAAGACCATAGTTTTAATAGAGTTCTCTCATGCACCTGCAGACAATTGTTTACAACAATGGATAATTTCTCATGTACAAATAAATAAACTTCATATTTTATGTATGCTCATGATTTATTTATAATATGGCATTAGTAACACGTTGCACCAGCTATTCTGGGTTGTAAGGGCCCGGCAGCCCAAGTTAAATGCCTGAGCAAAGCAAGGGCATTTAACGAGGGCACAGAGACGTTACCTGCCAGTATAGCCTGTGGAACAGGTTACTAACGCCATTAGCACCCCGGATTATCAAAGGGGCATCCCGGGGTGCCGATAGCAGGGTCTTTTCTATGAATTAACGGGACGTCTCGCGGCTTGCCGTTCATTCATAGAAAAAAATGTTCCAAGATGGTCGCCACAGAGATGGAATACAGGGCTCTTTACGGAGGCCCTCATCCATTTCCGTTGTGGCCAGAAAAGCGAGACAGTGAAAAGCAGCAGCAGGTGGGGGGAAGATGGCAGTTCGGAGTGGGGGAGGGATCCTGTGGGTTCTATAGAACGCGGGCTGATATCAGCGGTTTCAGCCCGCAAACCAATTTACCTTACTGGCTGCGCCCCCATCCCTGGCCGCTAATATACATTTCAGACAAAAGCCACTGATACAAGCTTTACACAGAGCATATTTGCTCAAGTCTTTCTTCATTAAGCAATAATACTTGCAAAGGCAGGCTTTCTCGGGTGGGAATGTTCAGACACCTAATAGCTGAAAAGGCAGGCTTTCTCAGGTGGGAATGTTCAGAGATCTAATAGATGCAAAGGCGGGCTTTCTCGGGTGGAAATATTCAGAGACCTAATATCTGCAAAGGCAGGCTTTCTCAGTGGGAATGTCACTGGTGATCCCCTCCTTCAAATCAATCAGAATTGGTGGCACCACCTGCTCTGTCCAAGCCCCCTCTATCTGTAACTCTATGCTGCTTAGCATCTGACACATAGAAGAAAACCTGGCTTTCCAGAAGGCCCTCAAGACATGACTGCTCCCCTCTGCACCCTGACTAACCCCACCCTCCCTGTGAGCCAGCTATCCAACCCAGAATGACCATACATTCACCAAAGGACAGAAAGAATGTTCTATCCAATTAACTTGACTAAGAATTCCCCTATGGAAAACAGGAGAAAATGTCAAGCCGTAAACACAAACCAAGAAGCCAGGAATAGCAGGTAAGTACATATAGCACCCGTTATGTATGGGAGATAAAGAAAGCAAGGCTAACCAATGTATTGCGCTTAGGTGTATTGCATTGGATAACAAAGGTATCCCTCTAAATGAATTTTGAGGATAGCTAATGCACTGTAACTAGATGACCTCTGTGGATAGCCATTGAACTGTATCTAGTCTAACCTCTTTATGATAACCAGTATATTGCATTTACATGAATCCGAAACAACCAATGTATTGTACTTAGATGAAATTTGAGGTTAACCATTGTGCAGCTGTGTTTTTAATTTGGAAATAGATAATGTATTGCACTTAGAGGAATTTTGAAGGTAGTCGGGTATTACACCCCCAGACAACTTTCTGAGAGCAGCCAATGTATTGTATATAGCGAATGTGCAGAACCTAGTTGCGCCCAAACTCACCCCATCTGAATCTACGCAATCAGAAACCAGCCGGGGCCCGTGGTGGTGCATTGATATATCCAATAATCAGAATTTAGCTGCTTCTTTGAATTCACCCTTCTAAATTCAGTGGCATCTACGCAACTAAGAAACCAGCCAGGACACACAGGTATGCCTCACACCCCATGCTTATGGAACTAACTGAAGGCACGGCCATAATACTGCACGCATCTGCTACCATGCACTACTCTAAGGTTCATTGCACAACACCTCTGCCATAGGAATGCAGCTATCTCCATGATAAAATTCGATCTAGCTGCACAAATAATGACTCTCCTGCTTTTGCATACTCTCCAGACTACCTCTCAGCACCCATCCACATGCCTGCTCGACATGGGTGACTAGCAGGGACTTGGCCACACTAACTTCCTTCATGTTGGCTAAAATGCACACACACATGCTATACCTCTCAAGACGGATTTGTCATACTTGGACTTCGGATCCCCAAGGGTGTTCAGCCTATGGCGCATTGGGACCATAACAATGGTGAAAAGCACTACACAGATGACAGATGATGAGACAAAAAGACCTACAATGGCACCTTTCTCGAGTGAGAATGTTCAGAGACCTAATACCTATGAAGGCAGGCTTTCTCAGGGGGGACTGTTCAGAGACCTAATACCTGCAAAGGCTGGCTTTCTCAGGTGGGAATGTTCAGAGACCTAATACCTATAAAGGCAGGCTTTCTCGGGTGGGAATGTTCAGAGACCTAATACCTATAAAGGCAATCTTTCTCGGGTGGGAATGTTCAGAGACCTAATACCTATAAAGGCAGGCTTTCTCGGGTGGGAATGTTCAGAGACCTAATACCTATAAAGGCAGGCTTTCTCAGGTGGGAATGTTCGGAGACCTAATACCTATAAAGGCAGGCTTTCTCGGGTGGGAATGTTCAGAGACCTAATACCTATAAAGGCAATCTTTCTCGGGTGGGAATGTTCAGAGACCTAATACCTATAAAGGCAGGCTTTCTTGGGTGGGAATGTTCAGAGACCTAATACCTATAAAGGCAGGCTTTCTCAGGTGGGAATGTTCAGAGACTGAATACCTACAAAGGCAGGCTTTCTCGGGTTGGAATTTTCAGAGACCTAATACCAATAAAGGCAGGCTTTCTCAGGTGGGAATGTTCAGAGACCGAATACCTACAAAGGCAGGCTTTCTCGGGGGGTAATGTTCAGAGAACGAATACCTACAAAGGCAGGCTTTCTCGGGTGGGAATGTTCAGAAACCTAATACCTACAAAGGCAGGCTTTCTCGGGTGGGAATGTTCAGAAACCTAATACCTATAAAGGCAGGCTTTCTCAGGCGGGAATGTTCAGAGACCTAATACCTATAAAGGCAGGATTTCTCAAGTGGGAATTTTCAGAAACCTAATACCAATAAAGGCAGGCTCTATCAGGTGGGAATGTTTAAAGACCTAATACCTGCAATGGCAGCTTTCTTGAGTTAGAATGTTCCGAGACCTAACACCTATAAAGGCAGGTTTTCTCGGGTGGGAATGTTTAAAGACTCAATACCTCCAAAGGCGGGCTCTCTGAGTGAGAATGTTCGGAGAACTAATACCTAAAAAGGCCGGCTTTCTCAGGTGGGAATGTTCCGAGATCTAATACCTGCAAGGCAGATTTTCTCGGGTGGAAAGGTTTAAAGACCTAATACCTGTAAAGGCAGGCTTTCTCAAGTGGGAATGTTCAGACAGCTCATGCCTTCAAAGGCAGGTTTTCGCAGGTGGGAATGTTCAGAGACCGAATACCTACAAAGGCAGGCTTTCTTGGGTTGGAATGTTCAGAGACCTAATACCTATAAAGGCAGGCTTTCTCAGGTGGGAATGTTCAGAGACCGAATTCCTACAAAGGCAGGCTTTCTCGGGTGGTAATGTTCAGAGAACGAATACCTACAAAGGCAGGCTTTCTCGGGTGGGAATGTTCAGAAACCTAATACCTATAAAGGCAGGCTTTCTCGGGTGGGAATGTTCAGAGACCTAATACCTATAAAGGCAGGCTTTCTCAGGTGGGAATGTTCAGAGACCTTATATCTATAAAGCCAGGCTTTCTCAGTTGGGAATGTTCAGAGACCTAATACCTACAAAGGCAGGCTTTCTCGGGTGGGAATGTTCAGAAACCTAATACCTATAAAGGCAGGCTTTCTCAGGTGGGAATGTTCAGAGACCTAATACCTATAAAGGCAGGATTTCTCAAGTGGGAATTTTCAGAAACCTAATACCAATAAAGGCAGGCTCTATCAGGTGGGAATGTTTAAAGACCTAATACCTGCAATAGCAGCTTTCTTGAGTTAGAATGTTCCGAGACCTAACACCTATAAAGGCAGGTTTTCTCGGGTGGGAACGTTTAAAGACTCAATATCTGCAAAGGCGGGCTCTCTGAGTGAGAATGTTCGGAGAACTAATACCTAAAAAGGCTGGCTTTCTCAGGTGGGAATGTTCTGAGATCTAATACCTGCAAGGCAGATTTTCTCGGGTGGAAAGGTTTAAAGACCTAATACCTGTAAAGGCAGGCTTTCTCAGGTGGGAATGTTCAGAGACCTAATATCTATAAAGCCAGGCTTTCTCAGGTGGGAATGTTCAGAGACCTAATACCTACAAAGGCAGGCTTTCTCGGGTGGGAATGTTCAGAAACCTAATACCTATAAAGGCAGGCTTTCTCAAGCAGGAATGTTCAGAGACCTAATACCTATAAAGGCAGGCTTTCTCAGGTGGGAATGTTCAGAGACCTAATACCTATAAAGGCAGTATTTCTCAAGTGGAAATTTTCAGAAACCTAATACCAATAAAGGCAGGCTCTATCAGGTGGGAATGTTTAAAGACCTAATACCTGCAATGGCAGCTTTCTTGAGTTAGAATGTTCCGAGACCTAACACCTATAAAGGCAGGTTTTCTCGGGTGGGAATGTTTAAAGACTCAATACCTGCAAAGGCGGGCTCTCTGAGTGAGAATGTTCGGAGAACTAATACCTTAAAAGGCCGGCTTTCTCAGGTGGGAATGTTCCGATATCTAATACCTGCAAGGCAGATTTTCTCGGGTGGAAAGGTTTAAAGACCTAATACCTGTAAAGGCAGGCTTTCTCAAGTGGGAATGTTTAGACAGCTCATGCCTTCAAAGGCAGGTTTTTGCAGGTGGGAATGTTCAGAGACCGAATACCTAAAAAGGCAGGCTTTCTCTGGTTGGAATGTTCAGAGACCTAATACCTATAAAGGCAGGCTTTCTCAGGTGGGACTGTTCAGAGACCGAATACCTACAAAGGCAGGCTTTCTCGGGTGGTAATATTCAGAGAACGAATACCTACAAAGGCAGGCTTTCTCGGGTGGGAATGTTCAGAAACCTAATACCTATAAAGGCAGGCTTTCTCGGATGGGAATGTTCAGAGACCTAATACCTATAAAGGCAGGTTTTCTCAGGTGGGAATGTTTAGACAGCTCATGCCTTCAAAGGCAGGTTTTTGCAGGTGGGAATGTTCAGAGACCGAATACCTAAAAAGGCAGGCTTTCTCTGGTTGGAATGTTCAGAGACCTAATACCTATAAAGGCAGGCTTTCTCAGGTGGGACTGTTCAGAGACCGAATACCTACAAAGGCAGGCTTTCTCGGGTGGTAATATTCAGAGAACGAATACCTACAAAGGCAGGCTTTCTCGGGTGGGAATGTTCAGAAACCTAATACCTATAAAGGCAGGCTTTCTCGGATGGGAATGTTCAGAGACCTAATACCTATAAAGGCAGGTTTTCTCAGGTGGGAATGTTCAGAGACCTAATATCTATAAAGCCAGGCTTTCTCAGGTGGGAATGTTCAGAGACCTAATACCTACAAAGGCAGGCTTTCTCGGGTGGGAATGTTCAGAAACCTAATACCTATAAAGGCAGGTTTTCTCAGGCGGGAATGTTCAGAGACCTAATACCTATAAAGGCAGGCTTTCTCAGGTGGGAATGTTCAGAGACCTAATACCTATAAAGGCAGGATTTCTCAAGTGGGAATTTTCAGAAACCTAATACCAATAAAGGCAGGCTCTATCAGGTGGGAATGTTTAAAGACCTAATACCTGCAATGGCAGCTTTCTTGAGTTAAAATGTTCCGAGACCTAACACCTATAAAGGCAGGTTTTCTCGGGTGGGAATGTTTAAAGACTCAATACCTGCAAAGGCGGGCTCTCTGAGTGAGGATGTTCGGAGAACTAATACCTAAAAAGGCCGGCTTTCTCAGGTGGGAATGTTCCGAGATCTAATACCTGCAAGGCAGATTTTCTCGGGTGGAAAGGTTTAAAGACCTAATACCTGTAAAGGCAGGCTTTCTCAAGTGGGAATGTTCAGACAGCTCATGCCTTCAAAGGCAGGTTTTCGCAGGTGGGAATGTTCAGAGACCGAATACCTACAAAGGCAGGCTTTCTCGGGTTGGAATGTTCAGAGACCTAATACCTATAAAGGCAGGCTTTCTCAGGTGGGAATGTTCAGAGACCGAATACCTACAAAGGCAGGCTTTCTCGGGTGGTAATGTTTAGAGAACGAATACCTACAAAGGCAGGCTTTCTCGGGTGAGAATGTTCAGAAACCTAATACCTATAAAGGCAGGCTTTCTCGGGTGGGAATGTTCAGAGACCTAATACCTATAAAGGCAGGCTTTCTCAGGTGGGAATGTTCAGAGACCTAATACCTATAAAAGCAGGATTTCTCAAGTGGGAATTTTCAGAAACCTAATACCAATAAAGGCAGGCTCTATCAGGTGGGAATGTTTAAAGACCTAATACCTGCAATGGCAGCTTTCTTGAGTTAGAATGTTCCGAGACCTAACACCTATAAAGGCAGGTTTTCTCGGGTGGGAATGTTTAAAGACTCAATACCTGCAAAGGCGGGCTCTCTGAGTGAGAATGTTCGGAGAACTAATACCTAAAAAGGCCGGCTTTCTCAGATGGGAATGTTCCGAGATCTAATACCTGCAAGGCAGATTTTCTTGGGTGGAAAGGTTTAAAGACCTAATACCTGTAAAGGCAGGCTTTCTCAAGTGAGAATGTTCAGACAACTCATGCCTTCAAAGGCAGGTTTTCGCAGGTGGGAATGTTTAGAGGCATGATACCTGGAAAGGTGGGCTTTCTCGAGTGGCAATGTTCGGAGTCCTAATACCTGAAAAGATGGGCTTTCTTGGGTGGGAGCTGCTGGCAATCAAGGGAATGGCCTTAAAGGTGAGAAGGTATTTAACCAGGATTCTAGGCCGTCACAGACATAAAAAGATGACCGGTAAGTATAACTATTAGAAAACATGCATGTTGTCTAGGGGCAAATAGTATTTTTTAAGAAAAGGCTTGTCTGCACTTTCTGAAGTAAATAAAACACAATAAAAAAAGATGGCTCCCATGGATATTGGGAAGGAAACCGCTAGTTGTTCAGTCTCTATTTCCATCGGGGGCCATAGTAGTCTAAAGGCGAGGCAGGGATGTGGAGAGGCCAGTGGAGAGAGTGCAGGAGACAGGACGACAGAGTATGGGGGCAGGATTGTGGGAAGTGACGCGGGTTGTGAGAGTCTGTGGGAGGTACGGCAAGGACAGTATGGGAGGGGGGCATGGATTTGAACCCTGTGAACGTGGACATTGGGGTCATGTGATGGGCATAGGTCATGCAAGAGCTCAGATTGGGGGTTCATAGATTGAGGAAAGCCATGCAATCCGTCCACTCTCGCTAGGATGCACCGTTATGTCAACTCCCAAGTGCAAAATTACAATAAACAATGTGTTAGTGCATCAGCAGTGTTAATTAGACAGAGCTATGCATACAAGAAAAGGATCATTTTTGTTTTGTAGATAAACCAGAAAGTTTAGGTTTTTAGAAAAGACTAAGGCCCTTATTCACAGAGTGTTTTCTAATGGGGTTTTGCTATTATAAAACGCTTCTGTGAATTAGGCCCTTAGTATGGAAGCCTCCAGATGCAAAGGGAGATTCAGTTATCTGGAATCATAGTGTGTGGTGACGAGCCTGGATTCCATGATCATTGCCATGACAGTAAAAGAAGAAAACAGACTGATATATACACCAAAGGAAAGTTCTGGACCATTACTGAGCCAGGTGTAGGCACACTTTTATTGGCGAGAGAGCAGTGCCATGTTGGGTTAGTGTAAGAAAAATTTGTAATATTATATGCAGTCGAGTTAGTTTAGCTCCCACAAACTTGTCACTGCGTGAACATTGAGGGAGCAAAGGTGTAAATTACATGAAATATGAATCAAACGTGAATCTATAATACACAGTGATGCTCATATAATATTCATTATGAGATATTGATAATAAATAGGCAATTACACTTGATTCCAAGAATGTCTTTGATCAGCTATTTAGCCTTTATTAACTGATGTTGCACCTTGAAACACAGTGGGCCTCATTCCGAGGTTGGTGGTAGTCATGGCGCTATTTGCGCCACGACCCACCAATAACGGGTCCGGCACCGGTCTAGTTCAATGGGGATTTACCGGTGTAGTCTGAACTTTACGGGACCAGTAAATCCCCATTGAAAAAGCCATTCCCCATTCCCATTTGAGCCCCCATAGGGCTCAATGGGAATGGGGAAGGCGCTATTAACGGTACCGCGAATTGCGGTACCGTTATTAGCTCTAAAGTCCCTTAACGGGTCCGTCCATAACACCTGGTCAGACCAGGCGTTAAAGGAGGGACCCGCTAAGGGACCTCGTGGTAGGGCGGTAAGGGATTACCGGCACCGGTCTCCTTACCGGTGCCCGGTATCCCTTACCGCCCTACTCGGAATGAGGCCCAATATTGTGTATAGGCGAATTATAAAAAAACCAATAAATAAATAAATAAATTAAAAAAAATGTATCAGGCACTTGTGGTCCTATATTGCCCACATATGATTCAATCAGGAAAGACTGTCATTTCTAAGTTACCATTTAAGCCATTGCCTTTTATTCTGAGGGCCTGAATCCTAAAACATTTGAGGACGAGTAGATCCATGCATGGCATATTGTGGGCTTTGTTCACTGTTTTTTCCAGTATCCTATTATTATTTCCTTTTTAAGAAAGTTGCAAATTGATTAAAGTATCTTCCAAAGATAAGTTCCTTATTGTGACTGCATTTGTTGCTTTACAATTTGCCTAATGATGTACTGTTAATTGCCTGTTTCTGAGTTTCACTTACTGCATGCAAAATGGGGTTCACAGCAGTCATGAAGCAAAATAAATAAGTTTGCCATTTTGTTTACCCATAACTTAATATCTAGAAATTGTATTGTGGTACGAATGGGCTTGCCAGGTAGACCTTAAAGTTGTAACTTATGATATGTGACTTTGTTATATTGTCAAACTTCTGTTGTTTTGGCCTTGTAGCGCTGTGGGTTGTATGGGAATTCTGTAGAACATTACATGACACGTGTGTACATTAGATTTCAGGAAAATAACAATTGCTTTGGCAGATATGAGGTTGAGTTATGCCACATATCCCAAAAGTGATTCTTCTGTTCTGTCCCAATATGAGCTGGATATGGTCAATCAATTAGGACAAGAGTAATGTGTGTATGTCCCCTTTCTCTAAAGTTTCACAAAACACATGAGGCAGTTCAACCGAATCCATAAAGAAGTTGGCAAAGGCGGGGGCGTATTTTGCACCCATTCTGGTACCTCTTAATTCTTGGAATGGAACAATTCTCCATTGAAAATAAATACAATGTTTTTCAGTATTAATATAGGCATTCCTATAATCATATTATTGTGTGTAAAGAAACATGCTAATTTGTGGTTAAAGATACATTTGACTACTTCTCTCCCAGAGCCCTGCTCGATATAGCATACAGTGTAGTGACATCCAGTTGCTTTGGTTCTCAGCTTATTTTTTCAATTTGACGGAATGGACACATATTGGCACAGGTACAAGAAAACCATACAATGTACTGTAAGCATAGTGTCACAAGTATGGAAAGGCAATGCCCCAAGACCATTTGAGGGGTCCATACATTGTTAACCATCAAGTATAACATTGTTCTTGCAAATTGTTACCCAAGATCTAGGAAACAGAAGGGTGCACATTGAATTGATAAAAGTGTTGCTAAAAATCAAAAGAGAACTATTACCATTAGGGTTTGGCATGTGAGAGCTGTGATGCTTACATTAGCGACAAAACATTAGCAATAAGCCCAGTCCTTCGTATTATTTTTCTCAACAAATGAACGACATGTCTCAGGGGGATAGCTCAGGGGCAATGTGCTTGTCTTGGAAGCAAGACAACACGAAGCAACACAGGTTCGATCCCCCGGTCCGTGCTCAGAAACCTCTGGGTATTAAGTGCTTTATGAATAACCAATCATGTCATATCATATAGAACAGGTTACGTGGATGTGAGCGTGCAAAGTGCAAGGTTCACAAAAAATTCCATGTGTGCAGTGCCAATACGCACCTATCTAATGCACTATGCAGGCTCAAAAGCACCCAGAGT
Source organism: Ambystoma mexicanum (assembly GCF_040938575.1). Lineage (NCBI taxonomy): Eukaryota > Metazoa > Chordata > Amphibia > Caudata > Ambystomatidae > Ambystoma > Ambystoma mexicanum. The sequence continues at coordinate 685,190,027 of NC_090938.1, read as the reverse complement.
CACAGAAAAAAAAAGCAAGGCGCAAGAACCTGAACAAGAACTGTAACATGGGAAGGTGAACAGTGAAAATTAATACACATTTTATTCTGAAAGTGCTGTCAGACAGTAGAGGGAGTGGAAACACTTTCAGAGAAAAAGGTTTCAAAATGTTGACTGTGTTTCTGCAGGTTTTTCCAGATCTAAATTGAACTTATACTGGGTTGGAAGAGGGGCACATTGTGACAGGAGTAAGTGAATTGCTCGGTTGTGGGAGGTCTGAGTCGGGGTGGTCCAAGCCCTCTTGTTGATGTGGTCCCCTTTTCCACTGCCTGCACACTGCCACTCTTCCAAACACTCCAGTGTTATACATGCAAGTTGAGGTCCCTCTCAATAAGTTTCAGACATGCATGTACACCAACTGCGCACACCTGAACCAAGGGTGCAGATTCCCAAGAAAGTGTCATTGGGCCAGATTCTCAAAACAAATGTTGCACTCATTCTAATGGCTGTTTTTCCCTGCTATGTGCATTTGCGCAAAGAAGGGGGCATTTCTGGGCCCCTTAAAGTGCATCCTGAATTCACAAAGGGGGTGCTCTTTTAAGTACCATGAAACACGGGTCATCACCCTGCGCCTTTTGAAACAGATAGGAGGCGGAGGCCCAAATCAGGACATGGGTCCTTACTAAACCGTGGCTGTCAATCTTGTATTTCCATCCACAACTAGGGATAGAAATGGTTTGTTTTACCAGCATTTCACTGAGACGGTCCCTTTAAGAGCCCATCTTGCTGAACCGCACTCGTTGCTGGGAACGTGTCATACATTCATTTCGGGAGCGCACACTAATGTATGCATGGGGGCTGAACAGTGCATATTCGCGCTGTTTTCCAGCCCCTCCTGAAATGCTCTGGTCAACTATGAGAATAAGGTGGCATCAGCACATCTGAAAGCAGCACACATAACACAAGTTCGTTCTCTATGCTCCTTTCATGTGCACTGCTTTTTGCGGATGCCCAATGAGTTGAGATTGTCTCCCTCATATGGCGTAATTGGGGTGGATGTTCACTCTCCCAAAAGAGGCGTGGTCGCTGGTCGCTGGTGGGGTTTCAAGAGGTGGCAATAGGGAACATGGAACATTTGTACCGTGCACTATCACCATTGGAGTGGGCCACTGGTGCTCTGGCCGATCTGAAAATGAAAGGGGGTAGGGTGAGTTAGTAGGACCAAGCAGGAAAAGTGCAAGAGAGCTGTGATGTTGTGACGAATAAACTTCCGGGGCACCAGTGGTCCAGGGATGGATATCAGTCAGCCCCACACCTCTAGTGCACCAGAAGGGATCCGAACAGATTGGAACACAAGTCAATTATACATCTCCTTGTCCAATCATGGTAACGTGGACGGAACAACAGGCTTATCTCTGCAAGGTCATGAATTGTTGGTTTGTTGCAACCCGACGAAAATACAATTATTATCCAATGATAAAAGGGACTGTCCAGTCAAGGTTGTATACAAATATCAACTTTATTATTATTACAACAGACAGTTCTAGCACACTACAAAATACAACCCACCCTGTAAAGGAACAAATAGGACAGACAGTTTCACGAAGGAAAGGCATGCACTCTGGGTACTGACAGGAGGGTAGTCGGTAAAGCAATCAGTCGCACCTGTTCAAGGTTATTTGGTTTCAGCACCAAGGGAGCAATGGGTTGGAAATGTCACTAGGGGCGTTCGGAGAAGGACCAGGGGGACAGAACCACAATGTACCTGGTGCTTGGGATGTTTCTGATGCTCGACAGGGTCGAGCCGGTTTCAGGATGCTTGCAGCTCCTGCGACAGAGTTCAAGACGGGAGACAGCTATGGGTATCAAGAGGCAGGCAGTTTCGGCAAGCAAGGCTGGACGGACAGCTGCAGGCTGGCCTACACGGCGGCTGCTTCTGTGCTTGTTGGTGGATCTCGAACGCTGGTCGAGGCCTCTCAGACGGCTTTAGTGACTTCAGCATGACAACAGTCAGTGGTGCAGCTGGTCACGGTTCGAGGGCTCAACTGCCTCAGAAATAGCCTTAAAAGATGAACGCTGGCTGATGCTTGTTGTGGTTTTTCTAGCTTCTTCGCTGGGCTTGTGTCATCCTTTAAGGTGGACGGCCCAAAGCTGAGGAGAGTGTTTGCAGGCAACGACCTTGTCCTTTTTTCAGAGATTCTTTGGCACGTCCCACCTAGGAAGCTTGCTGGCAGATCCTAGCAGGGGATGCTGTGTGCTGGCTGGGTGCCGGTTGTGGAACTGCTAGATGAGTCGTCTGTGTTCGGTATCTCCCTCTCTTCCCTGGGAGATTTTTAGGGGAGGGATCTTGCTCCCTCTTGGAAATCCTGGCCTTCCTTCACTGGCAGAAGCTGTAAGGCAGACTGTACCTTCAGCCAGGGTCAAAATGAGTCCTTCTCATTACTCCTTTCAAAGTCGTCGGATGACCTGCCAAAAGTGGGGCTCAAACCTCTTTTAAAGCCAAATGGGCCCGGTGATTGGTGCAGGATAAGCCTACTTTAATGAACCAATCCTGGGTACCCAACAACAATCTTCTGTTACGCGTGAGGTCATAACCAGAGTGCTTTGCAACAGGAAAGGTAAGGGGTGAAAACATGTACTGCTAAGTCCCACCCATCTTACTGTCCGTTGTGGATCAAAGTGTCTCTCTGGTTAATTGAGCTCTCTGTGGTTCCTGATTAAAAGCAGCAGGTCTCCCTTGAAGCGGCAGTCAGACCAGACTTACGGTCACCGCCAAGCCACATACTCGTACCTTCCTGTACCGAGAGTACACGTGACTATGTGTTTGTTATGCGGCGAGCAGAGGAAAATGTGTGCGGATTAGCCCCACACATTTTCCGTAGGTTGATCTCCCATCATTCAAATTCTTTTTAAAAGCCCAGGCGAGCGCACTCCCCATGCGGATGAACGAATTCCTCACCGATGTGCTGTTGGCAGCTTTAGTTCGGTTAGCACTGTTCGCTGAGTTTTGGTGTGCTCTTCGGTTGGTAGTCGTCATGTTCTGTTTAGCGAGGCTATGTGTGATTTGTTTTGTTGTTGCAGTGTAGTGATGTGCGTGTAGTCTGGTGTGCTTTAGAGGTGTGATTGTGTTTGGTTAGAGTTTGAGAGGTGTATGCAGAGAGGTGAGATTTTTTTAGTGGGGTTGGTAAATGGCATTACGAACTAGGTGCATGCTAAAATTTTCACAATTCTTTCCCGATCTGGTGCCTGGCAATCTCCAAAATTTCTGTCTAGATGTGGCGCGTGAATATCTCCCCATTTCTGTCTAAATGTGACGGAAGGTATCATTCACAGTTCTGTCTAGATGCGACGCAAGGCAATAACCACATTTTGTCTAGCTGCGACGCAAGGCAATATCCACAATTCTGTCTCAATGTGATGCAAGGTATCATTTACACTTGTCTAGATGTGATAGAAGCCAATATCTACAGTTCTGTCTAGATGTGACGCAAGCCAACATATCTAAATCTCTGAAGCAAGTGCATTGACCCGCTGAGCAATGGTTTTGGTTTGCCTTTTTTTAAACCACCATCAAAGGCTAGTTTCTGTGAGCGGGCGGGATCTCTCAAACGTGTGTCCCAACAGTGCCCACACAGAGGCACGCATGGGCATGTGCCATGCACACCAGCGCCTCGGGTGCTGCACAGGGCGCTAATCCCATCAGACACTTGGTAATATGGCTGAGTTAACCCCGTGCCCTCATCACTCGTCTAGCCCTAACACGGACTGGCATCTGGGGTCTCGCGGGCCGAGAGAGCGAGGGTTAGTGCTCCCGGCCCTCCGAGGCGCACCACTCGGCGCTGCGCGCAGTCTGTGGAACGCTGCATGGCTGGGAGCGCCACTGACTGCGAACATCTGTCACGTCTCACCTCTAATCCGGCTAATGCCTGGGCGAGAGCCCCGGCTCTGTGTGCGAGGCCAGGCCTGGTGTGTGTACGAGTATGCCGGCTGCAGATTAGTGGACTAAACACGCGTGCCTACGCTTCTCTGCGGTAATGCGGCCCACACGGCAGCGAATTGTTGAGCGGAAGTTTGGCAGGCGACGCGAGTAGCGTGGAAGAGTCGGGGTCGGAAGCAGCCCAGAAGCTGAGGGCCTAATTCATGAAGCCTTTTTGCAAAGGTGCAGGGATGCGGCGGAAAGTGCACGCAGTACCGTCTGGCGTCATTCTTGAAGTACTACTGCGAGTGGACCCATGACCAGAGTCATACATATCGTTCCATGCTTGCAGTGCCATGCCAAGGACATGGATTGTGGATTGTGTGAGCGGAGGGAATCTCCAAACAGGAATGGCGGCAGGATTCTCCCCACCTGCGGCATGGCAGCATTGGGGAGCATCCACCCTTGACCACAGCACTTCCGGATCCTGGCGCTGCTTCTCACCTCTCCCTTTCATCTATTTCCCCTTGTGCCCCCCTGCCCCTCGCATCTTCCCATTTCCTCCCTTGTCACCATAGGTCCCATGGGGCTTTTATTTTCTAAAGCCTGAAGCTCCCGCTCATTTGGTGAAACTTCAGGCTTTAGGAAAAAAGGCCTCGGCGTCTATCGGCCTCGCTTTTTCAGTCTAAATTGTGCTGCTGCCCCTCACCAGGCTTTCCTTTAACTAAGAGATGCAGTGATCAGGTGATCGCTGGACATTTCAGCTAAAGGGATGCCAGGCGAGGAGCAGCGGCAATATTAAGGTTGAAAACAAGTGGCACTGTCCCCCGCCAGGCATCCCTTTAGGTAATAGATGCAGAGATCAGCACCCTCTCCCCGATGGGGAAGAGGGTGCTGATCTCTACAAAGGGCTGCCTGGCAGGGGTGCCTGTAGCCCATTAAGAGGGCGTGGTCTAATGAGCCACCAGGCAACCCCCCCTTAGGCCACGCCCCCTGGTGAGCCCCGGGTCTCGTTTCCCAGGCCACGCCCCCTTGATGAGCCCCTGCTCGTTTCCCATGCCACTTAAGGGATCCCCTCGCCTGCACCAAAGTGAAGGGGCCCCCCACAACATTATTTTTTTTATTTTTTATTTTTTTATTTACTTGTGCATAATCAAAGATACATGATTTTTACAAGGCTAAACATTGACTAAAGAGATCAGGCGTGTATAGCTCAGTTACCAGAGTTCAAGTCTAGTGACAAGTAAACAGCGGTTTGCCTGTATGTGAGAAAGAGAGTTTCCATTGGGACCTCACCCCTCGCAGAAGCAGTTAGAGCGAGGAAATGGGCTGGGTTGTGCTATGCCCCAAGGGCGTTGATTTTAATAAACGCTGCTTCCAGCAGTTTGGATGTTGCAACAGCCCAGCGGGTTTTTTCCCCAGAAATGAGACGGTACCACCAGATGTCTTCTTCTATTAATTGACGATCAACCCAGCAGGGTGACAGGAAAGCAATTCGTTCTTTCATTAAAGAAGGATAGTTCAGAAGGAGGTGGCGAACTGACTCAATAGAGTCTGGAGCCTTGCATAGTCTACAGCTTTTAGTAGCAGTTTGGTGTCTTATTCCCAAGATTTCTCTTGTGTGAAGTATGTTCAAGCGTGCTCTTAAAAAAGTAGATCTTAATTTCCTATCCAGAAATTTTGAACAATAGGCTAGAGGAGTGTTTAGCCTATTGAACGTAGGAGGGAGATGGCTCAGCAGCTTGCAAGCATGTGCTTGATCATTGGTCGTTATCCAATCCTGATTTTTCAGTTTTTTGCTGACTCTTACTGGATTGGAGATAAGGTCATCCGTGGTACACGCTAGCACATGCAGTTTGTTTTTTGGCATTCAGCCCAGTTGGCAAGAGTCTTGCACTCCGTTGAAGCCATCTCTTGAGCGATCACATTGCAGATGGGGAGCCCATCATTTATGATGATCTTTCTGTATAGTGCTAGTGTAGAAGCATTCACTGTGGCCCTCAATGATAGTAGGCCCAGCTCTCTTCTCACGGCCACAATGGGAACAGAGTTGGGGAGGCCGAGAACAGATTTCCAGATGAAACCCTCCAGTTTCTGCCAGAAGGAGGTTGGTATGGTAAGTGTAGCACCCATACCGTAAGTCAGGGCCGGAACCATTTTGCCCTTGTAGAAATTGATGGCCGGTATCAAAAAAAAATTGCCGTACTTGCGCTCCACCATTCTTAGTTGTGAAGTTAGATTTTTTGCTTTCGCCCATAGATGGTCTTGCATTTTAGCATCCTGAATACTTCCATCAAGAATTACTCCGAGGTATTTGAATTGGGAAACCACTTCAATTTTTGTTTGGTGGACAGACCAGGGCCTAATGTTTTTCATCGATGGCTGATTTTTGGAGAAGATCATGATTTTGGTTTTCAGCTTATTTATGGCCAAGTTGTTGGTGTCCATATATTGGGCTAAATTGTTCAGCTGGCGTTGGAGGCCAATGGGCGTTTGATCAAGCAGGATCATATCGTCTGCATATAAGATGCGAGAAAGCTTGGAGCCACCAAAGTTCAGAGGAAAGGAGCGCACAGTGGATTCTGACTCTTTGAAATCACCCAGAAAGGCAGCAAAAAGCGCCGGGGCCAACGGACAGCCTTGCTTGACTCCTCTTTTGGCTGAAATTTCCTTTGACAGAGACCCTTGTTTATTGAGACGGACACTTAACGTGGTGTTGGAATGCAATGCCATTATTGGATTCAGGATGGCATCTGGGCATTTCCAATTTTTTAACTTGTTCCACAAAAGCATTCTGTCCACTTTATCGAAAGCCTGCAAGAGGTCAATGAAGGCCGCGTATACTGTCGGGGCCCCTTGTTTGATTTTCGCCTTCAAGATGTTGATTATCAAGATGTTTACTGACGTGCTTCCGTTCTTCTTGAAGCCAACCTGAAAGGGGTCTCTGCAGGGGGCCGAGAGCGCCCAGCGGCGGAAGCGGTCCAACAGAAGAGAAGCAAATAGTTTTCCCAGGATGTCCAGCAAAGCTATGGGCCGATAGTTACCTGGTTCTTCTCGACTTCCTTTTTTGAAGATGGGTATTATTATAGCTTTGGTCTAGGATAGAGGGATTTTCCTACTATTGGCACAGTGTTTGAAGAGAAGACTTACAAAGGGAACCCATTCCTTGATGTGAGTTTTTAGGTCCAAGTTGGAGAGGCCATCAAGGCCAGGGGCTCTAGAGGATTTCAATTTCTGAATGGCCATGGATATATCTGTTTTGTCTGATAAATTGGCCCAAGATGCCTGCATCAACTCTACCCGCAGATTTATGGTGGAATGTGGGGTCGTAAAAAGCGCTGTAAAAAATTGGACCCAGGCTGCTTCTGACACTGCGTTGATCATGTTGTTATGTGTGTTGCTCTGCGAATGGTTTATCAGATTACAAAAGTCGGCAGTTTTTTTTGAGGCAAGGACTCTTAGCATTGTTTCTGCGTCGTTTTGATATATAACTGCTCTCCTTGATCTTATCCATGATTTGTAGATTTTGTTGTGGTTTTCCCACACGTCCCACGCTGCCCGTGTATTTGCAATCGTTGGTCTACGTTTTTGTTTTCTTAACTCCTTCTTTTTCTCTGCTATGAGTTTGTCGTAATTATGAGTAAAGGATGGTACAGTAGTCCTCCTAGGCCCCATCTTCTTTCTATGTTCAATCAGAAATGGAAGGTAGTTGGGCCTCTGTATCTTTCCGGAGGTGTTAGGAGTTTTAGCTATCTCAGCATACTGCTGGGTTAGAGAACGCACATTGGCCGCAGTAAGGCGAAGCCAGGTTTGTTGGGGATTCATCTCGATGGAAGGAGAATACTGGTTACACAACTTGACATCGGCTGACCATTCCAGAGTGAGCATGTTATGATCGCTTGCCTCCATTTTCACCACCTGGTAGTTGAGAATTTCTGTAGTTAGTGCCTGTGAGACAAAGATGTAATCTAGAGTTGCCGTCGACTGGCCTCTTTCCCAGGTTGGAATGTGAGTGTCTTTGCCCAAGATCCACGCTGCGTTGTGCATCCCTCTTGCAGTCATGAGGTTCATCCAGGCTTTACCTCTATGTTCCGATTGCGTAGTGGGAACGTCCACAAGAGCTTGTTGGTTAGGGTGGATACAATTCGCATTAAGATCTCCGCAAATTATTGCAAACGGGGTGTTCCATTCCAGCATGATTTCATCTATGGTTTCAGCCATGATTTGGCAGAAGTCTGCTGCTGTTGTTCTTTGCGGGTTCCAATACGTGGTTATCAAAGCTAGAGGGTGCTTATGACGGGTGTTAGTACCAGGGCGTAAGCTGTCAGCCTCGTAGTTCCACTCTATAAGGACTGCCAGAACCCCATATGACCTCTTCATAGTCTTGATGATTCTCAGGTTCTGTCCTGAACGAACCGCAATTAGAAGTCCGGCAGACGGGCGGCCTAGCAGGCCCTTAATAGCTGGTGAAGTCTCAATTTCAAATCCGTCCATCAACCGTTTTTCTTGGAGCCAGGTCTCTTGGAGACAGAAGATATCAAACAATGCTAGATCTACGGTACTGGGTTCCGCTAAGTGGGTGTGTCCTCTCGTATTCCATGAGGCCAGAGTCAAAGTCTTTTGGACACACAACTCGATGACTTCGGAGGATGGTTGCTATCAAGGTCGTTTAGCACTCAGCGCGCCTTTGATCCAGTTCCAAGGACCACCTGCTGAGGATGTTTTTTCCGTAAACTCAGAAGTGCCTTTGCTCTTCCTGGTAGGTGAGCCTTGCCGATATTTTCTTTGGATGTCCTTTCTTGGGGCCGGTGAGTAGACTCTGGTAGCATGTCTCGGCACATATGGTCGCTGTTTATCCATACATTGTTCACGCGGGCTGTCCCTGTTCTTCTCAATACGGCCTCTTCTGTTGGAGAAGTCAGATGCAGCTGCCGCATACATTCGGGCGAGATGGTATGTTCGTCGGGATGGTTCGGGAGAACGAGCTTGTTTATCTGTCCAGTGAGCTACTTCCTGTGAGCGGCGTGTGTCTTGGTTTAGGCCCTAAATGCTTTATTCTTGTCCACTGAGTCACAGAAATGTGCTTTTAAGGCTTTTCTCCGTGCAGAAAGATAATGAGACGGGCTTCGGGGTTTATAGCTGCTAGCAGCGACCCTATCTTCTGTCCGATCACTGGTGTTTTCCGGGGATATTATTTCTGATAACAAGAACCCCAAGGATTTTAATTCATCTCCTACTTCCCGGGAGAGGTCCTGTAATGGAGCGGCGTATATGAACAGGTAAGCCTTGGCCTTATTGTCACTGTGATAAGGCTGAATCCATTTAAAGTCATCAGATTTCAGTTTCTTTAGACTAACTGTCGAATATATGATTTTCAAAACTGTTCTTCGGTTTAGAATCATAAAATTGTCTTTACTGGAGATTTGTTCAATTTTGAACAAACGGGTCTGGTTTTTCCTGATCACTTCTGCCTCACGAGATTGTACACGGTTGTGTGAGTTGTTATGATGGGATTCCGAAGATCCATTTTGGCGATTTTTCTTTGCAGAGCTGTTCCTTGTGGCCGGCGGGTAAAACATAGTTTCCTCCGCGGCTGCTCTATGAGATGTTGAGGTCTTCCAAGAGTGTTCTTTCCGTGGCGGGGTAGTTATAGCAATGGGCCGCTTCTGAGCTTCTATAGACTTTGAGTCTGCAGCTGTTGGGGATTCATCGGGATGAACGGAGATGTTTGCTACAAGACTTGAGTCCAAAAAGTCATCTGCTGATTTTGGCGACTGAGTTAAGTCCGTAATAGAGACTGCCAGGTTGCCCCTTACGGACGATGCGCCCCCTTCTGGGTGGACCTGGGAGGCTGAGCCGCTTATCTCTAGTTTTTGAAGTAGGGACTGGGCGGTCGACCATTCCGTCTCTTCTTTCCCGCTTAATTTTAGTGTTTTTTTCCCCTCAGGTGGGAGAAGCCTCTGGCCGGAGCCAGATCCCCCTGTCAGTGCTTCGCTCACCGTAGATCTATTTGACACTGTTAAAGCTGAGGGTTTATTTCGGAACAAAGGTGCTAGTTCCTCCCTGTCTGTAAATGCATAGGTCTGTGTGGATTTGTGGACCACCACGTCCACAAGTCTTCCTTTGGAGCATGTGCGTGATGAGGAGCAGGGCACGCCTGCCTCCGGCAAGTCTCTTTTTTTTGTTGAGTATCATATTTTAGATCAATTGCCGCAATGAAACCCTCCAAGAAGGTAAGCTTGGATTGAATGATAGCTAAAGATGCAGTATTGTCTTTTGATGTCTCTGCCAGGGACTCATAGAGTTTGCAGAACGGAGCCATTGCTATTGTGATGGCAGACATGATCGTTGTCATGTCCTTCCTGCTAGTAGGTGATTCTTTATGCCTCAGAGATTCAACATCATTGGGTCTTCCATTCCTGGCAGGTGTAGGCTTCAGTTCTATCGATGTTGCATTAGTAACTGAATGTCTCCATCTCAAGCCAGGTTCCTGAGGCGGAGAGACTGCTTTAGGTGTGTTTGAGTGGGCTGGAATCGACGCTTGTGCAGACATCTCTCTTTGGGATGGATATACGTTAGGCTGTAGGAGATCCAAGATCTCTGAGACTCCATTCCGAAGAGGCCTGGCCTCGGGGAATGGAGACTGCGGCACTATGCATAGCGGAATAGTGAGGTTAGCTGCCCCTACATCTGGTTGCGGAGATATTGGTTGCACTGGGGTAGTGATCATTGAGGTTTGTGGGAGCGGGGTGAGCGTGGATTGGACCGCTATAGTGGTTTGCCGAGAGTTCAGAGCCTGGGGAGCATCTGGCTCATCTAACACTGAGCTAGGAGCTGCCACCCCTGTTGTTTTCCTACACTTAGAGGCCGGCGGGGTTTGCTCCAATGCTTCCAGTATCTCAGCATCCGATGGTTCGGAATCAATGAGTGCCTTTCTTTTCCCCTGTGTCTTAAAGAAGTTCAAAAGGGCATTCGACAACATGGGGGTTGAAAGGAGACTTTTCCCCGAGGGTCTTTTTTTTATGGGCTAGGGGAGGCCCCATTTGCTTCGTCTGTTTAGTATTCTTTCCTTTAGGATCCGCCTGATTTTGTTGTGGTTTGTTAGACGGGAAACTTTTACCAATGAGGCCTTGGGACGGGACATTTCTCTGAATCGCCTTCCCTTTTTTTTATATAAGGGTCTTTTTATGTTAGACTGTAGGGACGGGTTTGCACTCCCTCGGGATGCAGAGGAGAGGTCCGAGATAGACTCGGATTCTGATTCTGAAATAACTTCGGGGGGGCCTCTCATCCTTTGAGGGATATGTCGGGCAGCCATGTCCTGCTCGTCGACCCTAGATGGAAGAGGGCCCATAGGTAAATCCACAGTAGGAAGATGTGAAAGTTCCTCGGAAGACGGGGCCATTGTTGCTGGGACTATGGGAGACAACGAAGATAGAGTTTTCCTTGACTCATTAGATTCTGTGGTCAAGACCTCCAAAGGAGCGTGCATCATGGCCGTAATAGTTTGTAGGGGAGGGGCATCTGGTCGAACAGTCAGTTGGTCACGCCTCCCAAGGGAGGTTGCATCCTGTGGCTGGAGATGCGTCTGAGGAGATGGCTCAGGAGGCTTGGGCACATCCAGCATTGCCTCGGTGGAGACAGGCTGGGATACCATTCGAGCAGGACCGCACGCCAGAGCCACTTCCCTCAGGTCCTCCCCCAGGGGTCCTCTGACCCTCACGGGGGGCAGACCACTCGCCGAAGCGGTGTCGGGGCAAGCGGGGCTGGCTAGCGGGAGCGTGTGCAATCCCAGGCCGTAGTTAGCGGCGGAGAGGATTGAGTGCTCTCCGGGGCCTGTCACTGTGGCCTGTGACACAGGCCCGTTGAAGACACAGTTAGTTGCCGCAGAATTCAAAGTGGGGAAGGTCCTTCCGGGAAGCAAAGAGTTTGCCGCTTTTATTCCACTAAGGCCATCTTGCCCCAAAAAAGGGCTAGTGGACTTACAGTTCATCACTTGGACTGAGTTGGACAAAGGAGCAGTCAAAACAGCCAATGGCAGGTCCATATTGGAAATCGTGGGTGAGTAGGTCTGTGTTAGAAGCCGATTTATTTTGACATCGCTTCGCAGGAGGCGCTTCTCCGGGTCTTCTTCCATCTCCGAAGGGCTCCAAGAAGGCAACGGAAGGTAAGATAGGGGAAGGGGAAGGAGGGGGGAGTGGGGGAGAAGACAAGAAGTAGGGAACAAGGACAGAAGGGAGGGACTGTGGACGGGGGAAGGCAGGAAGGGAAGAGTACGGGGGGGTGAAGGCCGGGGAGATGGAGATGAAAGAAGGAGGGAGGAGGGAGGAGGGAAGATGTAAAGCACGGGCCGCCTCGGACAGGGAGTTACTGTTTTTTTTTTTTTTCTCCAGCAATGAAGGCAGAGCAGACAGATCGTACGAATAGGACGCGATGCAGTGCTTGTTCAGAGAGTCATGGTAAAAGTCAGACGGGAGAGGTAAATTAGACAGCCTACCTCCCGTCAATGCTGCAAAGGCCTCCGCTCCACTCTTCACGTCCTGATGCGGACTGGTGCAGACTGGAACTCTGCCCGGAACTCCGCGCGGAAACAGAGTTTTTAAAGGAAATGGAGGCTATTTTTCTTAAAGGTGCAGGTCGTCGAAAAAATAGCGTGTAGACAGGAGAAGCCGCAAAAGCACGTCCTTTCCCAACAGTATCTGGTGCAGACTGGAACTCTGCCCGGAACTCCGCAGCACAAGGAACCCTTCAAATAAAGGAAGAGAATCAAGTGTGGGAGCAGAGGGCTGTTAAGTGTATTAAAGATGGCCCTCACTTCAGAAAATGTCGGGTTGGCACCCTTCACCGCGGCCTCCTCCTCACAGCAAGTAAACACCTGGTGATCCTGCCTTGAAGAGCAGCACCCCGTTGCCCGAGGGGGCATAGCCATCACTGCTGTGCAGGGGTGCTACAAAACCTACATTTCGGGGGCTAACCCTTCAAATGTGGGAGAGGCGCTAACTTCAGCAATGGTGGGGGAGGAGCAAACGTATTTGTGTGGGGGGCATTTAACTTCTTTGCGCATTCTGATGAGACTCTTCTAGTGAAGCTTCAATGTTACGAGCTGTTAACTCTCTCCTTTGGATCTGAAAGCACCCGCTTAAGGACTGCTGTGAGAATGAGTGGTCTCCTGTCCCCTCCCTAGCCTTCCAATCACTCCCATAGTATGCAAGTACTAAACCCACATCAAGATTTCAATTGCCTAAAAATGTATTCATATGAATGCAGGAGCTAGCAGCGAAACACGTTACGTTAGTAATTGCAGGGACTATGTACACATGGAAGCCCAGGCGCCATTTAACATCTGTGTCCTGTTCTTTCCGGCCACGGCTCTGTAGGTTGAGTCAACATAGCACACAATTTTGGGGAATGGGGGGCTGAATCCCGGTCAGCTGAATGGTGTTGCATCACTGCAGCTGTGCTGCCATCACATCCGCCCAATGTGGTAGCCCACTGCCATGAGTGGCACCGCACAAAACGTCACCCCGCATCCCGGTCTGAAGTTATGGTAATCATATGGCCCCCCGTTAGCCTGGAGAGATCCTGCAATTACTGCTGTGGACCTGGATCTCTTACTTCAGCGCGACACACTGCACAATGTTCACCACTGCAAGACCGGATCAACTATGTGGCGTTGCTGTGAGGTGTGGGAGTGCCACAGAGTAGTCTTAATCAGTGTCTGCCTCTGCTTGCCAGTGGCCCTGCCCTCATTCCCCAGACCATTCTGCAGAATCCCAGGCCTTATCGGCATACATGGCCAGGGCTCAGAATTAAGCAGGGTTCCCCCAATGCTGCCTCATCAGTCGGGATGACCTTAGCCTATGCAGCCCAGCATTAAAGACTCCCAGGGGAAGACCACTAGGGGGCGCAGACCAGCATGGTCGCATCATAGAGGAGCTCCACTCACCCCGTCCCCCATGGCAGCTAGAACATGAACAAAAGCACCTTTTTTTTGTAATTTATCGGTGTGAAACGTGCGATGGAGCACCCAGTGCCAAAGAGAAGGAAGGAAGCAACGGCTGAGTGGGCTGCATTGCATCGTGGCACAGCACCAGCACATCCAGTGTACAAGTCGGAGCACGAGACTAGGAGGTGAAGTCTCTGGTGTCCTGTGACTTTGTGCGGTGTCTCAGACAGCAGTGGGCTCATCAGGAGGGCCAGCCCTAGATCAGGCTTGATCTCACCATTGTATGCCGCATTCCAGGAGGCCGGGCAGGTCGTGTGCTTAAAGTGTTCGGGCCAAGTGGGAGCGAGATCTGGGGAGGGAAATTGATGTGGGATTGTGGGGCAAGATGTGATGCAGAGCATTTAAGACATCTATCTCATGCCAGTATAAGCTTTATGGTATCAGGTTGCTGCATAGGTGGCCATATGACCCAGTCCGCCTTTCCAGGATGTTCACGAGTTTGAGCATGCTATGTTGGCGTGGTTGTGGAGGGCGCACCACATATTGTCATATGTGGTGGGACTGTGGGGAGGTGCAGATTTACTGGACTGAGGTGCTGGGATGGATTAAGGAAATTGAGGGGATCTCTCGTATTGCAGTCCCCCTGTTGGTCTTATTCAGCTTGGAGGAGGTGGAGGGGGTATATAGGAGCCTACCTCATATGGAGCATTTCTCATTGTTGGCAGCTAGGGCATGCCTTGTGGCCCAATGGAAGAGGGAGAGGCTGCCTAGTCAGGGGAATGGGCTGCGAAAGCGAAGGAGATTTACCTGATGGAGAAAATCACGGCTCCTCTCCACGGGGGAGTTGTGAGCTGGTTGGGTTTCCGCACGAAAGCATGGGGGTGTGATGGCCCTCGGGGGAAAAGGTGGGTCGGTGGTTATGGGAGTTGTGATGCTGAAAATGCATCGGAGGGACAGGGCCTCCGTATCCTTGTCCTTTACTGCTTCTTATCATGTGTTCTGTCGTGTTTTCCGGGCAGGAGTTCATGTGGGACTCCTGGCGGTGCAGCTCTCTTTTGGTTTGGTGAACAGACCCATGGGATACCCTTATGGCACCCATGGGTGGGGGTGCAACCCTGTACCCCTAGTTTATGTTTTTGGGCACCTGTGTGGGACCCACAGAGCAGGGTATGGGCTGGTGGCAGCTTCATGCTGAATTTGACAGGTGCTCTGAGTATCCTCCATTTTTGGGATACCTAGGCCCTGGCATTGGAATCAGTTGATTCCTGATAGGAAACAAGATGGCCACTGTGGCCTCTTGCTTTCTATTGCCTGTTACCTTGTTTTCCCAAAGTCCTGGGAAGCCCTGACTCTGTCCCTTTCCCCTGACTGGCTGTTTGGTGGAAGTTCCATATATGGTGTTGTTGTGAAGTCCAGGCCAGACTGGCTGGAGCCTTCTCAGTGATTGTATGTTGTGGGTACACCCTGTGGGTGGGACCTGGGTGAATGGAGTGTGTGACCAACATGCACTTCATGTTGTGGATGTCTGGTTTCTTTTCTGGTGTTTGACACAATGACTGAGACAACCCTGCCCGAAACTGGTATGAATGCAGTGTGGAGTGTTGAATTGTTGGGTACTTGTCCCAATACACCACTTGTTGTGAGTGTCTGGAGAGAAGTGAATGGCCTGAATGCACTATGCACCTGATTGGCTGCCTGCCTGTATGAATGCCCTTCGGACCAATTGGTTAGCTGAGTTTGACCCAGCAGAATGAATGGGAGATCAACAATTATGTCTGGGGGCCTCTCAGTGCTAGAATTTGTGTTCAGAAGCTGAGTTGTCACTTGAAGAGTAACTGGAACTGCTTATCCATGACGTCCAGCTGGAAGAAGAAGAACTGCTGCTGCATTTGTTTCAACCCGATCCGAAAGCTGTCGAGTTCATCAAGGACTGATCCGAGGGAGGACCTGGTTGGGTGCCCTCTTCCCGTGCTCTGAGGGACCATAGAGCACCGATAACCTTTGCCGAAGCCCCATGGAAGTCACAGCCTCGAAAGGCTGCTGACCGGAGATGGGGACCGCCGAGGAGAACGAAGTAAAGCACCCGGACATCGACGCCGTCGAAGTCCATTGCCGTCGACCAGGGTTCGGTGTATCGCTGTAACTGCTGGACGCACGTCGAAGCCGGGTTGCCCAGAAGAGGGGACCGCTTGACGCCGTGCCGCTGATGACCACAGCTGCACGCTCCTTTGCCTAAGACTTTTGATTCACGGATACGCTTGTCCGCACCGCCGCCCGCCTTTTCCCGCTGGAGAAGGCCAGGCCGTCGACGCGCTGAGGAGCATCCACCGGTGGGTTTCCCGCCACCCAAAGACCACAAAGAATTTGACTACTCGACGCCCTTGTCAGGCCACAGTTCTTCAGAAACTCTTTGCGGTCCTGAACTATCAAACACTGAGGTGCCCCGCACACCTCATCCTCGCAGGATGTTGCTGACGAGCACTGCCTGGATCGACACCGTGGTCTCGGCACCATCAAACTTTTCATCGACACCGTCGATGCCAAGTTCACCTTCTTCGACGCCTCTTGATGATCCGTGGCTCCTGCTTTAAAGGGAGTCACTCAAGAAGGATCCATCGATGCCTCATCGAAGAACTCTGCTCTACCAGATACATTGGGGAGGTAGAAACCTTATAGAAGGAAATAAGACTTCTAGAACAATATATGGACTGGGCTTGTGATATATGTTTAATTTACATGTTGCCCAGGTTGGGGGATCTCCACACAGAATTGTGCCTAGTTGGTAGGGGTCAATATTCTGCCCATTGTTCTAACCAACTGATTTTCTCCTATATCTATTGTTGGTTACTTTTATTCCTTGATCCGTGTGACATTTGACCAGAGTATAGTTGATGCACTTTAAAGAGATCTGATAATAATTGTGGTACCACTTTAGAACTGTATATATTTGCCATTGTGGGTTTTCTGAGCACAAAGTGAGTTATTGTGATAGTGCACATAACCTTGAATATTAATTATATAAACACTGTGTTTCAACTAATACAGTGTGTGGACATTCCTTTGTGGGGGCTTGGGGACTACACTGTATTTAAGAACCAGCCTGCATCACCTTCTGAGAAGCTAGGCCTTGACTGCTCGACCAGCGCTACCCTATTGAGAATCTTGACTGGGGTCCTCTGTGCCTCTCCTCTACCATATAGAGAGCAGGAGTACAGACACCCCCCTCCAGTCTTTACAGGAGTGAGCCAGGATAATTGGTTTTCTTGCCCCTCTGGTTGATCTCCCGGTTCATTGGAGTACATTGCCTGCTTGATCTACGTTTAATGTTGTTCATGGGGATACCGGGGGATGAGGCTGTGGGGAGAGAGGGAGGTTAAAGGGGTTGGTCTTAAATTGTGATTGTGCTGCTTAAGTGTTCTTCTTGAAATTGCCTTTGCTCCATGTAAAACCAATACAAATTTGAAATAAAAGACTCCCAGGGGTGCCCATCACCAGAAATAGCTCAAGCCACACCTGGCATATACGTGGCCCCGCTTAAAGAACTGATGTGGGCCCCTTGCTGCTGTTACTGCCCCAGGCCACCCTGCACACATGGCATATGCTTTCAGATGCTACCTGTGGCCAAAGTTCTATGTGGAACCATGCCCAGGAAGCCACGGCAGGCTGCCAGCATCAAGTAACAAACCCTTTAGTCAAAAGACCTTTTATAATAATAATAATAATTATTATTATGATTAGGGTATTTGTGGACCGTAGTCTTAGCTTCGGGAGGCAATGTAGCACTTTACAATCATAGGGGGAAGAACATGCTGAGGGAAGCAGAGAAGCAAATGAGCGGGGAGCTAAACGGTGGGGTAGGGCGAGTAGTTTGGTAGCAAGGGATCTACAAGCAATCAGAGGAGGATACAGTGGGGAGCAGATCACCCCGTCTCACGTAGGGCGGGGAGTGGAGGGTGTGTGGACCTAGGTTTTAGGGATGAGCCATTCATTGAAGAGGAGGGGTTTGAGCTCCTTCCGGAACTATAAAAGCAAAGGGGTGAGTCTTATGTTGATGGGGAGATGGATCCAGAGTTTTGGGGCATAGACAGAGAATGCCTGTCTTCTGGTTCTTTGCTTTCTGCACCAGCAGAGTTCAAGTCTGCACATTCCCTTACATCTGGTGGATAATAGGCCTCCAGAGATGCTGAGCCTCTCAGCGATGTAGCTTGCAGACTTCAGGGTGACAGACTTGTAGAGGACGCGGTGGGACTTGAGGATGATACGGTCTTGCATTGAGAGCTTGTGCAGTTCGAGGAGGGTCGGGTGATGTCGAATTTGCAGAGCCCTTTGATGAAAAGTGCTGCAGCATGCCATTCACATCTCAACAGTACCAGGGTAGTCACCGGAAGTCATTCCAAAAGGGCATTGCCACCATACAGGTAGGAGAGACCAAGGCTTTGACAGCAGACCTGAAGTTGTTTTCTGGGATGAAGAGCTTGATTTTCTGGAGGAGAGAAAGTTGATACCAAGCCATTTGTGTCTTTCTTGCTATGTGCTGTTTAAACGAGCGCAGTCTGTCGATGTCGAACCCAAGGGACTTAGTACAGGTAGTCAGCTGGGATGTGAAGCCCTCATGGTTTATAACAGAGAGCTAGGTCCGGATGCCAGCATCTTCGGTGTTGTTGGTCAGCTGTAGGATTTCAATCATTTAGGGGTTGAGATTCAGGTAAGCACTGGACATCCACAATTGGATCAATGTGCGGCAGGCCTCGAGCTTGTTTATGTCCTCTATGGACGACATCTTCACGGTAGAACTGTGTGTCTTCTACTTATTGGTAGACGTGGATATTGTTTGCGCGAGGAGGGTTCAGAGTGGTTCCATGTAAAGTTTGAAGGTCACGGGAGAGAGGATGGATCCTTGCGAGATTCCACAGGTGATGAGTAGAGTTGGTTTTACTGGAGGAATCCATTTGTCCGAATGAATGGCAATTAGCAAGGTATGATTTGAACAGTGGCGGGTGGTGAGTTTGAAAGCTGGTGAGACGTAAAGATCCCCGGGTGAATTTTTCAGAGCGAGCCCACACCACCCAAGTGGTGTGATTCTCCCCCCGCACATTTTTTTTAAACTGGCCTCCAAAATATGCTATTTACTGTCCAAAACCCACCGAAATATGACATAAAAAGTATTAGGTTTTACATACTAATGGTGGTACATTATTCTTACGTGTGCAAGTGTGGTGGTGTATTTTACAGCAGCTTGTAAATGTGAGAATAGCTGGTACTGTGGTGTATACATAAAGAAATTAAGCATTAATGATAGCAGCTGCAAAATGGTGCAAGTGCCTGGGCATATAATAGCCTGGCTGGCAAATGCCTAATAATTATAGACAGGCCAAAGCTAATGGCTTTGCCAATGCTTGTTTTTAATAGTCCTTTAGTGAAAGACATGTGTAGCGTTTACAAATCAAGTGGCAGAAGGCAAACCTGGTTAAGACATTTTTATTACACCAGAAGTAGGTCTACAGCTCCATCAAGTCATTAACTCTTAGAAGACTGCTTTAAAAACACTGGCAGGCCCTAAAGTACGAAGTTTAATGGTAAGGCTTGAATGAATCGACTTGAGCTCATAGAGTTCCCATGAAGAGGAGTTATGGGCGGGGAAGGGAGGGTACTACGAGGAAATGGCCATAGAGATTAGCATGGCGATGGGAAGTCAATGGGTGGGCAAATAACCAAACAGCACCAACAAGCTGTGTGTCCCTCCACATGTGCCATTTCTCCCTATCTGTACGCTAATGCACACGTTTTGCCTAATAGGTGGCGCAAATAGCCCAAACTAATAAGGCCACCAGTTCATACAATGCGGATTATGCCACAAATGCCATGCAGGCGTGACATCACTCAGTCATTGTCTACGTATGGCTGAATTATGTTCTGCATAAAGGAGGTCTCTTACCTGGATGAGAGAGTCTCAGCAAATTCCTCTGCAATGCATGCCTCCCAGTTATGGGCGCTGGCAGTCACCCACCTCTCGGCAGAGTGATGTGGCTTTTGATCCCCGTGTACAAGAAGTGATAGAAGGGGTCAAGTCCTAAAAATAGAAGTGGGGGGGACTCATCAGCAAATGCAATGGGTTGTGCTGTCGCCAGAAATTAGCATACTAAGGTGAAATATGCTAGTTTCATTAAATTAGCTTTGTAATTGTATAACTACCCAAATTGCACATGACGAATGGCATTTGTCTTTCATAAAATCAACACACACACAAAACCAAGACAGGATATTTGCTTCTAATAGTGTTTTTGAAAACGTTAAAAGGTGTGCATGTTTTAAACTCCACAAACCTACACAAATGTTTTCTCTGGAACTTGCAGTACCGAAATGGTACTGCAAGTTCCAACGATAAAGTCCAATGTCCAACATTATAGTGTAATCGGGCTGGGTGCCCTGCCATGCATATGTCCATGAAGGTCCTTTGCTATTGCAGCGGGATCTCCTTCCTACATTCGTCGCCACTCGCCACCCCTCCACCCAGCTTCTACTTATGGGGAAAGCTGGCCTGCTGCCTGGCCTAGATGTGCGCATGCCGCTGCAGTGCACGCAACGCACACACACAAATAGATGATTTTTATTCAGTTAAGTAACTGAATAAAAATCTTTTTTTTATTCTGTGCAAGCGCTGATGCGGCAGGGCCGGCCGGCCAGGCCTGCCAGGGTCTGATGCAGCAGGACAGGCCCAGTCAGGCCTATGCCTGAATCAGGGCCCAGGGCTGCCAACTGCCCCACACGCCCCAAGGTGTCTCCAGCACCGGACGTTGCTGGAGACACCTTGGGGTCCGCAAGCAGTCAGGCACCTCTCTGGCACGGTCACACCATGCACCACAGGCTTCTTTCTGAGTCGGGCTGGGCACCTCTCTTGTCAAAGACGAGAGAAGGGCCCTGCTCGATTCAGAAAGAAGCCTGACTTCTAATGCAGGCAGCCTTCGTGACACAAGACCCCAAGTTGCCTACACGGCCCCTACACTCAGCACTGAAAGACGTGTAGGCCCTGGCCTGCACGTCTTTCAGTGCTGACTGTGTAGGGGCCGTCATACACACACGCCCGAAACAGTGGGTACTAATTTACCGCAGGCAAGGGCCCAGGCTGTCTCTCTCTGGTCTCAGCAAGTCCGGTCGTCTTGTCGCTCTCGTCGGGAAGAGAAGTGTAATGGTGGCGCAGGCGCACGTACACACCCTACGCCACCTGCATAGATACAGTAATGTCATTGGCTGTTTGCCAGCCAATGCAAGGTTTGTCATTGGCTGGAAAACAGCCAATGACATTACTGTAGCTAGGGGGTGGGGGAATCTTCAGTGTGCTGTTTGCGCACATTTTATGCTGGCAGGGCCACCCGTTAAGTGTCCCACCAGCCTGCTAATTAAAGGGGCTACGTAGAGTAGCCAGAGTAAGTTTCCCGTTTTTCATTCAAGCTACTTTGTCCAACTTTGTGGGTAGAATTAGGGTTGATGGATGTATATAGGTAATCACTCTGTTTGATTGTACCAGATCTGCCACACAGCTAGATAGACGGGTACTACCGACATGGATAAGTGTCAGCTAATCAGCTGGACTGAGGGTGAGGGAGTTAATCCAGAACATTGCTTTGTCCTAGGTGACGCACTGTGGAGCACAGCCATTCACAAGGTGCTCAAGCTGACTGGGTCCCTAGCCAGCCACACCAAGTGCTGCGGTAGAGCCTGTGACCCAGCGGGGACTACTATCCTGGTTTGCCATTGACCCCATGAAGTCAACCCTGAAACACTGCCCTCGCCATGCATGGGAGAGACTCTCCAGCGATGTGTCTTCTTTGGGCCTTAACAATGTGAATGTTGTTGCAGGCCAGCCCGCCACCTCTTCCTAGACTGAGGCAGGTGTTGCCCAGCGCTGAGTATTGTCCGGGCACATCGTCCCGAGTAGGTACTATCATTGCTGCGCTCACAAGCACTGCTAGTTCCAGCATGCCTAGCAGGCAGGCCAGTTCTACACCTGGGGATAGAGGCACCAGACTGAGTCCACCCTCCATTGCTGACGCTTTTAAACTCTTGCTTCGGGAAACCATCTTGACACCATCTGAGCATGGGCACTACATCCAACTGAGACAATTCTTGGGGGACAAGCCTACCCCGCAGGGCAAAGACGAAAATTAGATTTGGATGGAATAGGCCAACCACCAGATGGTGCTGGCCTGGCAAGCTTCTGAAAGATATAAGCTTCGCAGAGTGATTGCAAACCTGCAAGGTCCTGCACTGAGGGTAATCCAGGCACTTTGTGCAATGCATCCAGGCCCCACCACAGAAGACATCCTGTAAACGCGGCATGGGGTCTTTGCAGCAACATAATCTGGTGCAGTGTTAGTGGTAAAATACCACACCTCCTGCCTCTAACTGGTTTATAAGCTATCAGAATATCTCGCCAAGACCAAACCAATTTATCAGCTGGCCTTCCAGTAGGTAGGGAACAATAGTGAAGATGGAAAAATATGATTAACTAGTGTAGAAGCCTGTGTACACGGGTCAAAGTGCAGGTTTACATTGACACAGTAGAACCACTATATACCCTAAGGAAACAGCTCCCTCTAGCGGTGACAACAGGTGAAGCTATCTGAACTGGCATTGTCTCTATATATCCTAAGGCAACAGCTCCCTCTAGCGGTGACAACAGGTAAAGCTACTGCATCAGACAAACATACAGGAACAAACATACATCTGGTCTTTTATTATATTGTTAGGTGGGCTCTTGAAAGTTGAACCGTTATGGTCCTTTTAATTAAGGTAACACATCGTACGATGGATGGGATGGAGAATAACTCTCACACCAAACAAGAAGACCGACTCAGGAAGTTGGCAACATTTCTGTTGTATTCTCAATTGTCGAAACAGGGAGTACAACGGACATCAGCGGACGTCGCAAAGCACGATCTCATTACATTTCATAAAAACTATTACTCTTATAGCAAAAACTCATCATACGTGATGTCATACTAGAGGCAAACAACAAAAACCTATGGGGGATTGTGGTTGGCTCAAGGGGAACATCTAAGTATACTTTCTATAAAGGATAGGATTGTGATTGGGTCTCTACAGTCAGGTGGACAACTCATGCCCACCCCTAGTGCACGTCATCTTCATCAATTATTAGCTACACGGCACACCATTGGCTATCAAACTATAAGGCCCTTCGTTATATGGCCTTCTACAATTGGTTGGCACGCTTGTACCCTTCTGGAACATTCAATTCTCTAGCAGCATGTAAGCTGGTACTCCAGGTGCTGGTGGGTGGACTTGACCGTACCTCCCCACCCAATTAGGCCATCATCTCTCATCACTCATGCCACCTGCCATTCAGATTGTCTTTGAACTTGGTCTTGTAGTTGCTTCTCATCTCTGGGAATATAAGGGAGTGTGAGCACGTTCTTATCAAGGTTCAGGCTCGCATGCCCACATCTATTTCCATCTTGGACTAGCATTTAATTGTCTTAACTGAAGAAACTTGACTCTCATGGTATGCTCTCTTTGCAACTTAACAAGGGATGCCTTAGTGTCTCACATTCACTTGTTCTTCAAGGACTGATGGCCAGTTTTGGCTGCTCTTAGCCGTAGAGACCAGGCCGAGCAGTCTTCCATTGGTCCATCTTCAAGCTTCGGTTTATTCTTTGCTGCAACACACACACAGCTATCAATCCTCCTTTCTGCACGGGTTGAGCTTACTAGAATTGTGGCATCGAATGTCCAGATTCTACATATATATATATATATATATTGGCGGCACCGCCTGCAGTCTATTCACTATGTATAGCCAGCCTTTACCATTACTTAGTCTACTTGCGTAGCATCTGTACAGTTATAAAACGACTTGCATTTTCTGCAGTGCTTCTTCACACATGCAATCTTCATTCCGCACATGAAAGTCTTCTCGATTCTTTATTTCGCCATCATATTATATATCGTCTATGCATTCTCTTCCTTGGCCATCCTTCTTAGTGCGTCACTCTCATCTCTTGTGACGTCACCTGCCTCTCTTTTTCACATCTTCACACTTCTTCAGGGCTCTCCCTCAGGAGACCGTCATCCTTTCGGGGATACATCACGTAGGGTTTTCTGAGTGGATACCTTGTCTCAAAGGCTCTTTGTGGTATGGGTACCATTACTTGCATTGTACATGTTGCAATTTCCGGTTTCCAACATATAGGCAGAATAGCGGTGGGACTTCCTGCAGAGGCATTCGGCTGCTCCTCTACAAAGTCTTTCACCTCAAATGTGCATGCTGATCCCACATAGGTGGGGGTAGAACCCAAACCTCTTCCCATTTGGGAACAGTTAAATCATTATATTTGTTCTTTTATAACAAGCTTAATACTTGTTTCTGACCGCGGGATCGCTATTTGAACCTGTGTTGCGCTGAGTTGTCTTGCTTCCAAGACAAACACATTGCCCTGAGCTATCCCCCCTCACCATCCAACGCATATGTGAGTATCGGGTAAACACAAATGCATGCAGGAGGCTGGCTTTGGCTCCCTTTTGCCCGCAGCTACTCCCTCCTCGGGCACGCAAGCTCACTATGTGAATCCAGGGATTTGAGGACAGGGAGATATGGGTGCAGAGATTGAGGGGCATTCACCCCCCCTCCACAATCTGACTCACATCTCCTCATAAATTAGCCCCCCCCTGCTATTTTTGCCAGTTGCAAACGGCATCTAAAGAGGCATGGCAAGGAAAGGTGTCCAGAGCATCGCATGGTGTTTCTATCTTCCACATCTGGATTCTCTTCCTCCTTTTTTACCTGCTCCGATCATGCATAGACCACATGCAGGAATGTGAGCCTGGAGACAGTGGACTTTCAGAGCCCCATATAGTTTCACAATCCTTCCCATCTATGGGCCCATCAAGAGCTGCCACTAAAATATGCTCAAAGCGCCCGCGCCGTGCACCAAACATATATGGGACTTTCGAACATTATCCAGGAACTCAGCCGAGCCACATGTGAATGTTCTGAAGTGAATTGACATGTCTTTATTGGCTTCAATATGTGTCTATGCATCCATGTGTGTTTCTAATCTGTGCCCAGCAAACCCCTAGCCTGGCTCCCTCTCCTAATAAAATTGTGTCTGGTAAACAAGGGAGGACTTTTTTCACAAGGATCCATGCTGTTGTTAACACACTCTTGGCGTGAGCCATGCTATCTTTCCCTCTGTGTGTGGTTCGTAACCGATCTGCGTGCACTGTCCCAGTTCGAACCACCAGTGAATTTCTTGGGGTACCCAAAGTGGTTGAAGTGTACGAAAAGAAGTAGTGGAACTAAGTTCCCAGCTGGCCTGCCCCTGCTCCCCACACACCCCATTGCTACGCCCGCTCCCACACACAATCCAAACCCCTGCACCTGCTATTTAAGGGAATGTTCAGTGCAGCACACTTGTTTCAACTTCTGGTTGGTTTCTTTTTAAAATAAAAGTATAGGAACAGTCAAACCTTTTTTTTAAAGTAGAGGAGCACCGCTCCCGCCCATTTCGACCAATGGGTAAACAGAATGCCTTTTAGGGGTCTCTATGTGCAAACACCCCCTCTTGTGCCCTTATTCACCCCTCTGTGGCAAGCAACCAAGCCTCCACTTGTGCCTCAGCCCAATCTTCCAAACATTGTACAAGATTCAGGCCACCCTCCTCCAACTTGCACTTCTGTTGGGCCCCTGCAGAAAGGGACAGGGCCAGGACAAGGACAGCCCCATTAACATTTCTTATTACCTACAGTCATTGTTTTACTGTTACAAGCAAAGAAAGGCAGAGCCCGTGATTTGCAAGCAATTGTCTGACGACCGTGAACACTGCCACCTCCTGACCTCTCACCCCTCCGCTACACAGTCATCTAAATTCCCACAGGCTTCATACACCATTGGGAACGCTGGTGCAACCAACACTACCCACATGTTTATCCACCACAACTTCACCCACCGGGTGTTATTTCAAATCAAATGCAAATTGCATGCAGGGTACCACCAACGTTAGCATTTACGTGCTGCAAGGCGTGGTGCAAAAGTAAAGAGTAAAACAAGGCGAAATCAGCGTTTTTTAAATGGATTCTTATGGACTCCACCTGCTCTTTAGCAGGTGGTAACTTAGGCAGATTCCATAGCAATCCATTCATTTTTTACCTGCATGATAGTCTCATGCAGGATTTAAGCACAGTGCTCTGCCAAGAAGCAGGAGGAAAGCACAAAAACACTTGTGTACAGGCGCGGTATAAATGACATATCACATCATTTCATATCAGCAGAGATGCAAATGTCTCCACATTGGAAGGGGGCGAAAATGGGCCGGCGCGCAGATTGAAGCTGCATAAGTGGTGCGGCTTGTTTTTTTACACTTTCCGTTCTGCGCTCCAGCCAATCTTACAATTACCCCCATAGTTTCTACCTGTAGCCTCTTGCTGCGATGACTGGACAGCCTTAGTACTGCCTCTTGATGTGGTCATGAGGAGGCTTGTTGGTGCGATAGTTGCCCCTGTACGATAATGTATATCTAAGTAGAGGTGTATGTCTGAAACCCAGATATATATAAAGACGAATCGGTGCTGCAGTGTTGCGCACTCACAACCCAGCCCTCCCTCAACATGCCAGCCTCCTTTATGAAGCATGGCTGCCCAATAATGCTCTTTGTCATCTGCTAGGAAGGTTTGACACGCTTCCCAGGTAACCAGATATACCTTCTCTCGGGGTGGGAGGAGAGATGGGAGCTTCAAAGGGACCCCGTAAACATAATGGGGAACTCACCACAAGGAGATAATGACTGGAGACCTCTTGATCTGAGGCAGAAAAAAAGGGTAAGGGGCAGGACAGTCTATTTTGGAGAGGGCCTCCACACTGCGGTAGGGGCCAGTCACCCTGGATTAGCCATGTACCCACTTCCTTTCTGATAACCCCTAAATTCCAGCAGACAAAGCATTCTGGGAACTGACATCATAAGTAATTACAGCAGCAAGGATTGGCCCCTTACACAAGGCTTGAAACAGACCAATCCCCTTTGGGAAAGTGACTACACAAAGGGCCGAATGCCCATCCATTGATTCATCATCTGGAATCATCTGGAAGAACCGTCTTGAAGAATCAACTTGTAACCATCTTGAACAAGATTTCACTTGATCCTTGGTGGAGTAAAGGCTGATCAAAGTTCCCATCCGTTTGGTGAAGACAAGGATTTCCAAGGAGGATGCAGAACTACTCCATAACCTCTTCAGGGGAGCATAGGAAGTGACCGCCTGGGGAACACCCTGACTGCAGCTGGATACTGATACCCAGGACTCTGGCTGCTGATGTAGCAAGCACTACCTGTCCCCTTGGGTACCGTCCTGGCTGCAAATAGCAGAAGACAGACTCACCTTTCCCCAAGGAAACTGTGAAGGGCCTTGCAACGCCCCGAACACAAAAAGAAGCTGCATTTGGCTCTTGTTGCAATTGTGAGCTTCTTCCAGCCACTGCAACTGGTTCAAGCATCTTCAAGATGTGGCAGACACCCAACGTTGCTGTCTTTGATACTCTCAACTTCAAGCTGCTTGGCGCTCCTTCAAGATGACCTGCACATCGTCGCCTGTTCCATGCTTCTTCGAGTCACAAGCCATAAAATAACCCTTGAAAGAAGGAGCATTAGTAAGTGTTTTGACCAGACGTCCCGGTAGGCTAGTGGGTAAGTCTCTCAAATTTACTCCTGACGACCAGAGTTTGAATCCCGGTTTCAACAACAAAAATTGATTGCATACTTTAATTTGCTGGATCTGAGATTCAGGAAGACAGTTTAAGGCAGATCTCGGAACTGGGAAAATCCAGCACAATTACCACCGTTGGCCATTGCCGCTTGTTGAACCGCATCGCTGTGTTGAATCCTGTCGAGCAAGCTTGCCTATTCAAAGCCAACTAGACATACTTAAAATTGCCCAGAAACATGGATCAAAAATGTTGAGGTTATATACAAAAAACAAACCCAAGGTGGGAACCTCGTCAACCACTGGTACCTTGAGGTAAGGCCATATAATCAAACAAAAAGTGGTGCCAGGGTAGCAAGATAAACTGATGAGAGCAAGGCAGGAATTTATAAGTGTTAAATCATTATTTTTATTTTATTCAAATTTGAGTATAAAAATATATCGAAATCATTGAACATTTTTAATTAATTCTTATTAAAAATCATCCTAGCGTCATGCATTCATTCAAACTAATATAAATCCTAAAACATTTCATTATTTTAAGAAAAAATTCCAATTCATTTCCACATATATTTCTGACAATAGTTCACTCCAAACAAAATATCGACTATCGGTGCCCAAACATATAGATCTTCTTTAGAAAAAGGGCTTCCCAGTTGGCAAATAGTTTCGACTTGACAGATTGTGTGTGTCTTCATCAGGATAGGTGAACATTAACAAAGTTCTAAAAACGGATAAGATACAGTTAAAATACTGTTAAAAAACAAAACTCCTGTCTCTTCTCACTCAGTTTATCCAGCAATATTTTAGGTCAAAACTAGGGCAGGGACCCATATGGTCCACCTCTAACCCAAAAGTTAAGTCATTTAGATAAGCCGTGAGGACCTGCTCTCGAACCTTGACTCCAACACTCCATGTGTTCTCATTTTGCTCGATCTCTCTTCTGCCTTTGACACTGTCAACCATGCCATCCTGCTCAACCGTCTCCGTGATAACCTCAGTATCACCGGTCAGGCTCTGGCCTGGCTGAATTCTTTCCTTTCAAATCGACCCTCCCAGTTCCAACTGGGGTCCTTCCTGTCTGACATCTTTTTCTCTACCTGTGGTGTCCCCCAGGGATCTAACCTCTCTCCCTGGCTGTTCAACCAATATCTGGCACTCCTTGCCCACCGTATTGCCGCTCTCTGCCCCAACTTTCAGTGCTATGCGGATGATACCCAGCTCATTTTCAGGCTACCCTCGGCCTCCCCCTCTCCTTCCCTCTTCTCTGACTGTCTGTCTGCTATCCAGGAATGGTGTGCCGCCAATGACCTCTGCCTTAATGCCAGTAAGACTGACATTCTACTCATCGGCACACCCACTCCCTCCTTCCATGCAGCTCTCTGGCCGGCCTCTCTTGGCCCTCTTCCTGCTCCTACCTGCAAGGCAAAAAACCTCGGGGTCATCTTCGACTCCACACTCTCCTTCTCTCCTCACATATCTGACGTCTCTAAGAAGTCACGCTACCAGCTGCACCTCCTCAGAGGTATTCTTCCTTTCCTCTCCTTCCCCCAGAAGCTCACTGTCTCCTGAGCTCTGGTTCTCTCGAAGCTGGACTACTGTAACAGCCTCTATCTAAATCTTCCAGCCTCTACTCTCCACCCTCTGCAACTCATCCAGAACAGGACTGCGAGACTTGTCCTTGGCCTCAAGCCCAGGGACCGTATCTCTCCAGGACTGAAATCTCTACAATGGCTCCCAGTGGCAGCGAGGATTAAGTTCAAAACCCTCTGCATTGTCCACAAGGCCTTCTGGGCCGTGAGGCCTAAATACCATCAACTCTCTCTTCCTAAATATCTTCCTTCTCGAGCTCTTCGCTCATCCGTCTCCAACTCCCTCGGGGTCAGCCGCTTCTCCAAGCAACGAGTTGGGGGTAGATCTCGCTCCGCGGCAGGGGCCTACCTCTGGAACAGCCTTCCTGCCTCCCTGAAACTTGAGGAGAACCATCTCCGGTTCCGGAAGCACCTCAAAACCTTCCCCTTTGCTTCTGCTTTCTCTCCCCCTCTCCCCTGCTAAATTCCTGACTGAAACTGCACTGAATCTGCAACTGGGCCACTCTCACCGATCTCGGTCCTTCGCCCAGCCACTCTCCCCTTGCACTGCCTCCCTGGCAACCCCTGCACTGCGGGACTGTCTCTGTATCCCTACAGCCCCCCTCCCCAGCACTTGCCTGCACTTACCTTGCACTTTCCACCAGCTGGCCCTTATTATTTATTTTGTTATTCCACTAACCCTTTACTGCACTTTCCCCCCTCCCTTTCCCCTCGCACTTTTCCCTTCCCCTCTACCCTTGCACTTGCGCAATCTGAATGACACCTGGCCTAGTAGGATCGTTGTCTGACTTCCCTTTGTTCCCCCCTCCCTGCCTCGTCCCTGCCTCGTCGCGCCTTGAAACACTTATGTATAGGCGCTTTACAAATGCCATATCATATCATATGCGGAACCTCTATGTGCATTCAGTCCTCATACTCGCAAGATGCACTAATCATGCAAATGCCCAAGAAACTATGGCATACCTATATGTATTGTTTCTCTAGTCCATCCAAACCCCCTAGTGATTACGGTCAATGGTCAAACAAATATAAAGAAAAAATCTTATTAAAGCTTAATTTCCCTATTCTTTTTCACTATCAATTAGTGCAATAGCTCCACCTACAATCCAACACCCTAAACATGCTGTGAATCAGCCAAACTATAATCAGGATCCTACCTGCAAACCCCAAATGGTTCAGCGTGAGGCTTAGGACCCAGTAGTCTCTGGACGTGACCTGTGGTAATAGTTCCCCAGATTCAATCTAGTATCGACAATAAAACGACAATAAAACGAATTCCAAGTCAAGGACCCTGATGTACATCAGGAGCGAACTTCAGTCTAAATCAATCAAAAAAATATATAGATGCAATACCTTCAATCCGAAGGGTTTTCCTTCCATATGTAAACTGTGTTTCACAAGTGTTTACGAAAATACTTCTCTAAGGAGAAAGAAACACAGAACGATTGAATTATCAATCAGTACCCAGGACTTATCAAGATGGCATAACGTGGAGAAAGGCTACAAGGGGAAGAAGAAAGAAAAAGAGTTCATCTCACCTAACTAAGTGTCCTCTCATTATAGCAGCCGCTTCCCGTGCGCTGTAGTGCAAAGGGGAAATGAAAGCAGGTTTCTGTTTTCCAAGGCCATTGCGGAGACTCGCTCCTTTTAAGTCTGAAAATGCAAAGTAGATTGAGCAAGAATCTCTCACTTTGCCAGACAAAGTATACAAACAGGCATATGCACGGGGCAGGCTTCTTATCTCAAACCCAGCTAGAATCCCGAATGGAACACGGGAGAGGTTGGCGTCCAGATGGCAGGGACCAAAGGGTAAACCAAAAGTCTGTCTTTTATTGCAGCTGTCACATGCATAGACAGAAAACAAAGGACAACGCCGGAGATCGAATACTATACACAACACGGCGTGCACATTAGTACCATAAGGAGTCCGAGAGTTAGAATTAAAGGAGGACTAACTCTGCAAAATACTCGTTCAGAATAATAGAGTGTTTAACATTCAAATACAAAGCCACGAACTTCACAACAGAGTCGAGCCTGCGTGGGGGCATCAAGAATAGCGTACCTCAGGGACACGAAAGAGGACAACACGAGCCAAAAGGCAATAATCAAAAAGAAAAAGCACTAAAGAGAGATAAAGTAACCTCATGTTCAAAGTGAAAAAGTAGTACTTAATAACCACGACTCTATCTTATATGATACAAATCATAGGAATCTTCAAAATCGCTATAGATTAAGTATAACGTACCGCCCCAGTGTTGCAAGCTGCAAAAGGGAAAAAGTAGGAACTATAGGGAGACAGTCTTTCCAAAAAGTCAGCTGAAAAGAACACATCAAGGAATAAGGAATCAGTTCCATTCCTCTTGCTGATTCAGGCCCCTGCTTAAACTTTTAGTGTGGTATATCCACCGCTGTTCCTTTTGGGACAAACGTGCCGCAGTGTTAGCAGCATCCGTGTCGAAGACTTTTTCTAAAACCCACTATTTTAAATCTTCTGGACTGTGATTCAGCTCTAAAAAGTGCATAACCAAAGGGGCAGTCATTTGTCAGTTCTAATCTTGGATTTATGCTCACCAATGCGTAATTTGACTGCTCGAGAAGTCTTTCCAATGTAAGCCTTTTTGCAAGGGCATATTATTACGTATATTACATTGGAACTAGGGCAGGTAGTGTGTTGCCTTAGCGTCCAGTCCCTTTCATGAATATTAATAGTAGCAGTGGGTGAAGTACTGGAACAATTGCAGCAGTTGCCACAAGGATAATGTCCCACAATAGGGGGCATACCCTAGGTCGCTCTGATAGTGGGTTGTTTTTCTTGTATTTGATTCCTATCTGCCTTAGACACCCAGTTTTTAATATTCCTGCCCTTTTTGAAGGCATAGATAGGTTTAGGTAACGCCAACATATTCAACTGGAGTACATGCCAGTGATTAGATATAATTTTCTTGATTTTATTATGTTGTGTGTTAAATGTGAGAGCACAAACCAATTGCTCCTCACCCAGCTTTCTTTCTTTATTGTCCTTTCTCAAAAGGATATCTCTATGCTGATGTCTAACTTGTTTTTTTGAATGTTTAAGCAATTATCTGGGATACCCTCTCTCTTTTAGTCTCTCCTCGATAACCATGGCTTGTTTAGTGAAGTCTTCAACTTTAGTGCAGTTTCTCCGAGCCCTTAGGAACTGTCCATAGGGAATATTAGACTTCAAAGACTGGGCGTGAAAACTCTGATGGTGCAGTATGGTATTTCTGTCAGTCTCCTTTCTATAAAGATCTACCACTAATGTCTTTTTATCCACTTATATCAAAAGGTCTAAGAAAGCAATCTCCTTATTACTGGTTTGGATGGTAAATTTCAGATTGGGATTCAAATTATTAATCCATTGGAAAAACGCATTATAATCTCCTCTAGAGTTGTACCAAATAATACGTTTTTAGTCAATATACCTTTTATACAGTTTGAGGGCAGGTTTAAAGGGATTAGAGTCTGCCATTATGTTAGATTCTTCAAAATCCCACATGTACAGGATGGCATAGTTATGTGCAAAGACTGCCCCCATTGCTGCCCCCTTTATTTGCACATAGTACATGTTCTTAAACCTAAAGACATTTTTAGTTAATGCAATTTTCAATAGTTCTACCAAGAAGTCACTGGGGACTGAAATGGTATCGATTCTAGTTTGAAAGAATCTTTTCATAATCCCCAAAGAGTCTACTTGAGGAATATTGGAGTATAACGACTCCACATCAAGAGTGATTAACAGGTCGTTATCTGTGTTAAAGGGAAGAGACTCAACCTTTCGAATAACATCTGTGGAGTCAGACAGATAGGTGGGAGAGTTTTTGGCCAGTGGTTTCAGAAAGAAATCTAAATATTGGCCAACAGGCTCCAAAATGGAGCCACTCAGTGACACAATCGGTCGGCCTGGAGGTTCGCTCATGTTTTTATGTATTTTAGGCAAAATATAGATAAGGGGCGTCCTGGTGTTGCTAGGAATAATAAAACTAAGTTCTTTTTGAGTGATAATCTCCCTTTTTAGGGCATATTTACCCAGCCTTTCGATTTCTTTCAAAATACTCTGAATGGGCGCTCCTTGTAATTTGACATATACTTCCTTGTTGTTAAGCTGTCTCATAACTTCAAGGTCGTATTTAATGGCGTCCCAAACAACTACTCCTCCTCCCTTATCTGCTTTTTTTATCACGGCCGATCTGTCCGATTGCAGATTCTTTAAACCTGCCCAATCATCTTTGGTAAAATTGAAACATTGTTTAGACGGCTTAGTCTTGTCTTTGCTTTCATAAATGGAGTTGAAATCTCTGAGCACTGCCTTTTCAAATCTGACCGTCTCTTTAGATATCATGTTTGAGGATGGAGTAAACCTCGATGGAAGTTTGAAAGGTTTGTTGGGAGTAGCTACAGATGGAGCCTTCTGTTCAGTACCAATAAAATTCTTTGAGCCTGATTTTTCGAAAGAAACGCCTCAATTCAGTTTCTATATCCATTTTGCTAGGGTCCTTCATGGGGATAAAGGAAAAACCTTTTTCTAGCATGGAAACCTCTTTAGATGTCAATATCTTCCCTGATAGATTATAGACAGCCGAGGGGGAGCTTATCTTCTGTAAGCTCTCCTTCTTGTCTCGAACAAGTTTCTTAATGGGGCAGGCACTTAGTTAGACACTTAGCTAGGTGAGATGAACTATTTTTCTTTCTTCCTCCCTTTGTAGCCTTTCTCCACGCTATGACATCTTGATAAATCCTGAGTACTGATTGATAATTCAATCGTTCTGTGTTTCTTTCTCCTTAGAGAAGTATTTTCGTAAACACTTGTGAAACACAGTTTACATATGGAAGGAAAAGCCTTCGGATTGAAGGTATTGCATCTAAATATTTTTTTGATTGATTTAGACTGAAGTTCGCTCCTGATGTACATCAGGGTCCTTGACTTGGAATTCGTTTTATTGTCGATACTAGATTGAATCTGGGGAACTATTACCACAGATCACCTCCCGAGACTACTGGGTCCTAAGCCTCACGGCGAACCATTTGGGGTTTGCAGGTAGGATCCTGATTATAGTTTGGCTGATTCACGGCATGTTTAGGGTGTTGGATTGTAGGTGGAGCTATTGCACTAATTGCTAGTGTAAAAGAATAGGGAAATTATGCTTTAATAACATTTTTTCTTTATATTTGTTTGACCATTGACCCTAAATCACTAGGGGGTTTGGATGGACTAGAGAAACAATACATATAGGTATGCCATAGTTTCTTGGGCATTTGCATGATTAGTGCATCTTGCGAATATGAGTACTGAATGCATATAGAGGGTCCGCATAAATGGCTTAACTTTTGGGTTAGAGGTGGACCATATGGGTCCCTGCCCTAGTTTTGACCTAAAATATTGCTGGATAAACTGAGTGAGAAGAGACAGGAGTTTCGTTTTTTAACAGTATTTTAACTGTATCTTATCCGTTTTTAGAACTTTGTTAATGTTCACCTATCCTGATGAAGACACACACAATCTGTCAAGTCGAAACTATTTGCCAACTGGGAAGCCCTTTTTCTAAAGAAGATCTATATGTTTGGGCACCGATAGTCGATATTTTGTTTGGAGTGAACTATTGTCAGAAATATATGTGGAAATGAATTGGAATTTTTTTCTTAAAATAATGAAATGTTTTAGGATTTATATTAGTTTGAATGAATGAATGAATGCATGACGCTAGGATGATTTTTAATAAGAATTCATTAAAAATGTTCAATGATTTTGATATATTTTTATACTCAAATCAGAATAAAATATAAATAATGAGGCTATATACAAAGCCATGTGGCTGATGGTATATTAATAAATAAATAAATAAATAAATAAATAAATAAATAAACTTTTGAAGCACTGAAAGAAGATAAGAAAATTATATCAGTGCTTCTTTCAGATGGCCTTGTTCTAGACGCCGTAGTGGCTTGTAATACCTTACTTTATGCTTTAAAGACATATTCTTAAAGTTGTTGTACTTTTCTACAAGACTATTTACCTGCAGATTCCACCTCTTCAATAACCAGAGTGGACCTTTCTCCCAAATTCTGTGTTCTCTGTGCATCTCATTACAGGGGTGGGCTGTTAGTGTTTTTAATAGTTCGGCTGCCCTTTTAATTTAATTAAGGTCTTATTTACAATGAACCTCGAGTGGATATTTAATGTTTGGATTTACAGTCTTATTGATGTTTTGGCATCAAGTGAAAAAGTTGCCAAGCAAAATGTAGTCCATAAATGCAGCTGAATCGGAGCCAGAAATGTAGTACTGCTAGGGTAATTGTTAGGGTTATGGAGGGTTTAGTGAGCTTGTGCTTACCTTGTTGAGGTAGGATAGGGGCTGGTTTAAGGATAGGGGTTCGAGTAAAGAAGTTGAGGTTGAGTTAGTCGTGAGGGTAGATTAAGTGTCAGGGTTTGTGTTAGGGTAGGGGTTATTGTAAGGCTAGGACTAATAGAGTAATCGTTTGGGTCGAGAAAGGGATAGGGAGGTTGGAGAGGTCCGACGATGTTGGCATAGGGTAGTGCTTAGGATAAACCTAGTGGTTATGGTAAAGCAAGCATTAGTGTAAGTGGTAGAGTTGCAGTTAGGGTGAGGCTAAGGTTCGTATTGGAGCAAGGGTTTGGGTTAGGGCAAGGGCTATGTACTTTGGGGCGAGCTGGTGATGGGGTTGAAGAATATTCACTGTTCATTTTCTATTTATTTCGGGTTGAGTAACATGCAAAAAAACCTTTTAGCGCGCTGAAGGGTTAGTGTTTTGTCAGAGTTCACGGTAGAATAAGGGTTGTAGTTAAAGTTCGGGGAAGGTTTAGGAATGGACTGAGTGTGAAGGTTTTGTTAGAGGTTTGGGCCATATTTAGGGTTACAGCCTTGTACGTTTGTGTACTTAAAAATTGTTTTTGGGGGGGTTTTATTACTGGCAACATTTTCACACTTTGGATTGCTTGCATTGAATGACTACATTTATTAAAACAACATTTTGTGGACTACATTTTCGCATGGCTGCATTTTCCTGGGAATTAAATCGGGCTCCTGGTTACGCCCCTGTTCTTACCAGGTGGTTAAAGCATTCAAATAAAACAACGTGAACACGGTCAGCGAGACCTAAAAAACACACTCCTCTCAAACCTGCAATGAAATTCTCAGTGTTTGTAGGTTATATTTAAGTTTTACTCTACATCATAGCATGGTGCTCAGTGTTTATACAGAACGAACAACAAAAGAAACCATTGGTACATAGCCAGAGTCATACATCATCTCGTTAAATTACACGTACAAACCCTGAAGAACTCGAAGGGTCACATGGGAATACAATAAGACAGTACATAGTGCTTAAGTGCAATCACAATTGAAACCAGTGTGAAAAGAGCATTGGGACACAGAGTTATATGGTCAACATGACAATGTTTCGGCCTTTAAATGCTGTATTGGCAGCTGTTCTTGTGTCAGACTTCATCAGGATGGGATAAAGGATTGTGAGAGCTTCCTGCGTGCTCTATCAAAAAAATTAGACAGGAGTGCGTATGAGGAGTGTGCATGGGAATCTCAACTATCAAAGTGGTTTATTACGTACAGGCAGTCAATGCATAGTAACAATAGAGACCACAGCAACAAGAAAAATAAATTACGGTGGTGGTTGGCATAGACCACCATATTATCCCATTCATTACATAAGAATAATGTCTGCCCACTAGGTAAGATAGATCCTTTCGTTTTTGGCATATGTCATAACCGTTTGTACTTTGCACACCAATACAAGACCTAGCTCTACTGCAATAACAGCCTTGGTCTTTCTCAACAGATACGACACATGCATTGGATTCCCACTATGCGATGGTCAAGGGCTTATTGATACAGTCCTCACAGTCCTCACAGTCTGCCTACACTCACCGTGGTACACACACATCACAGTAAGGAATCGCAGACTCTACTCCTCTGGAGTCTTCAATAGTCGTGTTGACCATATGACTCTGAGTCCCAGTGCACTTTTCACACTGGTTTGAATTGTGATTGCACTTAAGCACTATGTACTGTCTTATTGTATTCCCATGTGACCCTTCGAGTTCTTCAGGGTTTGTACGTGTTATTTAAATAGATGATGTATGACTCTGGTCATGTACTAATGGTTTCTTTTGTTGTTCGTTCTGTATAAACACTGAGCACCCTGCTATGATCTATAAAACTTAAATATAACCTACAAACTGAGAATTTCATTGCATGTTTGAGAGGAGTGTGTTTTCTAGGTATCTCTGACCCTGTTCACTTGTCTTATTTGAATACATTTTCCTCGGGACATTTTAACATCACCTTACCGAGCCACTTTTTGCGATAAGAAGGAGAAAAAACCTTAGGGATTCATTAGTACATACCTACAAAGAAATAACTACTGTTGCCGACCCAACAACTCTGTGGAACACACCTAAACCTGTGGGGCATACTCCATGTGGAAATTGTACGGTCTGTAGATTCACCCAACGTACAACAACTGTAGACATAGGCTGGAAATACCCCTGGGAGCAGAGGCAATTTACGAACTGTAACACCAACAATGTGGTATACTTGATTCAATGTCCATGCCAGAAAAGCTACATTGGAATGACGACAAGAGCAATTAAGACACGTATCGGGGAACATAGATCCAATATAAGAAACAACAAGAGGACCGCCCCACTGGTTGAACATTACATTGAAATGAACCACACTGAGAATGATCTGAGTTGGACCATATTAGAAAAGGTCAGAATACCTAAAAGAGGTGGGAATTTAGCAGCTCTTCTTTTGAGAAGAGAACAACAATGTATCTATAGGACACAGAGCCATGTCACAGGCCTTAATGAAGAAATTTGCTGGCAAGCTCTGGCAGTCCTATGATAGAATCAGAATCAGTATGAACATCCACAGTGTGAGGGCAGACAAGCACTTCCACTTTGGACTCTTTTATTCACTAGCTACTGCCTCGCAATTTATAGAGTGATTGCGAAGGGCAAAGATTTCGCACCAACCACTATTGATTGAACTTTTATGGCCATGCAAAACCAGGGTAAGTTGCATCAAAAATAACATTTTATGTGTTCCTCGACTTAATCGTACACACGACGACATATGATCTATGTCAATGGCCCTCTTAATTTAAAATACAAACAAAATGGGTAGACTACAAAGATTCTTCTGGGACCAGACTGCACGCATTCACGTGATTGCACAGTTTCACCCGTAACAACAGCATCCCGCTATATGATCTAGGATAATAGTCTTGGTTATCCAGACCACACATTAACGCAATTCCCGAATTCACCTCGGTTACAGGAATGCACGCCACCAATTAACAAAGTTGGCTTTCCAAACATTTAACATTATGAAAATTAGACGCAGGGGAAGAGAACTATGGTTCCCGATTGCCCCGGAGTTTGCTGTGTTACAACTTGTGAGCGATTGGTGTTTGCGCTCACATGACCGTGATGCTGCCACCAATCAACAAAGTTGGCTTTCCTAAACAATCAACATTAGGAAATCTAGACGCGGCCAAGAGAACTACGGCTCCCGACTGCCCCGGAGTCTGCGGTGTTACAACTTGCGAGCGATTACGCTCACGTGACAGCGATGCCGCTTTCAAAATGACGGAGCGGTATCTAAGCACGGACGAGAGACTACATCTCCCTAGCCACTTTCAGCTGGTTTTGTAGTTCGCGAATGATCATGTGATCTACTCGCGACTACAATCAGATAAATAGAAACACAAAATGGCGCGCAATACAAACACGGACGACAGCGGCGGCACGGAAAAGAAAATAAGGTAAGCGGCGGCAATTAGTAGCCCTCAAAAACCATGCTATCCACCTGAGTGGGTCCACCATATGAGTAATGCTTCAAAAGGGAAAAGAAAGCTAGATTTATGCCACACTAAAGGACTGTCTAAGAAGGAACTTGGGTCTAACTCCCTAGTTTATGAGATTACAGATGTAGTAAAGATCAGAATCTGCACATTGATTTAGATGCGGTTATACATAGAGACACAGACGTTGAAATTCAACCTGTACAGAATGGAAATGAGTCCAGATGGACTGTGAGATATAATACACAGTACAGTTTTGGAAACATAAAGCCCTGTAACTCCCCGTTCTCCATTTTTTAGGAATTAACGCTGAGAGACCCAGGCTACCTGAGATGAAGAATTAAGACACCTATAGCTGTGCTCCAGCAGAGAACAGGTATAACTACAAGCGCTAGTACAAGAGGTAAGATGTGCCTCACTTTTGAATGATGACCTAAATATATGTCGAGTAGGTTTTAGAAGTACTCGGAGACTGATGATAGTCCAGCTGTCTCTTTTTTGTTGTTTGTCCTGTAGGACTCAGGGATTGAACCAACTAAGCTGGTCCGAGACCTGAAAACATCCTCAACATTCTTCCTAGCATTGAAGAATTTCAAAGAGAATATTTAATTCACCAATATTCGTCCTGAAGAAAGCGGCCACTTGCAAATCCCGCTGAAACCGGTTGACTATTGTTATAGCAGAATCTGGTGGATAACCCAGACCCCAATACCCCTACATATTAAGTAAAGGGCTTGCAAAAAGAAATCTAATGTTATCATAACTCCATTTGCTTTCCACAGTCACAGTACTGTACAGAGCAAAAAGAGCTTTTTAATAGAGTTCTATGTGACAAGAATGACATAGAAATCTCTTCTTATAAAACCTTGTGTTTTTGATTTGCAATTTGATAAGCCACACGGCTGGGAGGCGAAAATATTAAAATACGGATATCTACCCCCAAATGTGCGCACTCTTTTTTAGCTAATAGGAAAGTGGTTTAGAGAGGATAGGGACAGGTTCGCAACATCCCCTTGCAGTCGGCACATCAGCACCCACTAGGGTTAAGCACCCATGGGCACTAGACTGTGTACACATAGGGTGAATAAGCTTTTTTACTAGGGACCTAGTGTTAGGAATAACTTTGTAAATAAAATAGCCTTCTGTCACTTATGTGTTGAAAAAACAAGAAAAAAAAAAGAAGTGGAATTTACATCATATCTCTAATGACATAACAGGAAATTACATAACGTTTTCTTTGATCCGGATAACATCACAGGAAGTAATGTAACAGACATCAAAAACTAAAATAAGACTATTTTAGCTTCCAATCATATTTTAACTAAGATGCTGCATTGGTATGATATTGGTGGAGTCATCCTACACCAGGGTTAACCCCTGCAGAAATAGCACAGACTTGGGGCACTAACTTCATATGCCAGGGCTGCCTCACGTGGCTAGGCACTGCCATTGGCTTCCAACTATGTTCTCATGTACCAGGCATAATCATCATATGCTAACTATAGTAACTGGTTCCCATGCGCTGCCATCTGCATGCGAGTACTGTTATCACATGGCATTTAATGCCTCAGATTCCAGGTACAGTGGTCATATGCATGGTAGGAGGAGCTACTTAATGGTTTGGTGCCTTGAAGACCATTCAAAGGATAAAAAGGGTTTCCACACTTCTTCTGCCCTCCTTTACTTTTTTCTATGTACTTACTCTTTCAGAATTGTCCCTGGACCTAGTATGAGAGCAAAAAATGTTTGTCTCCACCCACCTCCCTTTACTTGTGCCCACCCCCAGCACTATCTGAAATGTTGTCAGGCCTAGTACTATAGTCGCTTGTTTTGTTTGTTCCTCTCCCTCCTTTCTCCTCCCCCCTTGCCTCTTGTTAATCTCTGGCGCTACCAGACATGTTGTCAGGCCTAGGACAGTAGTCGCCTGTCTGTTTCCCATTCCCTTCCTATCTATGTCTTAGCTCTTGCACTATCTGAAATGTCGTCAGGCCGAGTACAATAGTTAATTTCACATTCTTGTTGTTCATGGCCTGTAAGAATGTAATTGTATTTTGCCTGGTTCCCTCCCTTGCTGTGAAGCGCTTTGAAACACATTGGCCCTCATTACGACCCTGGCGGAAAGTGACTGACCGGACCGCCACAGCGTAAATAGCGTTTCCGCCATTGCACGAAGGAGCAAAGTGCGGCCCATTCCGACCCATCGGGCACGAGCACCACGGCATGGCGGAAGTGCAAAGTCCGCGATGGCGGAAATTACCCCAAAACGGCCCACACCGCCGCCGTACGGCGCCCTAGGTGCAATACCGCCACCCATCACAGCGGACACCGCAGTGTGCGCCTACCGGAAAGTACGGTGACCGGAAATATACGGAAACGGAAGTTAAAACATGGGCCCGGAACGGGAAACATCCCGCCGTACACCTATAAAACCACTAAAACCACACAACCACTAAAATCACTACCCTGAGACACACCCCAACCCGTCATCCACCCTAGCGAAACCAAGAAAAATGGGAAAAGTAGCGAAGAAAGCGTGCGACCGCAAGCGGCAGGTCCACTTCTCCCGTGAGGAACTCACCGTGCTAACAGAGACCCTCCAGGAGAATGCTGCCGTCGTCTTCTGCACGCAAATGACCAGGACGGCACTTGCAAACAAGAAGGCCATATGGGCTCTGGTGGCACAGCGGGTAAGTGCGGTGGGGACCGCACCCCGCACCCCACAGCAATGCCGTAAGCGATGGGACGACCTGCGGATACGCGTCCGCAGCATACTCTCTGCCAACCGCAACATTGCCACAGCCACCGGGGGAGGTCCTGAATCACCCATCAAGTTGACCCCCTGGGAAGAAATCTGTGCCTCCACCATCGGAATGGAGAGCATAGAGGGAGTCGGAGGGATGGAGAAAGGAGTGCAGACATCCGAAGATTCAGGTAGGTGGGCCAAATAAAACAATGCCAAATCCACAAAGTCCATCCATGTGAAGTACCATGCGTCCACATAGTGCAACAGAAACACATGTCCAGGAGAACGTCCACACACATCGGCCTGATAGCGCACGTTAAAACCCACAATAAATACATAAATAATTAAAAACCCCTAAAACACGCACTACACGTGCGGCAGGCACACCCTAACTGCAGGCTGCCAAACAACTGCACCCTCACTCCACACACAAATGAAAGCACCTCCAAGGCCCCGACCCAAATCACCCTCAGGTACCACCCCAATGCATGTGATACAATGCCATTCCAATTCCCACAGACCCATCAATAACCCTCGCCCTCCTTTACTCCACCACAGGGTCCGATCCAAACGACGAGCTTCAGGACACCCCTACCAGCACACCTGCAAAGAGGGCCAAGACCAACGGCCAAAGACCCTCCACCTCAGCTGC
This sequence comes from Ambystoma mexicanum, assembly GCF_040938575.1. Classification (NCBI taxonomy): domain Eukaryota; kingdom Metazoa; phylum Chordata; class Amphibia; order Caudata; family Ambystomatidae; genus Ambystoma; species Ambystoma mexicanum. Next base: position 685,147,631 of record NC_090938.1, on the reverse strand, counting down.
ACGCATCAAGACACGGCAGCAGCACAAATCAGGTGGCAGCACAGAGGAGGGAACATCAACAGGCACCCCAGCAGCCAGCATGCCCACACCACCACCACCACAGGTCCCCCCAACGGATGCCACAGAAGGCACTGCCTCTGGTGGCAGCAGCACCATAGGTGACACCCCATTGATGGCAGCATGCTCCGACACAGAAGACGGGGATGTCGAAGTCAGATCCATCCATGACCTGTCCCAATCCCCCTGTCTGTCCCATCCCGTACAACATGAGGATACCACGCAGGGGCACCCACAAGACGACGACTGGCCATCCCCCACAAGCCCTGTGGCAAGGCAACATGAGGACAACAGCCCCTCTGTGACACCCCCGCAAATGGCCATGGCCCAGCAGAGGCAACAGTCCCTCGACCAGTTAATCGTGCAACAGCAGCAACTGGCCACGCTCCTCAAGGACCATGCCGATGAATGTGGGGGCACTAAGGCAGACATAGAAACATCAACTGAGACACTTAGGGCAGAAATGGAGAGAGGTACAGAGACACTAAGGGCACAAATGGAGAGTAGCACCGAGAGCCTGGGAGTCCAAATGGAGAGAAGCACCGAGAGCCTGAGGGGGGAACTGCATGCGACGTCCAAGGACGTATGTGCCGAACTTGCCGCAGTGCGCCGTGTGCTCACTGAGCTCTCGCAAACCCTTAGGGACATGCATGGACGTGAGCAGGCAGAGACATCATCCGTTGCAAGTTCCGTCCAGGGCAGCCCCCAACGTAGATCTGGGAGGAACCTGCGCTCCACAGGCAGGGGTGCCCCTGATACCCGCAGAGGGGGCTTGCAATAGCGACTGCCCACTGACAATGAGCATCTTTGGACACTGGTGTTCGGGGGGGAGGTAGGAGGGTGGAGGGGGTGTGTTGGGCTCACTTGGGTGGCGGGTCGATAGGGTGTACAACATGATATCACATATGCCATAAACAGTGCACGATCAACCAATGAGATGTGTGGACATTGATCTTTGTGTACTAGGCCATCATAGGCGTACAGTCCATATTGTGCATGTCCCAGACACACACAGTGCCACGAGTCCCGTGTCCATGTATCAGCCACCAGGCGTGAGTGCTAGAAGCATACATCAATGAGATGCTGACAAATGTCACGGCCCTCCGGTGCCTCGCAGACTCCTTGAGGTGCTGCCACATCCCCACCCTCATCATGACCATCATCAGGTGCTTGCAGATCTGCGTCAGGGGGCATGGGCACATTTCTACGTACGCACATGTTGTGGAGCATGACACATGCCATCACCATCTTTGCAACCTTCTCATGGCGGTACAGGAGTGCCCCGCCAGACCTGCTGAGGCAGCGGAAAAGACCCTTCAGTAGGCCGAATGCCTGTTCATTGACTACACGGGTACGTGAGTGGGCATGGTTGTAGTCCTCCTCATGCTGGTCCCGTGGGTTCCGGACTGGTGTGAGGAGCCATCTCTTCAGTGGATATCCAGCATCACCTGTATGTGGACGAGAAACGTATGATGTGGAATGCCATTGCTACTTCCCCCCCCCCCTTCCTGCCAGGTCATTGCCGAATCACATACCCCACATTATCATGCATGTAATGAGACTCACCGAGTAGCCAGGATCTGTACCCTGCGTGTCGCTCCATGTAGCGTGGTATTGTAGAGTTCCTCAAGACCATAGAATCATGGGTTCATCCAGGGAATCGGGCACAACAATGTGTAATGATCCTGTTGGAGTCACACACCATTTGTACATTCAGAGAATGAAATTGTTTTCGGTTGCGGTACTGGGCCTCCATGGCATGTGGGACGACCAATTCCACATGGGTGCAGTCGATGGCACCAATGCAACCCGGTATGCCGGCAAGTGCATGGAATCCCACTTTTGTGTTGGTAATTTCCTGCTCCGAGCGTGGTAGAGAGATGTAGTCGTCTGCGTGCTGCAGGAGGGCATCGAGCACTTGCAATAGTGTCCGTGAGAACAGTGGCTGAGAAATGCCATGCAACTGTCCGACTGTGTGCTGGTAGGTGCCTGTGGCCAGGAAGTGTAGTACAGACACCACCTTCAGTAGGGGTGGGATGGCGGTTGGGCTATCTATCATGCTGACAAGGTCAGCCTGTGTCATGTCCACAATGGCGGCTATGGTGTCCCGGTCCAGACGGTAGAGGGTGTGGATCTGCTCATCAGTGAGGTTGAACGGATGTGCTCGGAGGCGTGGGATTGCGGGCTGCCTGCGTGGTGGTAGTGGCTGTGCTGGCGGCCCTTGCTGGCCCTGCCTTGCCCTCCTCCTCCTCCTGCGTCTCCTCCGTGCGGCCGGTTGTAGTTGGTGTTCGTCTTCTTCTTGGAGTTGGAGTACTTGCAGTGCTATCATGTCCCCCAGGGCCAACATCGCGAGTCCTGCCGGTAGCATTTCGGTGTGGTTGTGGGAGGAGACTGGGTGTGCAATTTATGTGTTTTCAGGCTGTATGGCCTCCACCTGTGGTGATTCATTCCACCTGTGCAAACTGCTCTCCCCTTTGGCCGAGCACGTCCCGCGCACAACGCTGCAATTCGGGGAATGGCATCTTGCTATTACAATCATGTATTTGTACCCGATGGCCGTGTAACATTGGTTGATATGTTCATTCTGCTGTGGTCCCATTGTTTCACATACTATCTGTGCAGTCGCGAACAGACTTGTGAAGGGTCAGTGGAACGTAGTACTCGAGTAACGGTGGGCCCTCATGCATCACTGTACCGAGTTGCAACGACGGGCGGGGCGTCCCATTTGTGGGTGAAGGCAGTTGCCATTTTCACACACAGCCGCACTAGATGGATTAATTAGTGATTTCAAACGGCCACAGATGCCCCTTCGACGTGATGTTGCAAATGAGGAATTCGAAGGGCGGCGCTTTCGGTTTTCAGCTAGCGGCGAGGAAATGCCCACAGGTCTGACTGCAAATATAACGTACTATTGTTCAATGTCCTTGGGACAGGGGCCATGGCGAGGATGCAATGATTGATATGAATGGTTTGGGATGCGCAATGGCGACGTGGGCGATGAGGCCGGACGTTCCCAAATACATGTTACTTCACTACACTGGAATTCCGGGCTGGGGCACTGTGGATTTTGCAGGCTGCATAACGCACAGACTCAATGGATATTTCTAATGTTATGTGAGTAAATATTCAGGCGTTTTAATCCCGGGATGAGGGAATGATGAATGGATGCATGGGCAGGTGATTTGATACAGAGTTTGCCATGTACAGGGCTTCTTGGGATCTATCCGCCTCCCCTACGCTATGTGATGCAGGGCTGCCATAGTGGGACCATCGTCTATCTGGCCTTGTTGAGCCCTCCCTGTCTCGACGCGCCCTCAGACACTTGTGTCCATGCACGTTACCAATCCCATCAGATGGATTCTGTTTTCACAGACGCATGCACAGGTACACTCGTTTGTGATGGTGTTTACACCTCGATATAGATAGTTATGAGTCGCAAGTGGTTTTTGGGTGGTGATGGACCTTTGGAGTGGGCTAGCATGCATATGGCTGTGGATTTAGTGTGATCATTGAAGTGAGTTGTTGGAATGTAGTACTGATGGCCATTCTGTTCTTTTTCTTTTCTTTTGGTTGACAGGTATCTCCTCCCCTTTTGCCACTGCCATCTGTATGCCACTCCTGCAGATGGCTTTTACTCCCGACACCTGCTGCTTCGTGTTAATCAGTGGAGCAGCATTACGATCTTATGGGACGATCGCCAATGGGCCACATGCCCTTACGCAGTACTGGTGGCTCGGAGCAACATTTCGGCCTTTCAGCTGGACTAGTGCCTCCCCATTGGGACGGCCCTGCGGTTCTGTGCGCTTCCATGTTGCCTTTTCGTACGTGAATGTGGCTCTGTGTACCATGAGGGAACAGGGCGTCACACAAGTAGTGGCTGGTCATTTCTTGCGGATGCAGCCCACAATGGTGAAATGTGTTTTGGAGTTCATGGCCTGATGGCTGTATGGGCTTGGTGATTTTGATGTGCATTAAATTTCTATTCTGATTTGGCCCGTGTAGCGTTCTTCTTTGCAAGTGATGTGGCATATGCCTATTTGGGGGGCGATGTATTGTGAGGAGATCTGCATTGGGTTCCAGCTTCGGAGTTTAGTTGCGTGGTACTGTACTGGGCGCGTTTGCCTACGAAGCCCGTGAGGTCAGGGATGGGGGCTGCCAATATGACAGTTTGAATGTTGTCATGCTCAGGGGCGGGGGATTGGGTTTTGTGTAACAGATGCCGGTCAGCCAGGTGGACTGGTGGAATGATGTGATTTTCGGAATATTGCTGGTCACAGGTGCCTGTGTTTGCGTGCGTTTCTTGGTGGGGGACTGTGGTCATGTCCATTGGGATGGCTTCTGTATTCGTGCCATCTGTGCCCTGCAGCTCCCATTGGCCCCTGTTGTGTTTCTTTTGTTCGTTGGCATGCATGGGTGACTTGTACATTTCAATGGTTGCATTGTGACTTCATTGCACCTACGGGGAGTTGTACTTTGTGGGCAGGGAGCGGTGTACAGGCACTCAGTGGGGCCGTTTACGGTTGATTCGCGATGCCGTACTTCTCACCATGGCGGAATGGTACATTCCGCCATGCTTGATGGCGTTAGGTACATGTCCGCTAGGGTCGGAATTGGCGTACCCTTGCGCCATGGTGGTGTTTACGGCTTGGCATGGCGCGCGCGCGCGTGCTTGGTGCAGTTAGCGTTGGCGTTCACTACGGTGTCGCTAATGGCTTCGTACTTTGCGGTGACGGGTCATAGTCGCACCGAGCGCTATTCGATGGCGGTATTGCATTTCCGCCATCGTTTTCCGGATTCCGCCAGGGTCGTAATGAGGGCCATTGTGTACAGGCACTATATAAATAAACTATCAGATCATATAGCCTGGCATATGCAAATGGAGCCATCATACGCCAATAGCTGTCTTTAATGTCACAGTACCGCCTTCTAATGCCAGTTATGTCTTGGTATGCCTGGTATACTGGCCACATGCATTGTACAGCCTCACATTTGGAGGTGCTGCCATTATACGCTAAGTGCAGCCTAGAATGCCTCAGTAGTGGCCTCTAATGTCATACCCATATCCCTCTGTATGTGGGAACTGCTATATTATACCGTTTAAAGCCTCACATTCCAGTGCAAGTTGTCATATGCAATACACAGCCTTTCAGGTCGAGGGGCTGCCATCACATGCCATGCGCAGACTCAGTAGTACCACATATTAATGGTGTAATCACCATTTCAGAAATATGATGGATCCCCCGTTGCTCGCGCCTCTCCAGTTAGGCCGCAAGCAGGGCAGACAACTTTCTCTCTTTGGCCAGCCTGGGTTTCCTCCTTAGCCTAGACCTCTGGAGATTCGCCCTTGGATTTGGGAAATCAGCAAGGACCCGGATTGCCCGAGACAGCACTTCAGGCTGCTGGAGTGCCAGCATTGGACGAATGGCTCCCACAGGTCCTTTCTGACAAGGGCCTAGCATTGAGAACCTCTTAGTTTAGGTTGCTCTGTGTATGATGGGAAGCCTAAGCTCATAGACAAGTAAGCCATAACATGCTCCTTTTGACAGAGACCATTACATCATAGCAGGGGCTTTTCCAGGTAAGAAACCTGCCCACCATTGAGGTGTACCCTTCAATCTTGCAGTTCTGGAATTTCACAAATGAAAGGTGTCATCTAGCTGCCTGTGCAATGGGGCCTTCTGGTGACATGAATAACACTTGTGTAGGCCAAGCTGGACTATATTAGTAGCACTAAGAAACCCTTTTCTTGCAGAACTCTTTTTCTTCACTCCCAGGATAAGTGTGAATATGCACCCTCCCGAAGATTGAATGACTGTTCAGCACTTGCATAAACTGGCCTGTCTTTGTCGTGATACTGTGTGGGCAAAGGAAAACTACATCCATGTGTGCTCTGTTTGTTAAACGGGAAATCATATAGTGCCTCCTTTAGATTTATATTGGCCTAAGCCTAGTCGCCCTATGGGGAAAACCGCGTTGCAAAGTTCCAATTTTGGATTGACTTCGCTGCCATTTTAGAATCATCCGCCGTTTTTGATTTCTGTTTGTACATTCTCTGTTCTAAAATGGTGGACTGTGTTTTCAACTTGCAACCAAGCCTCCCGACCTTTGAGTTCTGATAATAGTTAGACTGTCCAAGGGCTCACTGTTTAGACTAGGTAATGAGACCTTGTACTATAGATGAACTGTTGCCTAACATTGTCTGTGCACATAAGAGTCATCCCTGTGTAAACGTTAGGACAATGCAAAGTAAATCTCAAGCATGGACACAGGCCGAACTACATTGTGAAGGGATATAGACTAAGGCTTACCGCGGATCCGAGAATACACATCACCATTGTAACATTGATGGAAATACAAATTCATGTAATCCTTCTGCATATTATTGTATAATCTGTATGTGAACTAGGCACAAACTCTAGACTGCAGATTATTAACATGTAGAGGGGCTGGACAATTTCTGAAAATTGTATAAAAGCACGAATGTTTAAATGTCCAGCACTCTCTCTCCTCTCTTTGGCGGCTGGTACTCATTGCAGGGTGTTGAGAGCCAGATAGCTATCTGTGTTTCTTTGTAACTGTACAGAATAAAGATCTGTGAATCTTTCTAGCCGTGATTGGTGTATTTCCTTTTGTGGTACTCAGCCTCGATATTTCCTTGTTTTTACAGATGGCGCCCGACTTAGGGACCCCCGAGATTGATGCCATCTCGTTGAAGTGTTGACGCGGCTATCGGCCGGGATCGGACGGTGAGAAAGGGAGCCCCTTCTTGGATGAGACGCAGCACCTCAACAGTACTGCACGACCCGATCCCTGGACGGTGAGCACGAGGTCCAAGACGGCATCTTGACGAGGGTCCATATATCGAGGTGGGCAGTTTTGCCGAAATCAGCAACCACGAGGGTCCTTTGTTGTCCTTAGTAATCCAATCGGACCTCCCTTAGTCCTTTGATCAGGTGAGTCATGCCCCGATTCCTAAGTATCCTGATATTTGATTTGGCACATTGTCCACGTGAGTACAATTACTGCCAGGTAACACCAGAAATCTAATATGCCTGAGAAATTGCCTGCCTGTTTCAGGGCATTATTCTGCAGAGACAGATAATCTTTGGAATTTGGCTGTCCAGCACCACAGGAGGGGTTGCCGGCATGTACTATGTACTGTAAGTACGACATTGGTAGTATAGTGTTTAATGACATTTGGCACAGACAAACTAGACATGCTTCCAAACTTCAGTGGCCAATCAATGGTAGCTTTGAGATTTAGAATATTTAGAATCTATATTGTTAAAGAAAAAAGCTAGAACTGCAGCATTTGATGTATTACAAAATTGGAAAAAAAGAAGCTATGCAGCAGCTTAAAAGTAGAGAGAAATATGCACGCCGACATATGTCAGACGCCGAAAAGGCATTATTATATGACCAGCAGAAACAGTCAGAGTCAGTTAGAAACATGGATAGGGCTTTTCAACTTGACATTCAGAAAATATATCTGTCTAAAGACTTTCATGCATCAGATGAATTGATTGATAAGCTTTTAAATGAACGTAGGCCTGGTGCCACTGCACCACCTCCTTTTGTACCTATTCCTGTTGTCTTACCTCTTCCTGCTGTTGCTCCTCCTCCCGTAGCAATTCCTGCTCCTCCTATTGTTCCTCTTATTGCTCCTCCGCCGCCAGTCATTGCTCCGTTTCCTATTGCTGTTCCTGCGCCCGTACCTCCACCTTTGCCTACTGTTGTGGTCCCGGTAGATATGTCTTTTGTGGCAGTAATAGCACCTTCATTGCCTATTGTACAGGATTTGTCTACACTTTCTTTTCCAAGCAGTTCTGCTCCGCTTGTAGTTGATAAGGGAGCGGGTGTTGAATCAAAAATTGTAACTCATCATACAGTTTCTAAAGAGAGAAGGAGAGACTTGAATGCGTGGGCAAGACAATGCATGGAGAAAGGCGAACAATCTGATGTTTTCGCTACACTCTCTAATCTAGAAAGTTTTACTGAGAAAACTGTTTTTATTGAAGGGCTGGGAATTCATTTATCTGTAATGTGGAACAAACTGAATGATGAAGATATCCCACAAGGGTTGAGGGATCTGAATGTTTTAGCATATTCAAGAGATACTGCGGAGAAAGTATATGAGCACGTCGAGAGAGTTTTTGAGTATAGACGGGAATTGGAAAGGTTACGTAATGATGAAATAGATGGTGATAGTTTGGCCACTATGTTTGTACAGAAACGTTTCCTTCCTCCTTGTAAATCGATGAGTGAAGAAATGCGAATTTGCACAAGAGATGCACTTAGATGGATTTCAGACATGTTGATATCTCCTGTAGAAGTGTATGGGGGTCATTACGACCCGGGCGCAAAGGGATACCGGGCAGCGGTAATGACACTGGTGCCGGTAATCCCTTTGTGCCCTGTTCCGAGGTCCATTTGTGGGTCCTTCCTTAACGCCTGGTTTTAGCAGGCGTTAAGGACGGGACCCGCAAAGGGATACCGGGGTCAATAACGGTACCGCAATTTGCAGTACCGTTATTGCCGCCTTCCCATTGAGCCCTATGGGGGCTCGAATGGGAATGGGGAATGGCATTTCAAATGGGGACTTACCGGTCCTGGAAAGGGTAGAATGGACCAGTAAGTCCCCATACCACCACGTCGGTGGCGGTACCGGTATTGGTGCTAGTCATGGCTAATAGCGCCATGACTAGCACCAACCTCGGAATGAGGGCCTATGACACGTACAGTCAGTATACGCCAGAAATGCAGAGGAAAGTGATACAATGTTATGGTAGAATACCTGCAGGATGAATGTATAAAAAGAAAGATGTGTTGTCCTGCAAAATTATTGAATGTCTATAAGAGAGCTTTTTCGTCTGACACTCCTTCAGCTGCTTTAGCGCTCGATTTGGCTCTGTTGCTCAGTATGCGTTCGGAGTTGCCTACTTCTCAGTTGCCTATAAGAGAGGTTCCTCCGACATTTGTCCCTAAAGTTGAGGTTCCGGCTAATGCTGCAACGGTGTAGCCGCCTATGAGATTGATGCACATTATATATCACAGTTTGTTCACGTCCCATTCTCAAGACAGGATGTGAATACCATTAAACAATCTATCCCAGATATTAGGAAGAATCTGACACGGTTTTATAAAGAAATGGAATCTGTCTTGCAGTCTTCAGTATTCACTCTGGGTGATATAGACTTGTTATTTCCTGTGCTCCTACCTGCTGATTTGTGGAAACAGATTAGGACAGCAGATGATGTACCAGGGTTAGGGGACACATGGGATAATTTGGCTAGGCAAGATAGAGAAAGGAAAGCTGGTGAGAGACCACCACAGATGATACTGACTTTGCCTTATGGAATAGTGACAAAACTGAAAGCCTTAATTCCTGAGAGAAGGATTGTCTGGGACAAACTTACTGCTTGTATCCAATGAAAATCTGAGGGTGCTACCAAATTCTTTAATCGGTTTGAACAAGTATTTTCATATTTTAGTGGACAAGATTTAAGCACAGAGTCTGGAAGAAACTTATTTGTAGACACATTTGTGCGTGGATTGTTACTTGACATCCAGTCACAAATGATGACTTCTGAGAGCGATTAGCAAGCTAAGTCTCAGTCTGAAGTGTTGCATATGGCTCAGTATTATGAAAACCGAGTCAATAATGAGAAGGAAAGGATTGAAAAGAAAAAGGGAGACTTGAAAACTAAGGTGTTGTTGCAACAGATTGTTAGAGGTCCTAGAGGGGGTAGTACACAGTTTAGGGGACAGAATGTTCCACAAGGTAATGTGCCGTTGGGTTCTGTGCACGCGAACCAATGTGCTTATTGCAGACAAGAGGGTCATTGGCGAGCACAATGCCCGATCCTCCAGCAGAGGTCGAATAACACATTTGGTATCATGGGTATACGATCCAGCGGCCGCCCTGGGGCAAGGGGTCCTGGTAGAAGCCAGTTTTCTCAGAATTCTCAGTCTTTTTCACAAGACAATCAGCCACCGAGTATGGATAATAGAAACATTTTTGAGCATCCTTCTACTGCTTATCTCTCTGAAAACCTTCCCTTTGACGATATATTGTTTCGCTAGGATTTCCCGAAGCAGGCTTTGGAACCGACGCCTATTCCCGTTAATCAGAAAGGTCCCTACATTGAAATGATAGTGGGAAATAGGAAACATCTATTTTTGATAGATACAGTAGCACAGAAGTGTTCCATTGACCATTCACAGGTTCCAGACATTCCACTGTCAGGGCAAACTAATTTTTCTGTAGGGTTTTCCGGTATGCCAGTGGTTGGTCCGGTTTCTTCGCTGGTACCGATTTCACTGGGTCCATTTACGGATCACTGTCCATTTCTTTTGACATCAAACTGTGGTGAGAATTTGTTGGGGTTGAATCTGTTGAAGGAATTAAATGCAGTAATTCATTGTTCTTTGGATGGAGTGCGTTTGACGATTTCAACACAGCAATTTTCTGCCTCACAGTTTCTGACTAGACCCTTGCCGCCGGAATTTAGTGACGTTCTGGAATGTTTATGGGCGATTGATGACAATGATGTCGGTGTTTTACAGATTGAGCCTGTTAAATCATTTTGAAACCAGGAGTAAAGCTACCACGTATTCCACAGTATAAGATTGCGGTTGATGGTGAGCAAGCTTTGAAGTGTATAGTTTCCGATTTTTTACACCATGGGGTAATTGAAGAAATTGCAGGTAGTTTGTGCAATAGTCCGATTTTACTGGTGTATACAAAAGGAGATAATGCAATTCCTTTTTGTTTTATTATTGATTTATGTGCTATCAACAAGATTGTTGCTCCACAATTTCCAATTGTACTTGATGTAACGACGTTATTAATGATGATCCCAGCTTCCGCTACTCATTTTAGTGTCGTAGATCTAAAGAATGCCTTCTTTAGCATTCCTATACACAAGAATAGCAGATACTTTTTTGCGTTCACCCAAGGGGGACGCCCGTTTACATTCACCCGTGCGCCACAGGGGTACACGGAAAGTCCGAGCATCTACAGTAGGGCTTTGAAAGAACGGCTTGATACACTTGAGTTTGCCTGCTAGTTGTACATTGCTTCAATATGTCAACAACCTTCTTTTAGCTGCAACTCAAAAAGTGCTTGCAAGGAGGGCACCATGTTGTTGCTTATTCACCTAGCAAAGCATGGACATAAAGCTTCACTGAAAAAGTTTCAATATTGTTGACAGGAGGTCGCCTATTTAGGCTATCTCCTGTCAAAGGAGGGAAGAAGATTGACACCTGAACGGATTAAAATAATTTCTAGCATGTCTGTCCCAAATACACAGAAGGTAGTCAGAGCCTTGATAGGAATGGCTTCTTACTGTAGGCAGTGGATCCCGAACTTTTCACTAGTAATCAAACCAATGTTGGCGTTGACAAAGAAGGGCATTTCTTTGCCATTGCTGTGGAACTTGGAACACCAGAAAGCTTTTGATTTGCTCAAGACCGCATAGTGTTCAGCACCGGTTTTGGGCACACCAAATTACGAAAAGGCCTTTGAGTTATATGTGCATGAACGTGATGGATGTGCTTTGGCTGTGTTAATGCAGGAACATGGGGGGAAGAATAGGTTGTGCGGTTACTTTTCCTCCACCCTTGATCCTGTTGCATGCGCTTTGCCGAGATGTCTGAGAGCTGTCGCTGCTGCTGCTGCTGCTGCATCTGTAAAACAGAGCGAGGGTATGGTCCTAGGCCATGCTTTAACCTTGTTGGTACATCACTCTGTAGACGTTCTATTAAATAGAATGCAAACACAACATCTCAATTCCGCACAATTAACGAGATACAAAATGATCTTGTTTGCACCGCATATCAAAATTAAGAGATGTTGTGTATTGAATCCCGCTGAATTATTACATCTTCCGCAAGACATAGCTTGCAGTGGTGAAATGTCACATGACTGCCTTTATACCACAGAGCAAGAAACTAAAGGCAGGATTGATTTGAGAGACACACCTTTGAACGATCCATAAGGGGGGCTGTTTTGCGATGGCTCCTGTTTCAAACTTCTGGATGGTACATCTACTGCTGCTTATGCCATCACTACACTAAGCACGATTGTGGAAACCAAAAGAATTTTGCATAACTCCGTGCAGGCCGCAGAGATTATTTCATTGACTCGAGCTTGTGAACTTTCCGAAGGGCTTAGAGTAAACATATGTACTGATAGTCAGTATGCTTTTGGGGTAGTTCACAACTTCCGTAGACTTTGGGCAGAACAAAGTTTCTTGACCTCACATGGAACGAAGATCCAATATGGTACCTTGATAGTTCAGCTACTCTCAGCGCTTGCACTTCCCACTCAGTTAGCAATTAGGAACTGCGCAGCACATCAGAAAATTACAGATGATGTAGGAAAAGGGAACGCTTTCGCTGACCAGATAGCCAAACAAACTGCTACTTATCTCTGTTCAGATATGTACACTACAAGGGAAGCCACAAATGTCTGTACTATAGATGAAGGAATTGATTCTATAAAAAATATCCAAGCAGATCCCAATCTAGAGGAAACTAAGCAATGGGCTGAGGGCTTGGCGAGGTTGGATGATGATGGGTGCTGGATGGATAACTTGGAGGGAAAATGAATGCTGCCAGACGCGTACATCACTATGATGGTTTCAATGGCTCATGGTCCCACTCACACATGCGCTAGGAAAATTCGCAAAATGTTAGAAACTGTCTGGGTAAATGTTTACATCCTGAAAACTGCTGAGCATTTTGTCCAGAGTTGCATGGTCTGTCTACAGCACAAAATGGGGAAGGGTACATCAACACCAAGGGGTGGTTTTGATCCACCTTCTGTCCCTTTCGAGGTAATTCACTTTGCCTTTATTGAAATGGAGTGTTGCAATAATCTGAAATACGTCCTGGTTGTCATTTGTGCTTTTGGTAAATGGGTTGAAGCCTTCCCTGTAAAAGATGCCACAGCAGTGACAACAGCGAAAACCATGCTTACGGAATATTTTCCTAGGTTTGGTTTGCCGAGGGTCATCTGGTCAGACAATGGTCCACATTTTATTGCTGCTGTAATTCTGCAAATATGTGCGGGATTGCAGATCGATAAACGGTTCCATTAGGCCAGGCATGCTGAGAGTGCTGGATTGGCAGAACGACACAATGGAATCTTGAAGAAAAACTCGCTAAAACGTGTGCCGCCACCAATTTGAAATGGACAGACGCCTTACCGATAGTGTTACTCTTCATGCACACAACCCCACAGACTAGGACTGGGGACTCCCCGTATGAGGTGGTGATGGGGAGGCCAGCTAACATTTGGAATCTTCCTAAACCTAGGGCTTTGAGGGATATAGAGCACATACTTCTTTCTGAATATTGTGAATGGTTAACTCAAAAGTTTTATTTGATTCATCAACAGGTGCGAGAAGCCCTCCCAGCCAAATACGAGGGGCCAGGTCACAGCATCTGACCTGGTGACTGGGTGCTGACCAAATCATTTGAGAGCATCCTGTCTCGCACCGCGGTGGAGAGGGCCCCATCAGGTCCTATTGGCCACACAGACTGCTGTACGAGTAGCGGGGAAGCATCACTGGATCCACGCTTTGCATGTCAAGAGGATACCTTTCCCTTTGCCACACGACGAAGAAGATAAGGAGAAACTTACTTGCTCTGTTCCCAGCGATCATTCAGCATTGAGCAGCACTGAGGGTGCTTCGGAGACACTCCCTGAGCCCGCATGGCCTGGGGAAACGGCTGTTTCGTCTCCACACTCTTCTGCAGATCCTTTTGCATCTTTGTCTGATTCAGCTGCAAATTCATTACTTCCATCATGAAGCAACAACGAACTGTTTGCAGATCATACGGTACCAGGAGTCACAAGGTACAATCTGCGGCACTAGTCACACTGCATGGATACGACTGTGTCCACAGGAAAATAATTACAAAGCTTGTCCATTGCCACTTTCTGCACTGAAGGAAAGTAGGTGGCTGGGGATTGGGAAAGACTAAGAAAACGCGTGATCAGGAGATCACCAGCAAACGGACTACGCAGATTTTCGCAGGAACTTATCGGAGAAGAGCTTTAAGGAACAATGCCTGTTATCGACCCTACTCATGCAGCACAAACAGTCGCGTGTGTGGCCAACAATGACAATGGATGATCAAATACATGGTCCTTCAAGACGTGTTGTCTTCTTGTAATTGTGCTAATCAGTTTCATAGTATTAGCTGCCTTAGGATTTTGGTACATGGAAGAAGTACGCCGACTTGAAACATTCTTGCCTATTGAGAATGTTCCTACTGTATCTACACCTTTTGTGCACCTGCACACTCTATCTCCTAGAGACTCTCAATATAGACAGAGCTATCATAATAATACACTACTGATAATAATTAACGCATCCCATGCCATTTTGAACAGAACAAACTGCTGGATTTGCTCCCATTTACCGCAACATGGGGAAAAAGGGTTGGGCTGGTATATTCATCCTTTGCCTTTAACTACTGCATGTTATGCTTCTCTACGGGCACTATTCTTTGGCCGATGGAATGATAGCATCTCAGGGAACTTTGATGGGACAAATTTGAACGAATTTGAAAGGCGAGTCCTAATGCCTCTGGGATGCTCACTGTTCGCAAATAGGAGCAAGCTCAATGTCACTTCTATTAGACCTTCTGATAGATTTTCCTGACCTTTTCAATCTTTGATTTCTTTTAAGATGGCTCCTATAGGCAATAGGGATGCCACGCCACCTTCTTACACTGTTAACCATAGCCCCAACTCAGTTTCTTTCTGCATACAAAGGAATGGTACACAGTCAATGGACGATTTCAAGGGTTGCACTAGTGTTGCAAACTTGACCAGTGAGGACAGACCTTTGTAGGTAGGCGAACCTGTCTACTTCATTTGCGGTAATGAAGCTTATCCATGGCGACCTAGGGATTGGCAGGGAATTTGTTATTTGGGAATTCTGCTACCTGGGGTATATGTAGCCAGTACCACTGAAATCTCTAGGGCTCGTCCGAGGCGGGACGAGAATGGTGATACTTCATCACAAGTTCTGGGCGATGTAGCGAAATCCTTTGTACCTTTTTGGGGGCAGATTATGAATTCCGAGGATATCAGGAGACCAGTTAGAGTACTGGAGAAAACCATCAACCGGACCACTGACATACTCTATAACAAGGCAATCAGATTAGTGGTGCTACAAAACCGGATGGTATTAGACGTCATCTTGGCTGAGCGTGGTGGAGTATGCAAATTAGTGGGGTCCGCTTGCTGTGTTTTCATACCAGATTCCTCCCCAACTATCTTTAAGGCAATACAAAATTTGAACGTCCTGAGTTCAGAAGTACATGTTCCCGAGGGAAACTGGGATCTTGGTACTTGGTTCTGGGACTTCTTACGATCTTGGGGATGGAAGCTTCTCTCGGTCTTATTGATAATTCTGGGTATTCTGTTGTTCTGCTGTTGCTGTATACAATGCCTTCCTGCCATATGTTAAATGTTAGGGGGATTTTGTGCACAGACTATGGGAACGTTAGGGCCAAAGGTACACGCACCGGAAAGAATGACCAACGGATTTGTGATGAAGGAAATTTCCACCACAGATCTTATGGTGATTGATATATCTGATGAATGTGATTCAGGATGTATGGACATTGAGACGTGGAGTTACTCGTAAAGTGACTAGTTTTTAGTATAGCACTTGGCTTAGGCCAAAAGGAGGGTTTGTTAAACGGGAAATCATATAGTGCCTCCTTTAGATTTATATTGGCCTAAACCTAGTCGCTCTATGGGGAAAACCACGTTGCAAAGTTCCGATTTTGGATCGACTTTACCGCCATTTTAGAATCATCCACCATTTTTGATTTCTGTTTGTACATTCTCTGTTCTAAAATGGTGGACTGTGTTTTCAACTTGCAACCAAGCCTCCCAAGCTTTGAGTTCTGTCAATGGTTAGACTGTCCAAGGGCTGACTGTTTAGACTAGGTAATGAGACCTTGTACTATACATGAACTGTTGTCCTAACATTGTCTGCGCACATAAGAGTCATCCCTGTGTAAACGTTGGGACAATGCAGAGTAAATCTCAAGCGTGGACACAGGCCGAACTACATTGTGAAGGGATATAGACAAAGGCTTACCGCGGATCCGAGAATATAAATCACCATTGTAACATTGATGGAAATACAAACTCATGTAATCCTTCTGCATATTATTGTATAAGCTATATTTTGTTTTGAACTAAGCACAAACTCTAGACCGCAGATTATTAACATGTAGAGGGGCTGAACAATTTCTGAAAAATGTATAAAAGCACACATGTTTAAATGTCCAGCACTCTTTTTTCTCTCTTTGACGGGCTGGTACTCATTGCGGGGTGTTGAGAGCCAGATAGCTATCTGTGTTACTTTGTAACTGTACAGAATAAAGATCTGTGAATCTTTCTAGCCCGTGATTGGTGTATTTCCTTTTGTGGTACTTAGCCTCGATATTTCCTTGTTTTTACATGTATTTATCTTTGTGTCCAAAGGTACTGAGAGCACTCTTATACACATGAAGGGAAACAGAGTGAGGCATTATTTCTGCTTCACAAAGACACATGAAGTTAACCTCCAGCAAGGTAACAACGCACATATAAAGATCATTAATTGCAGAACGCAAAGGAGCAGGGAGAAAAACGCACAACATGGAAAACCCATGAAGCAAATCGACAGAAAGGCGCGACGTACACAGAGACGAACATCAATGTTATAGGCATACAGGCGACATGATGAACGACTTACAATACATGGAACATAGAAATGCCAGGCATGAAACACATGAACAACGATGGGAATATGCACTACAGAAAAACACAGAGCTAAGCTACAGACATGAAGCACAAACACACATGCAGTGGTCATGGAAAGAGGGAGCCACAGGAGAAATAGCACAGACCAAGAGGCAATTCAATAAAAGGTGAAGTGAGAAAGAAAGTGAACGGCAGAGGTAGAGGGGGAGGTACAGGGAGAGCGAGGTGGAGAGGGGAGTAAGAAAGAGGTGGAGCGAAAGAGAGAGGTCGAGCACAGAGAGAGGTACAGAGGAGAGAGAGCAAGAGAGAGAGAGAGGTACAGGGAGAGCGAGGTGGAGAGAGGAGTAAGAGAGAGGTTGAGCAAAAGAGAGAGGTAGAGAGAAGAGTGAGAAAGAGAGCAAGAGAGAGGTAGAGAGGGAGGTACAGGGAGAGCAAGGCAGATAGAGGGGTAAGGGAGAGGTTGAGTGAAAGTGAGAGGTCGAGCGAAAGAGAGAGGAGAGAGCGAGAAAGAGAGGTAGAGGGGGTCCAGGTAGAGTGAGATAGAGAGAGGAGTAAGAGAGCGGTTGAGCGAAAAAGAGAGGTAGAGAGGAGAGTGAGAGTGAGAGACAGAGAGGGAGAGAGAGATAGGGAGGGAGGTACAGGGAGAGCGAGGTGGAGAGAGGAGTAAGACAGAGGTTGAGGGAAAGAGAGAGGTTGAGCAAAAGAGAGAGGTACAAAGGAGAGAGAGCATGGGAGAGAGAAAGGGAGTGAGAGGTCGAGAGGGGGTACAGGGAGAGCGAGGTGGAGGTAGGAGTAAGAGAGGTTGAGCAAAAGAGAGCGAGAGAGAGAGGTAGAGAGGGAGGTGCAGGTAGAGTGAGGTCAAGAGAGGAGTAAGAGAGAGATTGAGAGAAAGAGAGAGGTTGAGCAAAAGAGCGAGGAAGGGAGATGAGAGAGAGCGAGGGAGAGAGGGAGGTACAGGCAGAGCGAGGAAGAGAGAGGAGTAAGAGAGCGGTTGAGCGAAAGAGAGAGGTCAAGCGAAAGAGAGAGCGAGAGGGAGGTACAGGCAGAGCGAGGAAGAGAGAGGAGTAAGAGAGCGGTTGAGCAAAAGAGAGCGGTCAAGCAAAAGAGAGAATGAGAGAGAGACAAAAGAAAGAGAGAGGTAGTGAGGGAGGTACAGGGAGGGCAAGGTCGAGAGGGGCGTAAGAGAGAGGTCGAGCGAAAGAGAGAGGAGAGAGAGCGAGAAAGGGATTGATATGGGTGGAGAGGGAGGTATAGAGGGAGGGAGAGCGAGGTGGAGAGAGGAGTAACAGAAAGGTTGAGTGAAAAGGAGAGGTCAAGCGTAAGAGAGAGGGGAGAGGAGCGAGAGAGAAAGGGGTTGAAAGGGAGGTACAGGATAGAGAGGTGGAGAGAGGAGAAAGAGAGCGGTCAAGCGAAAGAGAGAGGTAGAGAGGGAGAGAAAAGTGAAATACATTAGCAGGTGTCAGGCCACCCGCTGGTAACACAGGCCATGGGCACCAGTGCCAGAGAACCTCTCCCCGCTCCTCGCTCACCCCATAATTACACATCTTGTTGACATAAATCTTCTTGTTAAACACAACTGACACAGATGAGCACACCCTTGCACTCATCCGATCAGTGCACAGCCCTCTAATTACCGTCATCGCCGTAGGTCTTGGGAGCAAGAGGAAACAGAGTGTTGAACTGGGACAACACATAGTTGCGAGCATCAAAAGACGTGGCCCGCGTCCCCCACTCCCGAGCGGTGTCTATTAGAGCAGCGTCTGGGGCACGCTGGGGAATTTTGTGTGTGAAATGGTGCGTTTTAAGGCACATTGGTACTGTGACATTGTTTAAAACGCCCAGCCGCGTGGTGCTCTATGTCGTTATAGTGGACCACATTGGCCCAGAAAAGCGGCCTTCACTGGCTTGTCAGGGCTGCCCTTTGGGTCTTCCTCAATTTTCCTTTGGGTCACCGCAAACCTAAATACCCCATAATCAGAAAAATAACCAACTCCTGGCAGGACTGATCGCACTTTGGAAAGCAGCGATTGTGTTTCTAACATCAGTCATTTCAGTACCAATGATCACAGGAGGTGACGATTACAGCCAATCAGGCTGCGGGAAACGCAGAGCGCCCTTATATTGCATCAGATATGCTTTAATTAGTCTGTGTAACACGTTAAGATTGACCCTCTTCCACCTGGTAATTATTATTCTATGTTAAATATTATGATTGACTCTCTTCCACCTGCTAATTATTGTTCTGCGTTGCACAAAAAGGTCTGGGAACTCACTGTGCTTAGAGAGGCTCAGCTCCACCTCACTGATGAGGCCCAACAAGGCCGAAACCCCAGTCTGGGGATTCTTTTTGTACTCTTGTTCAGAAGGGAATTGCCATGGCATTTCGGTGCTTTACTACCCAAGTGTTTGGGACAAAGACTGATATGCAAATGGATAGTTCTCCTCTGTGAAAGGTACAGTGAGCAAAAACGTGGTTGCATACCCCCCCGAGTGGGCACCTTCCCAAAGAACAGGTTATGAGTCTGTGTTCATTCTCGGCAGACGGGCTCCCAGACCTCTTTTTGTATATTATTCTGCATTGATTGACCCTCTTCCACCTGCTGATTATTATTCTCTGTTAAACATTATGATTGACTCACTCCCATCTGATGATTATTATTCTTCATCAAACATTATGATTGACCCTTTTCCACCTGGTGATTATTATTCTCTGTTAAACATTATGATTGACCCTCTTCCACCTGCTGATTATTATTCTCTGTTAAACATTATGATTGACTCACTTCCATCTGATGATTATTATTCTTCATCAAACATTATGATTGACCCTTTTCCACCTGGTGATTATTATTCTCTGTTAAACATTATGATTGACCCTCTTCCACCTGCTGATTATTATTCTCTGTTAAACATTATGATTGACTCACTTCCATCTGATGATTATTATTCTTCATCAAACATTATGATTGACCCTTTTCCACCTGGTGATTATTATTCTCTGTTAAACATTATGATTGACCCTCTTCCACCTGCTGATTATTATTCTCTGTTAAACATTATGATTGACTCACTTCCATCTGATGATTATTATTCTTCATCAAACATTATGATTGAGCCTTTTCCACCTGGTGATTATTATTCTGTGTTAAACATGATGATTGACTCAATTCCACCTGTCGCTTATGATTCTATGTTAAACACTATGATTGACCAACTTTTACCTGGTGATTATTATTCTGTGTTAAACATTAAAATGGACCCTCTTCCGCCTGATGATTATTATGTGTTCAATATTATGATTGACTCACTTCCACTTGGTGATTATTCTTCTGTATTAAAAATTATGAATGACCCAGCCCCCATATAGCAGAGCGATCCCCCTTTGGAGTTTCCCTGGCCTTCCTCCTATGTATGCTTTAGATATACGATCATCCTGGGATCGGGAGGGACGGCTGGTCTTGGGCGACTTGTACCCGGACGGGCGATTTGAAACGGTAGAAGAGTTTGTGGCTAAATTGGGAAGCAGCCGCATTACAATACTGCAGTACTACTGCATGACGGCTGCAGTCTGCCGCAGGTGGCCGTCGTTCCCACAAGAGGCGAAGACGCACAGCTGTATAGATGCAATAGTAACAGGGGGTGGCGCCAGGAGTCTTGTCTCCAGGCTATATAGATTGGTGCATACTGACCAGGCTTCCAGGAATGGAGGCCGGGCAAATTGGGAGAGGGACTTGGGGAGGGAAATACAGGACATTCAATGGCAGAAATAATGTTGCTTGACGAAGATGGCAACGCTGAAAACGAGACTTCCACCTTCCACCGAGTGATTGTTATTCTGTGTGAAACGTTATGATTGACTCTTTTCCACCTGGTGATTATCATTTTGTGTTAAACATTATGATTTAGCCTCTTCCAACTGGTGACGATTATTCTAAATTAAACATTATGGTTGACCCACTTATGATTGTCTCTCTTCCAGCTTGTGATTATTATTCTGTGTTAAACATTATGATTGACTGTCTTCCACCTGGTGATTTTTATTCTGGGTGATATTGGCAAGGTCACCGAAACTGTCTGTATTCAATATTGCAATAAATTTTTGCAAAAACATATATATTGAAATATTGAAATCAACAGTGGTGCCTACAGATACAGAGTGGTTGAGGGGATTAACATATATTAATGAAAGGAAGGAGGGATTAGTGGCAATAGTTGTGGTGACATGTCTACCAAAAGATATTTGGGGTGCATTTTGCAGTTATTTGGACTGTACGTGGCAAGATGAAGCATCCGATTGACTTTGGAATGAGGCGGATGGAATACTCAAGTTGGAATAAATGTTATGTTGAACAAATGATGACCACAGTATGAATGTATATTATTGACGTTGCATTGTATGTCCCCCTTGGACACTCACTTAGCTGATGTTCTGTGATCTCTGGCATGTCTGTATGATTTCTAAATAAAAGTTTTTTTTTTAAATGACTGACCTACTTCCACCTGGTGATTATTATTTTGTGTTAAACAGTATGATTGTCTCACTTCCACCTGCTGTTTATTATTCTGTGATAAACATTATGATTGAGTCTCTTCCACTTGGTGATTATGATTCTGTGTTAAACATTATGATTGACCCTCTTCCAACCGTTGATCATCATTCTGTTTTAAACATTATGATTGACTCAATTCAACCTGTTGATTATTATTAAATATTAAAAATGATCATTGACCCACTTCCGCCTGCTGATTATTATTCTATGTTAAACCTTTTCATTAACCGTTTCCAACTGGCGATTATCATTCTGTGTTAAACATTATAATTGACTCTCTTCCACCTGTTGATTAGTATTTTATGTTAAACATTATAATTGAGCCTCTTCCACCTGCTGTTTATTTTGTTGTGTTAAACATTACAATTGACCGTCTTGCACCTGGTGATTATTATTCTGTGTTAAACATTATGATTGACTCAATTCCACCTGTTGATTATTATTCCATATTAAAAATTATGATTGACCCACTTCCGCCTGCTGTTTTTTATTCTGTGTTAAACCTTGTGATTGACTCTCTTCCACCTGGTGATTATCATTTTGTGTTAAACATTATGATTAACCCTCTTCCACCTGGTGATTATCATTCTGTGTTAAACATTATGATTAACCCTCTTCCACCTGGTGATTAGTATTCTATGTTAACAATATAATTGAGTCTCTTCCACCTGCTGATTATCATTTTGTGTTAAACATTATGATTAACCCTCTTCCACCTAGTGATTGTTATTCTGTGTTAAACATAATGATTGCCTCTTTAACACCCAGTGATTATAATTTTGTGTTAAACATGATTGACACTCTTCCACCTGGTGACTATTATTCTGTATTGTCCTTATATCACAGGAGGGACTGTCACATGGTGTGCCATGATTTTACCTGTATACATAATATATTAATACTTACTTGACCTCAAATTGGGATTTTGACACATCCACCTTTTTTGGAATACTCTTAATTTCTTTTACCTCGATATCAGGTAACAAAGACTCAATCACTACATCAACCTCAGATTCTCTGGCTGTCAACCAATGACACAGGTGTGCTCAGCGCACCACCCTTCCGCAGCTCTCCATCCCAAAGGCTCAACTCACAATTCTGCTCATGCGCTGCCCATGCTCTGCCCTAACGGTGCTACCGCTCTTTCGAATCTCGATTATAGCCTTCAGCCCAAGGAAAAATGATGCACCTCTCATACTACCTGAGTCCTACACAACAACCTGATTGGTGATGTCAACCCTACAATAAGGAAAACATCACTGACACCTGCCCCTTCAATCTGTCCGCTTATACAGTCCCTTAACACAATGACAGACTTGACAAAACACAAGTAACATATATGTGGCCGCTTTCCTGCCTAACCAACAGGGAAAACCAATAATTCATGTGAACCACCTGTTCCTACAGCGTCGCCTTGTCGATCAAACGCCTCTGCAAGACTTAACCAGGAAAACACCTTTCACGATACAAGCTAGCTTTGTCTGCTAAATTCTACACACAGGGATACCATCATCCATGATCCAAGCTACAGCGCTCAACCCACAGGAAATCCAATATTTACATATCATCTGTCATCCATATCCTTAAGTCAATCATTTAA
The DNA here is from genome assembly GCF_040938575.1 of Ambystoma mexicanum. Classification (NCBI taxonomy): domain Eukaryota; kingdom Metazoa; phylum Chordata; class Amphibia; order Caudata; family Ambystomatidae; genus Ambystoma; species Ambystoma mexicanum. The sequence goes on along the minus strand of NC_090938.1, from coordinate 685,124,644 downwards.
GCTGACTGCCCAAACTGATCGCCCCAAGCCCGAATGTTCCCTAACCAAGAACAAAAGATACACAACAACGCTCCTTACGAGACCAAAACCCCAGCAAAACCATCAAGTTGAACCTGTTCACGCTCTCCCCCATTTACCATATAGCTTAATCGATACTACTGCTGATGTTGCTCGGACCCTGACTCTCCCCCAACCTGCCCCTCTGTCTTTCCGGTATGCTGAGCGTCCCACTGAAAGCGGGCAGGAATTTCTCCAAGGCGGTTCCTGAGGACCTCTTCACGGTGTGCACTCTTCGTGTGGCATTCAACTTCTGTGAGTCACCGCACAGTCCTCCAAGCATGTGGCGGGATGAGACACCCTCGCTGATCGAACGCAGCGACCCTCCCCTGCTACTATTTGTTGTGTACCATAGGAATTGGGGATTTGCAATAACAATGTCCCACGTCAGGAAAGAATCTTGGGTCCATCAAAGAATCCCCAATGCAAAAACTGAAGACTCAACCATGGGGCAAAATATACTGTCTTTTATAATCCAGTACAGACAGAGATTATACAGGAAAACAAATCTCCAACAATATCAACTCCTGAACCTGCGTCACATGTTTTTATTCACAAGTGATGCCTCAAAAAATTGAGGTCCACCCTAAAAACCTATGTACTGTTCCTGTTGTTCAGCTTAGACTAACTACCTATAGGACCCATATGGGTTAGTAGTTCTACTGGCTCTCAGTATCAGGTGGCAGGTGTGGGGGAAGGGGATACTAGTGGAATTACTGATTGGTGCCGCCTATGACAGATGATATGGCTTCCATGCACGACAGCCTCATCGCGCAGCTTACCAAAGGTATACATCTTGACTTCAGATGGGGCTACTTTTGCAGCCAGCTTGCACCCTGATGTCTTCATTGTTGTCTGGTGGCAGACGGAACGCAAGTGTGTTTCTTCCACCCATCCACACCCTCCCACAGTCGGGACTAAGCATGGGTTTGCAGCTTCTGTAGGTCTGCTCTGTTTTGTCAGGGAAATCTTATTTATAGTTACCAAGCTTCTTATGGAGTCTCGCCACGCATTGGGCCTCATTACAACCTTGGTGCTAAGTGCACCAACTTTACCACCATGGTGTAAACTCCGTTTACACCATGGTGGATGGCGGATTTACCGCCCCATTCCAAGGTGAGTGGGGCGGTAAATCCCCATTTCCCATTTTCCCTTCCCCATTCCCATTTTTGCCCCATAGGGCATAATGGGAGTGGGGAAGGCGCTAATTACGCCGCCGTAAATTACGGCGGCGTAATTAGCACCATGGCAGGTTAGCGCCATGGATTTTAACGCCTGCTAAAAGCAGGCGTTAAAATCAGAATCAGGCGTTAAGGGTTAACGGTGGCGTTAACCCTTAACGCCTGAGTTGTAATGAGGCCCATTGTGTCTCAGGTTTGAAGTTACTCTGTTATGGCATCATATTAATTGCCAATCTATGGAGCTCAATTCCGAAGGAAATAAGATTGAAATAAGAACGACAGAAGACTGCATTACCTTCAGAAAACGACTGAAAACCTAGCCACTCAGCACACCGACACTAAAATAAAAACAGCCACCAGCCACTACTATCACCGCAAATCCAAACCAATCCAGGGACAGTGCGGATCCTGGAACAAACAATAAAACAACCGCACTGTACAAACCACTAACCACCCTGCTCCTCACTCCTCTCCAGCATACCCCAAATATGCATCCCACAACCCAATGGGCCATCTTACCACATACAATACATACATCCACCAAAAGAACAAAACTGCGGCAAACAAACAGCCCAGACACTGTGTGTTGCCCCGCTGGACACAATAACCCCAGTGTGCACAATCCAAACACACTCAGAAAATGGACACACACCAACGCCAGTTCCTCCTGGTTCTGCAATCATCAACAGAAGAGCACAACCTCTATCCTATCCCTCTTCCCTCACTAATGGACCCAACCCACTTTCTTACAGAGCCACGTGAGCCACTGCAGACCATGCTAATGGGAACAGTGTATGGTATAAGTCAGCTTAACATAATATAACATAACATAACATGACATAACATAACATTGAAGGCTCTGGACAACCTGATTGCATGCCGACCATGGCAGGGTATTAGGAGTGGGTGTCGATAGTTGATTTACAAGGCTGGGTCATCAAAATAAACCCTAAGAATATCCTGTATACCACCTCCAGGGCCAGCAGCGAGCAGATTGTGGTACCCAGTTCCCAGGTCTCCCTGTCCCTATCCCCTATCCTCCCAGGAGGGACTTGGCCATATACCTCCCCCATTCTCCAAAACTCCTTCTTGGACTTGAGACTCTATGGGAAGATTGTGGATGTCTTTTTCTATTCCTGGTGGTACTACAGAACACATCTGGGTACTACCTGCGAGGTTCCAGGTCACTCCCAGATGCCTACACCCCAATGCCTACCTAATCCTACATGCCTGCCCTGAATGCAGAGATCCCTTTTGGGGATTCGCCAGAGGTGGTACGGTATCTCTGCCTTTTTTCCGAGTCTTTGCATCCAGTGTGGATTGGAGGGTAGATCCACCGCTAGGATGATATAACGTGGGCATCACAGCATCCTGCAGTGGGATATCCTGCCTTCGACTTCAAGGCTCACTTGGGCCTTTGGGTATGCAGTCCTTAATCCTCATGGAGGCAGACTATGAGGAAGGACCAAGAGATAATAAGCTGCTCAGGAAGGACAAGAGTGGCTTGATTGGTGATCGGTTGGTTTCGGGTGTCCAGGAGGGCAGGTTCTGTTTAGCCACATACTTTCACCTGGACATAGCGTTCCTTACCACTGGCACCTTGAGCCAACATTTCCAGATGTTCCCCGGGGAGTTTTGCTTTTCCTTTGGGCTCTCTCCCTCGCTCATCTGGGTCCTCTGGAATAGGCGTGGGGTAACATTAATTAAGTTTCATGGGCTACAATAGGGTATTCTATGGGTACACCCTTTTGATATGGGCCTTCTTCCGTCAGACATGGCACTTGACCACTGATATTTCAATTCCATCATATGGAGGTCATCAACCTTGCTAGTCGCCTTTTCTCCCAGATCATGGCTAAGTTTCTCAAGTCCTGCCTGATCCCTGTTTCCTCCCTGATTTGGGAGAGGTGCATGGTCTTATAAAGGTGATCTAAATTCCTTGTGGACTCCCAGGCTGGTTCTCTTTCTTAACCGGGGCTTTGGGTTTGGCAGGACAGGTCTGCTGCCATGCCTGCTATTATCCATTGGATGCCTGAATTGCCTGTTACAGTGTGAGTCAATGGAATTGCCACACCGCCCTCTGATAGGTGCAGAGTTGCTCTAACCCATTGTGACAGAATGCCATTTATGAGGGTGCAATAGCATGAGCTATTTTGATTTGTAATATAGAATGATGTGGGTAATTTTGTCCATGAAAGTATGCTCTGCTAATCATACTCACTTTCACAATGCTCCATGTATAGTGCAAACATGTACTCTGCTGAGCCTGTTTTCTGAGACCTCTCAGAAGCAGCTTTGTAGTTTGGCAACATGGCAGTTTCCGAGTAACTCATGCATTATTGCAAACATCCTAATGGAACCCAAAGTTCCAACATCCAGGGACTGCCTTTAACAGTGGGCTGCCCCGATTCAAATTATATAATTGTGTGATCCCAGGGCTTGATGGCAGATTCATATCTAAATATAAGCTATGTCTAGATTCGACATAGTGGCTTCTTGGAATCTGCATTTATACTGGCCAAACCTTTTGGTGTCCTTTTGTTATCGGCTTGGCTGCTAGTGACTCATTTCGCTGGCAGGACTTTGTGTAGTATCAGCCACCTTGGACTGTTTTTCACCCAAACAAACCCTTTGTGCCCAGCCCAGGAACCCTCAACCCCCATTTGATCTCTCTGGGTAGGTGTCTCATCTTCCCCAAAGGACAGGAAATCTCCCCGGGAAGTTATCTCGGAACCTGTGCTACAAAGAGGAGTCCTGCAAGGACAATGAAGAGCTACCACCAGTATCATAATTACTGGAGACATTTTAATGCAGAGCAGACATGGAGAGGGTTTCTGTAGAGCATGGGTGCACAACATGCGGCCCGCGGGCCAGTTGCGGCCCACCATGCTGTTTTGTCCGGCCCACGAGGCACAAAGACTTTCCTAATGGAGGGCGGCCCGCAAGCAGCATCGGCCGCCCTCCATTAGGAAAGTCTTTGTTGTCTTCCGGGCCGGACAAAACACTGGCCCTCATTGGCTCAGCACGCACGCACCACGTCGCTCCTACGAGCCACGTAGTGCGTGTGTGCTGCACCAATGGAGTGCCAGAACTACGGCTGGCGTGGTCCATAAGGCTTGATGCCGGAAGGCATTTCAGCCTTGGACCACGCCAGCCGTAGTACGATTCCAGTTACCTCGCCAGCGTTCCAGTTTACCTGCCTTCCAGCACATCTCCGGTAAGTGGTCTGTTTGTGTTTGTGTGTCGGGTCTGTTTTGCTGTATGTTTGTGTTGTGTATGTTGAGATGGGGGGTGTGGGGGTGTCGGGTGTGCATGAATGTTTGGTTTTGAACATTTGTTTTGTGTATGTTGAGATGCGGGGGTGGGGGGTGGTGTCGGATGTGCATGAATGTTTGGTTTTGAATGTTTGTGTTGTGTATGTTGAGATGCGGGGGTGGGGGGTGTCGGATGTGCATGAATGTTTGTTTTTGAATGTTTGTGTTGTGTATGTTGAGATGCGGGGGTGGTGTCGGATGTGCATGAATGTTTGGTTTTTAATGTTTGTGTTGTGTATGTTGAGATGCGGGGGTGGGGGGTGGTGTCGGATGTGCATGAATGTTTGGTTTTTAATGTTTGTGTGGTGTATGTTGAGATGCGGGGGTGTGGGGTGGTGTCGGATGTGCATGAATGTTTGGTTTTTAATGTTTGAGTTGTGTATGTTGAGATGCGGGGGTGGGAAGGAGTGTCGGATGTGCATGAATGTTTGGTTTTGAATGTTTGTGTTGTGTATGTTGAGATGCAGGAGTGGGGGGTGGTGTCGGATGTGCATGAATGTTTGTTTTTTAATGTTTGTGTTATGTATGTTGAGATGCGGGGGTGGTGTCGGATGTGCATGAATGTTTGGTTTTGAATGTTTGTGTTGTGTATGTTGAGATGCGGGGGTGGGAAGGAGTGTCGGATGTGCATGAATGTTTGGTTTTGAATGTTTGTGTTGTGTATGTTGAGATGCAGGAGTGGGGGGTGGTGTCGGATGTGCATGAATGTTTGTTTTTTAATGTTTGTGTTATGTATGTTGAGATGCGGGGGTGGTGTCGGATGTGCATGAATGTTTGGTTTTGAATGTTTGTGTTGTGTATGTTGAGATGCGGGGGTGGGGAGGAGTGTCGGATGTGCATGAATGTTTGTTTTTGAATGTTTGTGTTGTGTATGTTGAGATGCGGGGGTGGGGAGGGTGTCGGATGTGCATGAATGTTTGTTTTTTAATGTTTGTGTTGTGTATGTCGAGATGCGGGGGTGGGGGGTGTCGGATGTGCATGAATGTTTGTTTTTGAATGTTTGTGTTGTGTATGTTGAGATGCGGGGTTGCGGGGGTGTTGGATGTGCATGAATGTTTGTTTTTGAATGTTTGTGTTGTGTATGTTGAGATGCGGGGGTGGGAGGGTGTTGGATGTGCATGAATGTTTGTTTTTTAATGTTTGTGTTGTGTATGTTGCGATGCGGTGGTGGGGGGGTGTTGGATGTGCATGAATGTTTGGTTTTGAATGTTTGTTTTGTGTATGTTAAGATGCGGGGGGGGGTGTTGGATGTGCATGAATGTTTGTTTTTTAATGTTTGTGTTGTGTATGTTGTGATGCGGTGGTGGGGGGGGTGTTGAATGTGCATGAATGTTTGGTTTTGAATGTTTGTTTTGTGTATGTTGAGATGCGGGGGGGTGTCGGATGTGCATGAATGTTTGGTTTTGAATGTTTGTTTTGTGTATGTTGAGATGCGGGGGTGGGGGGTGGTGTCGGATGTGCATGAATATTTGGTTTTGAATGTTTGTGTTGTGTATGTTGAGATGCGGGGGTGGGGAGGAGTGTCGGATGTGCATGAATGTTTGTTTTTGAATGTTTGTGTTGTGTATGTTGAGATGCGGTGGTGGGGAGGGTGTCGGATGTGCATGAATGTTTGTTTTTTAATGTTTGTGTTGTGTATGTCGAGATGCGGGGGTGGGGGGTGTCGGATGTGCATGAATGTTTGGTTTTTAATGTTTGTGTTGTGTATGTTGAGATGCGGGGTTGGGGGGGTGTCGGATGTGCATGAATGTTTGTTTTTGAATGTTTGTGTTGTGTATGTTAAGATGCAGGGGTGGGGGTGGTGTTGGATGTGCATGAATGTTTGTTTTTGAATGTTTGTGTTGTGTATGTTGAGATGCAGGGGTGGGGGGGTGTTGGATGTGCATGAATGTTTGTTTTTTAATGTTTGTGTTGTGTATGTTGCGATGCGGTGGTGGGGGGGTGTTGGATGTGCATGAATGTTTGGTTTTGAATGTTTGTTTTGTGTATGTTGAGATACGGGGGTGGGGGGATGTTGGATGTGCATGTATGTTTGGTTTTTAATGTTTGTGTTGTGTATGTTGATATGCGGGGGTGGGGGGTGGTGTCGGATGTGCATGAATGTTTGGTTTTGAATGTTTGTTTTGTGTATGTTGAGATGCGGGGGGGTGTCGGATGTGCATGAATGTTTGTTTTTTAATGTTTGTGTTGTGTATGTTGCGATGCGGTGGTGGGGGGTGTTGGATGTGCATGAATGTTTGTTTTTGAATGTTTGTTTTGTGTATGTTGAGATGCGGGGGTGGGGGGGTGGTGTCGGATGAGCATGAATGTTTGGTTTTGAATGTTTGTGTTGTGTATGTTGAGATGGGGGGGTGGGGAGGAGTGTCGGATGTGCATGAATGTTTGTTTTTGAATGTTTGTTTTGTGTATGTTGAGATGCGGGGGTGGGGAGGGTGTCGGATGTGCATGAATGTTTGTGTTGTGTATGTCGAGATGCGGGGGTGGGGGGTGGGGGGTGTCGGATGTGCATGAATGTTTGGTTTTTAATGTTTGTGTTGTGTATGTTGAGATGCAGGGGTGGGGGGATGGTGTCGGATGTGCATGAATGTTTGTTTTTGAATGTTTGTGTTGTGTATGTTGAGATGCGGGGTGTGGGGGTGTTGGATGTGCATGAATGTTTGTTTTTTAATGTTTGTGTTGTGTATGTTGCGATGCGGTAGTGGAGGGGGTGTTGGATGTGCATGAATGTTTGGTTTTGAATGTTTGTTTTGTGTATGTTGAGATGCGGGGGTGGGGGGTGGTGTCGGATGTGCATGAATGTTTGGTTTTGAATGTTTGTGTTGTGTATGTTGAGATGCGGGGGTGGGGAGGAGTGTTGGATGTGCATGAATGTTTGGTTTTTAATGTTTGTGTTGTGTATGTTGAGATGCGGTGGTGGGGGGGTGTTGGATGTGCATGAATGTTTGGTTTTGAATGTTTGTTTTGTGTATGTTGAGATGCGGGGCTGGGGGGTGGTGTCGGATGTGCATGAATGTTTGTTTTTGAATGATTGTGTTGTGTATGTTGAGATGCGGGGGTGGGGAGGGTGTCGGATGTGCATGAATGTTTGTTTTTTAATGTTTGTGTTGTGTATGTCGAGATGCGGGGTGGGGGGTGTCGGATGTGCATGAATGTTTGGTTTTTAATGTTTGTGTTGTGTATGTTGAGATGCGGGGGTGGGGGGTGGTGTCGGATGTGCATGAATGTTTGTTTTTGAATGTTTGTGTTGTGTTTGTTGAGATGCGGGGGTGAGGGGGCGTCGGGTGTGCATGAATGTTTGTTTTTGAATGTTTGTGTTGTGTATGTTGAGATGCGGGGTGAGGGGGTGTCGGGTGTGCATGAATGTTTGTTTTGAAGTGTAAGTGCGGTGTATGTTGAGATGCAGGGTCTGTATGTGTGCATGCTTGCTAGTTTGTATGCTGATTTGGGGGGTGGGGGTTCTGGTCTGTATGGGTGCATGCTTGAGAGTGTGTGTGCTGAGTTGGGGTGTGAGGGGTTTGGGTCTGTATGGGTGCATGCTTGAGAGTTTGTGTGCTGAGTTGGGGGGTGGGGGGTTCAGGTCTGTATGGGTGCATGCTTGAGAGTTTGTGTGCTGAGTTGGGGGGTGAGGGGTTCGGGTCTGTATGGGTGCATGTTTGAGAGTGTGCTGATTTGGGGGGTGGGGGGTTCGGGTCTGTATGGGTGCTTGTTTGAGAGTGTGCTGATTTGGGGGGTGGGGGGTTCGGAGTTGGGTGGTGGGGGTTCGGGTCTGTATGGGTGCATGTTTGAGAGTGTGCTGATTTGGGGGGTGGGGGTTCGGGTCTGTATGGGTGCATGCTTGAGAGTGTTTGTGCTGAGTTGGGGGGGTGGGGGGTTCGAGTGTGTGCCTGTTGGGAATGGGCATCAAAAGTCAAGGGGGGCCATGGGGCATAGTGTTTGGTTGGGGGTAAGGGGGCCATGGGGCATAGTGTTTGGTTGGGGGTGAGGGGGCCATGGGACATAGTGTTTGGTTGGATGTGAGGGGGCCATGGGGCATAGTGTTTGGTTGGGGGTGGTAGCCATGGGGCATAGTGTTTGTTTGGGGGTGAGGGGGCCATGGGGCATAGTGTTTGGTTGGGGGTGGGAGCCATGGGGCATAGTGTTTGGTTGGGGGTTGGGGGTGGGGGGGCCATGGGGCATAGTGTTTGGTTGGGGGTTGAGGGAGCCATGGGGCATAGTGTTTGGTTGGGGGTTGAGGGAGCCATGGGGCATAGTGTTTGGTTGGGGGTGAGGGGGCCATGGGGCATAGTGTTTGGTTGGGGGTGGGAGCCATGGGGCATAGTGTTTGGTTAGGGGTTGAGGGTGGGGGGCCATGGGGCATAGTGTTTGGTTGGGGGTTGAGGGAGCCATGGGGTATAATGTTTGGTTGGGGGTTGAGGGAGCCATGGGGCATAGTGTTTGGTTGGGGGTGAGGGGGCCATGGGGCATAGTGTTTGGTTGGGAGTGAGGGGGCCATGGGGCATAGTGTTGCACTCCAAGAGTGAACCCAATAATATAGCTAAAACAGGCACAGTTAGGAGATGTACATCCTTTGCTTTTTGAGGAAACCTGACTCAGCGAAGGCCATACTCCTCTTGGGCAACCCAAACAGCAAACTATAGCAGTCCAAAATAACGGAATGTCCAATCAAGGGTCAATAAAATATATATAATTTAATTAAACAGACGATATACAATTACTAAATAGAAATAAATTATAACAATGGAAAATGTGTAGTACAAAATGTAAGTTTGAAATGCAAATAAAAATTGATAACTAAATAGAAATAAATCATAACAATGGAAAATGTGTAGTACAAAATGTAAGTTTGAAATGCAAACAAAAATCGTTACCCCTCAAAAACATATTCTTTTTCCATGTGGTTAATACAAATTGGGGGTTGTAAAAGCCTCCTGCCACGCCCCGCCTACCGCTCCACCCACATTTACTTTTCGGCCCACTATAGCCCTCATGTAAGGTACTTTCGTCCCTCTGTAGAATAAGAAATATGTATACAGCATTTGATAGTTATTCCAGTGGCAATGTTGTCTGTTTGGCATGCTGTTAAAAGTGCTCCTGTGATTTTTCTTTTGAATTGCATAACAATAAGAGTAATACTGGCAGGTTCAAATATGCTGCAATACTGTGGCAATAAGACCCAAGGCGGCGGGCCAATACCGCCCCAGGCAATGCCCGAGGCCGTAGTTATAGCGTAGTGAGTGCCTTAACGAAGCCCGGGCGTTACCGTGGGCGGTATTGGCCCGCCGCTGAGGGTCTTATTGCCATTAGTACCCCGGCCCGTTAGTCGGAACAGAAGAAAAAAAAAATGTCCAAGAAAATGGCCGCCGCCATAGAAAGGGAAAACGGAGTCCATTTTTCCTTTCCATGGCGGCCATCAGGAGCGGGCGCGCTGGGAACACAAGAAAAAAAGGTAGGTGGGGTTGGGAGGGCGGGAGAGGGGAAAAAAAACAAAAAAAAAACGTTCCTTCATCCCCGGCGGGGGACGAGGGAAGCCCCCAGCTGTGTGGAGGCGCAGAGCGGGGATGGCCCCGCTACGAGTCTCCACACAGCTGGAGGCTTCCCTCGTCCCCCGTTGGGGACGCAGGAACAAGAAGGTAAGCTGCTGGGGGGGGGGGGGTTGGAGGGAAGGGAATTAAAAAAAAAAATTACCCGAGTCCCCGGCGGGGGGCGAAGGCAGCCTCTCAGCCGCGGGGAGGCTCGGAGCGGGGATGGCCCCGTTTTGAGCCTCCTCATTGGCTGAGGGGCTGCCACGCCCCTTGCCGGGAACAGAGTAGCCGGCATGCACGGCTTAAATGGGAATACCATGTGGTATGGCTCACAAATGAGCCAATCACCACAGAGTATTCCCTTTGCGCCGCGCGTGCCGGGTACTAATGTCGGTTATGCACATGGGGAAGCATTCCTCTGTCAATACATTCAGTTTCGTATGAAATCCGTCAACTACAGGCATCATGCTTAACAAAGGTGAACTTGTAGGGTGCACTCACTCGTCTGAGAGGCAAACATCCACACGTGTCTACACGCTGTTCTTCAGACCTTGCAATGATTGAGAAGAAAATACTCTCCAGTTTCAACAATGTAGATGATTAAGGCTCTCAACACCGGCAGAATTATATTCCCGAAACACAGGTTCATGCAAGCTTTTGAATTCTAGAGTGTTCTGGCTCCAAGCATCAGGCTCATCACCAGTGCGACTGGGTTGTACTGGGCTTCCATATGATGGAGCTTGAGTGCCAAAACTGTGGAGTGAAGGTCCTGTGCCAACTTTGTTCTGGAACCTGTTCCTTAATGTCATGACTCTCAGCCACATTGATCTGTTTGGGGGTCTTCGCAAAAGATTCTTGGGGTCCCTGTCAGAATCCTTCCAGCCACCCGCTACTTGATGGATTAGACGCAGTTATGCTCAGCACATAGGCTCAACTGGGGGACAGGCCCCGGTCTCCACAAGGCAGGAGGAGCAGGACAGAGTCTACTACACACTGTTGGAAAAAGGGGGCAAACAAGGAACATCTGGTGGCAATTTGGCATTAATAGGGACATTCTGCGAAATGGCCAGGGAGATCTGTAGCCTAACTCATTAGGAAATAGTGTAGATCCGTATCCCAAGTAACTACCCACATTCAGCAGCAGAGGGCACATAGCAATGCCAGAGGGAGGTACCAGGTACCACTTAAAAACCTAAAATCCCTCTTCGAAGAGCAACTGCAAGGCTTCCTGAAAGAAACCTCTGCCTCAGTGCTGCTCCGCCCTGCTGGCAGAAACAGAGGTTGCTGGCAAACTCAGGTCAGATTAACCACTGCTATGCCGGCCTTTCTCGATAGCCAATTCTCCAGATTACTTTTAGATCAGTATCTGCCCCCTCCTGTATTTGGGAAGCAAGGCTCGGTCACTTCCCAGAACACCATCACACCATCTTTACACATTTTTCAAAGGCAGCAATAAACACGTCATGCATAGAGTCTGAAATACACAGAATCATAACTATTTAAAATGAACAAATCAGTTCTTTCTGATTTAAAATTAATTTCACAGATATTCCAAGCTTGCTTCCAGTCTGAGCGTCTGCTGCTGGGACCCTCTTGTAGCCAGTAGGCACGATATCATGGCCTCGGTCTGAAAATCCCCATCACCAGCCGTGCTAGTGGTTTCTGCCACGGCTCTGCAACCACGGCTCTCCGGATGTTTTGGGGAAAAGCTCTCATGATCTCTCGCCATTGATTATCCTGGCTAGGGCTGATGGGAGTTGTAGTCCAAATCATATGAGGAGCCAAAGGTTGCAGAGCGCTGCTGTAGTCCAAATCACATGGAGAACCAAAGGTTGCAGAGCGCTGCTGTAGTCCAAATCACATGGAGAGCCAAAGGTTGCAGAGCGCTGCTGTAGCGTTAGCTGTGTTTAGTGGAGGGTTACAATGTATCATGGACATAGATGACAGATTTTCTTGCATTGTAGCCATCCTCAGGGCTGGAGACAGCCAGAGCATCTCTGCAATAGAAAGACAGATCCTTGTGCAGTCTGCGCGTGACTGGGCACAACCCAGGGCAGGTTGCACTGAAGCTACCAAACTAGTCCGCAGTGCGGCTAGGTAAGTCACCAAGCACATGTGGCCTGCAGGCCCAAATTGACAGAACGCAAGTCCTTAACCAAGCGAAAAGAGGGAGGCAATTACACCAACAACAAAAAATTAGGATCATCAGAATTCAAGTGGACTCCCTATTCTTATGTATGGTAATGCTGTTGGGTTGGTATACTGTAGAGGTCTGCCTATGTATAGTAATGCTGTTGGGTTGGCATACTGTGGAGGTCTGCCTATGTATGGTAATGCTGTTGAGTTGGCATACTGTGGAGGTCTCCCGATGGTAATGCTGTTGGGTTGGCATACGGGTGGATGTCTGCCTATGGATGGTAATGCTGTTGGGTTGGCATACTGTGGAGGTCTTCTTATGTATGGTAATGCTGTTCGTTTGGCACACTGTGGTGGTCTGCCTATGTATGGTAATACTGTTGGGTTGGCATGCTGTGGAGGTCTGCCTATGTATGGTAATTCTGTTGGGTTGGTATACTGTGAAGTTCTGCCAATGTGTGGTAATGCTGTTGGGTTAGCATACTGTGGAGGTCTGCCTCTCTATGGCAATGCTGTTAGATTGCTATACTGTGGAAGTCTGCCTGTGTATGGTAATGCTGTTGAGTTGGCATATGGTGGAGGTCTGCCTATTGCATTGTATTGCAGTTGTCATTCATATAGCACCATTTTCCCATTTGTATTGCCTCAATGCGCTTTGTGGTTGCAACGCCCTCAGGGACCGAAGTCCAGGTATGGGAAAACATTCCAAGAGTAGACTTCACGATGCATGTGTGCATTCTGCCGGGATTAGGATTAAGGCGGGCTGGCTAGCCTCTAGTAAGCAACCCAAGAGGCCAGGTAGTCAAGAACGGAGTGCGAGTGCAGGAGACTCGATGTGCACCCAGCTAGACCGAATTTGCCATAGGTTGTCGCTGTATACTAATGGCAGAGGTGTTGAGGCACGTCAAGGGTTTCAACGTGGAAGGCTATGTGAGCAGCTAGACCGAATTTGCCATAGCTGCATTCTAGAGTGTATGGATGGAGAGCTGTGCCTGTGGCATGTGTCCACAGATGTGGTGCATTTATAAATAGCTTAAACTCGGACAGAGTTTATCTTCAATGTCGCTTTATCAGGTTTTTCTAAGTCTCCCAAGGCGATAAACTGGTCGTTCGAGTGCATCTTCTGGTGGGATTAGCATACTACCATTGGGAAGGACCTGGCTAGTGGCATTATTTGAGTGCAATAGGCAAATACATTAAATAGATATTGCCACCTATGGCCTAAGACCTATGGTATAATTTCCTGTCCCCAAAAAAAAAACTAAGTGCGTCGTGTTTTATGCTCCCCAGGAGTATTTTAGTGCATCACCATTCCTACCTCCAAGAGCCATCTAAGTGCGTACAGTTTCCTATATCCCAAGTTAAACTGGCGCACTGCCTCTCTACCTTCAGTGAACCTATGAATTGAGTGTTCTGAGTGCTTGGGCAAGCCCCTTGATAATTAGCTAGGGCAGTCCAATCGAGTGCGGAACATGTACTGTCCCCAAATCAAATTAAGCGCGCTACAGTTGCTACCTCTAGTGGTCTGTCTAAACAAGCATTCTGTCCAGACACTTTTCAGTGGCAACGTTCAAGGTACAATTGGATTTTCAAGTGTTGTTCAGTAACCAGAGTGCACCAGTTAGAGAGTTTGAGGTCCGGGGAGTTGGGGGCATTGGAGGGGTGATGTATGACCGCCTGTGGGAGTGGAAAGGGATGAGTTTATCATGATGTGCCGCTCCAAACGCTGCTGGCGTTGCGCTGTAGTGTGAACTTGTTGGTGTTTTGTTGGGGCTGAGCCAGTACTTGTGTGCAAGGAGCAATCACAGGATAGTATGGAAGAAGGATTCAAGAAGAGGAAGGAAAAGGTCAGGTTTTGAGGGTCTGCAGTGATAAAATCGTGTCAAAAACGTTGCCTATACAAAAAACTGCAGCAAAAATGCTGTGGTTTGAACCTGTAAAGGTAAACCCTGTTATACCATTTAAGGGGAGCAGGGGTTGCGGGGGTGTGCCCCGCTCCCCTTAAATGGTATAATGGGTCTGGGAGTTGCGGGGGTGTCTCCTGCATCGTTTACATGGATTGCGGCGGCAAAACCACAGCATTTTTGCTGTAATATTTTGTAACCACTGCAATTTTTGCTGCGATTTTAACACATGGAACCATTTTGAGGGCCTTTCTGAATGCAAGGCGGCTGTCAATGTGGCGAATGTAGAGAGGAAGAGGGTTCCATATGGTGGAAGCTTGGATCGAGAAGGAGGAAGCTCCCAGTCTGGTGAAGTTATAATGGGGTACAACTAGGAGAAGTGCTGCACCGGATCTGAGGGTCCTTGAGAGTTGGTAGTTTATGAGTTTATCTTGGAGGAATTCAGGATCAGGGTTGTGGATGGCACGGTGAGCAATGCACATGGCTTTAAAGGTAGTCCGTCGACCATTAGGGAGCCAGTGTAGGACTCTCAGTGCGGGGCTGATGTGTTCTCTAGCTGGAAGGCCAATGAGCAGGCAGGCCGCAATGTTTTGGATTTGTTGGAGTTTCCTAAATTGGAACAGTGGAGCACCTAGATAAAGACAGTTTGCATAATCTAAGCGGGAGAGGATAATGGTGAGGATGGCAGAGATTGGGTGTGGGGATGCGTGGGTGGAAAAAGCAGGTTCTGGATACGGAGTTGATGTGTTGGGAGAGGGATAGATTCGAGTCCCGCATGCATCCAAGGTTTTCACCCAAATGGCGGTTGTCAGAGGGGAAAGCCTAGAGAGTAAGGCTAGGGGATAGGTTGGGGAAGGAGGGTGGTTTTACTGCAAACTACGATTTCTGTTTTTCCAGGGTTGAGGAGGAAGTGGTTGATCGTCATTCAGTGGTCAATATCCGAGGGGCATGATGAAAGATCCGGACAGGTGGTGCCTGGCGATTTTGGGATTTCAAGGATGATCTGGGTTTCATCTGCATAGTTGTAGCAGATGATTTGTGGGAGCGGATGCGGGCAGGTAGTGGGCTTAGATAGATATTGAAGACGAGGAGAGATAGGGATGCTCCCTGCGTAACCCCTTTCACCACTGGGTGAGATGTGGAGGTGAAAGGGTGGAGGAGCAAGGGTGTTGCTAGGTCTGGAAAACACCCGGGACTACGCTAATGTCGGAACTATCGGGACTGGGGGCTAGCTAGCCTTTTGGTTGTAGCTCCTGAGATTCTATCAGGGCTACAACCAAAAGGCCAGGGGCTATAGCCCCCTCAGCACCCCCTAGCAACGCCTCTGTAGAGGAGTGTGATTTGCAAGCGATTAGAGAGGAAGGAGGAGATCCATGGGACAGCAGTGTCCTTGATTCCGAAGTAGTGTAGCCTGTCTAGGAGTATGTTGTGGCCAATAGTATCAAAGGCGGCCGAGAGGTCAAGAAGGATGAGCACAGTGCATCCTTTCAGCTGTTCTTTTTAGGTCGTCCCAAGCAGACACCACAGAGGACTCAGGTCCTCAGAAGGGTCTGAAGCTAGATTGGGCAGGGTTAAGAGAGTTGTTGACTTCAGTGAAGTTGCAGAGCTGCTTGTATGCCGTGCGGTCCATGAGTTTGGCCATGAAACGGGTGTTGGAAATGGGATGGGTGTTCTGGGGAATGAGAGGGTCGAGCGTGGGTTTTTTGAGGAGGAGTTTGATATAGTAGGTTTTGAAGGCTTCCGGGAAGTTTCCCGAGGTGAGAGATTGGTTCAGAATTGAGCGTACAATACTGCCTGCACAGGTTGATGTTAGAATGTTTTTGAGGAGTGTGGGCGGGCATGGATCTTCAGGGTATCCTTATACAACTACTGTGCCCCGTTTACTGCGACCCACGAAAATGCTGACTTTTTTATGTCATCCAACTTTTCACCCCCTATATATGTGTGGGGAGTGGGTACAGTATATCATTGATGAAGGGGTCTACAGGGGGTCTTCCCCACATATATATGTGGTAAAAAGGGGATCAAAATGAAAAATGTCTGCATTTTCAGGGGGCCGCAGTAAAACGGGGCGCAGTAATCACAAAGATCCATCCTGATGGACGGCTTTGCGCTCGTAGCAAGAGGAACTTGTGGTGTGTGATTGGGGAGAAAGAGGAGAAGGTATGCATCAGGACAGAATTGGGGCAGGGGACAGGAGGTGGGCAGGGAGCGGGTGGGTGCATCATTGCTATTTTAGAGATGATGGCACTATGTCTATCGATAGCAATGTTATGTAAATGTTCGGATAAGGCATTGCATAGGGATTGGTAGTTAAGTGCGGAAGGAGTTGATCAACCTGGCGACTTGAATTCAGAGATGATTATGTGCAGTACTTTGCTTGGGTTGTGAGGGTTCAAGATTCTGTTCCCATAGAATGTGTTTTTGGCTTTTCTAATTTCTGACCTGTAAGCCCTTGTTAGTCTTGCCACGGGGTTTTGTGTGAGGGACCAGGATGGTTCTCCAGGTCCATCCCAGATGGTGCTTGAGAGTTTTGAGAGATTTGAGGTGGATGGTGTACCATTTGGGGGTGGGGGCTGATCTCTGAGAGGTCTGTTTTGTTGGAGTGAGGGGTGTGAGTGCGGTCGAGACCCAGTGATCGAAGAGTTTGATGGAGGGAAGGCCTTCCTGGAGAGAGAGTACTGGTAGTGAGTTTATGAGGGAATTGGCTAGGTCCATGTGATAATGACTTTGTTCCAGAGTGCTGAGTGATCTGTCCAGATTAGGGGGCGTGGAGGCAGAGTGGAATTGATGTTTGTGGTGCTGAAAATCGCATTGAGGGCGTGACCTGCAGTGTGGCTGGGGAGTGAAATTAGTTGTGTCAGGTTGAGAGCTACAATGTTATCTGTGAGAAAGCGGGTCATGAGGTTTGAGGGGGAGTCAAACCAGCTGTTGAAGTCTCCTAGTATTGTGAGCGCTGGAAGTTGGTTGATGGTAGTTGACAGAGCATCGCTGAGAGAGTCTGCAAAGTTGTTTTTGTTGCCAGTGTGTCTGTATATGAATAGAAGCTGTGGGAGGTAGCGGGGGAGAGTTGGAATTTTACAAGTAGGGATTCATTATCTGTGCTGCTGGCTAAGGTGTCCTCAAGAAGGACTGGAATTTGGTGTTTATGTAGGATGTTTAGTCCCCCACCTCTTCTCGGTCTGTTCTGAACAATCAGGTGGCATCCTGGGAGAAAGACTTTGTGTGCAATGGGTTTGTAGTCGTCAGAAAACCAGGTCTCTGTGATGAAGAGAATGTCTGGGTTTTTATGTCTGAGATAAGGTCAAAGATATTAAATTTGTTTTTAGAGAATGACCTGGCATTGATGAGAATGCAGGAGAGCAGTTTGGCTGTGTGGGAGGCGGGGAGGAGGGGTTCCTGATAGCGCAGGGAGTCGTGGTGTGTGTTGTTGGAGATGAAGGGTGTGCTGGAAGGCCTGTGCTTGCACAGGTTGTAGAGTGGATTGTTGAAGGAGTGGGAGTAGAGGGGGGAGTGGTGGAAGCAGGGTGGGGGATGGAGTGGCCATTGGCATGGAGGGTGAAGGTGGACAAATGGGGTGAGGGGAGAAGGAGAATAGAGCTAAGACTGGGTTGGGAGTGGGAGAGGAGTGTTGGGTGCTGCAGCAAGGGTGCAAGGATTGGGAATCAGGGGTGGAGCATGGGTGATGCTAGGTGGGGCTTGAGGCGGCTGAGGCCTTGGCCTTTTCTTGTCTTTAGTGTGGCCCATGGGGTGTGGGCGAGAGTGGAGGGGTGGCAGTTGAGATCAGGGTATTGGCCTGGGCTGCCATTGCTGCACTTAGCGAAGGGAGTTGTGAGTTGAATTAAGGGAGCACAGCAGGGAAGATGCACCTAATGAGAGAAGCAACCAGATTTGAGGTACACCAGTAATGGGAGAAACACCTAGATTTGAGACCCAACAGTAATGGGAGAAATGCCTAGAAATTGAAACTCAGCAGTAGTGGGAGAGACGCATCGATTTGAAACACAGCAGTAAAGGGAGAAACACATAGATTTGAGATACAGATGTAATGGGATAAATGCCTAGAAATGGAAGCACGGCAGCCGTGGGAGAGACATCTAGATTTGAAACAGAGCAGTAATGGTAGATACCTCTAGATTTTGATATTGATATTGATATTGATATTTCATTTCTATCGCGCTCGTAAACAAGTGTTTCAGAGCGGGACAAGGCAGGGGAGGGGCACCGAGTAGAACAAAACAGCGATCTTACTAGGCTCAGTGACATTTAGAACGCGCAAGTGCATGGGAGAGGGGGAGGGTAAAGGTGCATGGAAGGGGGGAGAAGTGGAAAGTGCGAAGCAGAGGAGAAACAGATAAATAACAATAAATAAATAATTAAGGCAACAAAAAGTGGTAGTGCAGCCAGCAATTTGCAAGTGCTAGGTTTAAAGCAGCAGACAGGGTAGGTCTGATAAGTGTAGGAAGAAAAAGGGGGGGCTGTATGGGTACAGATACAGACCCGAGTGCAAGGGGTGGCCCGGAGACAGTGCGGAAGGCTGGCAGGGTGAGCAGTTATCTGGGTCCGGAGGACAGAGGGTGGCCAGGTGCACAGTGCCAAGAGAGAACAGATCAGCAGGGGAGAGGGGGAGAGGGGGAGCGAAGGCAGAAGAAAAGAGGAAGGTCTTGAGATGCTTCCAGAACGGAGATAGTTCTCCTCAAGTTTTAGAGTGGCAGGGAGGCTGTTCCAGAGGGAGGGCCCAGCCGAAGACAGAGATCTACCCCTAGCTCGTTTCTTTGAAAAATAACAGACCCTGCGGGAGTTGGAGGTAGAGGAGCGAAGAGCTTGAGAGGGGAGGTATTTGCGGAGGGATAGTTGAAGGTACTTTGGACCCACACACCAGAAAGCCTTGTGTACAATGCAGAGGGTTTTGAATTTAATCCTTGCATCCACTGGGAGCCAATGGATTTGAGACACAACACTAATGGGAGAAACACCTAGAAATTGAAACACAGAAGCAGTGGGCTAGACGCCTAGATCTGAAACACAGCAGTAAAGGGAGAAACACCTAGATTTGAGAAACAGCAGAAAGAGTGAAAATGCATAGAAAATGAAAAGCAGAAGTAGTGGGAGAGATACCTAGATTGGAAACACAGCAGTAAAGGGAGGAACACCTAGATTTGATACACAGCAGTAATGGGGGAAATCCCTAGAAATTGAAATACAACAGTAGTGAGAGAGATACCTAGATTTGGAACACAGCAGTAAAGGGAGAAGACAGAGATCTACCCCTAGCTCATTTCTTTGAAAAATAACAGACCCTGCGGGAGTTGGAGGTAGAGGAGCGAAGAGCTTGAGAGGGGAGATATTTGCAGAGGGATAGTTGAAGGTATTTTGGACCCACACACCAGAAAGCCTTGTGTCCAATGCAGAGGGTTTTGAATTTAATCCTTGCATCCACTGGGAGCCAATGGATTTGAGACACAACACTAATGGGAGAAACACCTAGAAATTGAAACACAGAAGCAGTGGACTAGACGCCTAGATCTGAAACACAGCAGTAAAGGGAGAAACACCTAGATTTGAGAAACAGCAGAAAGAGTGAAAATGCATAGAAAATGAAACGCAGAAGTAGTGGGAGAGATACCTAGATTGGAAACACAGCAGTAAAGGGAGGAACACCTAGATTTGATACACAGCAGCAATGGGGGAAATCCCTAGAAATTGAAATACAACAGTAGTGAGAGAGATGCCTAGATTTGGAACACAGCAGTAAAGGGAGAACACATTTCTAGCTGACTAACATAGGTGAGTTATGTTATAGTAGGTAATAAGAGTGGTGGGGCTTTACTGGAGTACAGTAATAGTTGTAATCCCCAACCAAACCACCCTTACCTTATCAGTCACTGCTGGTTGACTGCGCCAGGCTTCCCCGGTGAACCCAGCAAACACGGAGTGGAGCTGCTTCTTCAGGAAATGCTCATTGCCTTGTGGCCCTTCGCCGAGGGCTGCCCGGGCAGGGGATGTCCTGGAAGGTGTGACTGAAATAGGGCTGCTAGGCCCAATCAGGGACTCAGTGGGCGGGAGAGAGGAGGGGAAACAGCCAAACGAGAAAGCAGGTGCAAAGGGAACATCAGAGGGGCAGAAGGCGTGCAGAAATACTGCAAAATGCAGAAAAGTATGTGGAATCAATATGGAAAGGGTCACAGACCCAGGAAAATTACGTGTTGGAAGCCAGAGCTAAAGTGGCTTCAAGAACAGGTGCCGAGGGGGAAAGACCCTCGCTAGATGTTCAAAGGGTCGTTAAGCCCAATCCGGGACTCGGAGGGTGAGAGGTAGGAGGGGACATTGCAAAATGAGGAAGCGGATGCAAAGGGAACACCAGAAGGACAGGAGGAGTGTAGAAATACTGCAAAATTTTCAAAAGTAAGGGAAATCAATACGGAAAGGGTTGCAGACCCAGGAAAATTACCTGTTGGAAGCCAGAGCTAAAGTTACTTCAGGAACAGGTGCCGAGGGGGAAAGACCCTTGCTAGATGTTCTAAAGGCTGCTCGACCCAATCAGAGACTCTGTGGGAGTGAGGCAGGAGGGTACACGGCCAAACGAGGATGCAAGTGAAAAGGGAACACCAGAAGGGCGGAAGGCATGCAGAAATACTGCAAAATGCAGAAAAGTATGCAAAACCAATATGTAAAGTGTCGCAGGCCCAGGGAAATTACCTGTTTGAAGCCAGAGCTAAAGTGGCTTCAAGAACAGGTGCCGATGGGGAAAGACCCTTGCTAGATGTTCAAAGGGCCGCTAAGCCCAATCAGGGACTCAGTGGGCCAAATGGAGAAGGTGACACTACCAAACGAGGAAGCAGGTGCAAAGGGAACACCAGTAAGGCAGAAGGCATGCAGAAATATTGCAAAATGCACAAAAGTACGTAAAATCAATACGGAAGGGGGGCAGACGCAGGAAAATTACTTGTTGGAAGCCGAAGCTAAAGAGGCTTCAAGAACAGGTGCCGAGGGGAAAAGACCCTTGCTAGATGTTCAAAGGGCTGCTAGGCCCAATCAGGGACTCGTGGAAGGTAAGAGAGGACACGCACCAAACGAGGAAACAGCTGCAAAGGGAACATGGTAATTCTGATTGTTTGGCATACTGTAGAGGTCTGCTAAGGTAATGCTGTTGAGCTGGCATATTGTGGATGACTGCCTATGGTAATGCTGTTGGGTTGGCATACTGTAGAGAGCTGCTAAGGTAATGCTGTTGAGTTGGCATACTGTGGATGACTGCCTATGGTAATGCTGTTGGGTTGGCATACTGTAGAGAGCTGCTTATGAAGCTCTCCAAATCATAGATAAGGGCGACTCATGCCTCCTCATCCTCCTTCACCTTTTGGCTGCATTCTTCGACCACTGCATCCTTCTCTCCCTCTTTGCTGACAGGGTGGGATTTTCTGGCACTGCCCTGAATTGGTTTACCTCCTACCTCTCAGGCAGGCACCAGGCTGTCCATATGAAGGCGTTGCATTCTAGCCGACTGCCGATCTCCTGTGGAGTCCCCCAAAGGTCCATCCTTCACCAATCCATTGTAACTTTTACATGGAGCCTCCGGGCACTCTCCTCAAAGATCCCAACATAGCCGTTCACAAATACGCCTGTTAGGCCTAATATGCTAAAGTTATGCCTAACTTTAGGGGTGGGGGCTCACACGCACATGCATACATACATTTTCAACCGTGCATTCACACATGATTCATACAACTCTGGTTGGTTAAGTCTTTATTCAGAAAGCATATGTTTCTTTGCATGAAAACAGCAGCAGGGCACAGAAGGTCATGACAAGAAACATCATGATAAAAGTGTAAAAACAAATTCATAGACAAAAGATTCCTAAAACGTCTGCCGTTATTATGAATGCAAATGTATGCAATAAAAAAACCATGCACTTTATATGACACTTGCTTTTACAACACCCGGGTCTATTGCACATTTACAAAATAGCAATCCATCTGGTCTAGCGCCCCCATGCTCCTAGAATTCAGAAGAAAACTCAAGGCCCACCTCTTCCTCAACACCTAGGCCATCACCTCGCCCCCCCCCGCACCACCTGACTCGCTTGATGCCGTCCGCCTCACTCCTCCCCACAACCCCGTACAGCTGTAGCCCTCCCCTGTATCCTACCCCCAATGTATATCTGTTCTGTTGTTAGCACTGAAAAATGCTCCGTTATGCACCTGTACTGTTGTACACCTCTGTAAAGCGCTCTGTTGTATATCTGTATTGTTGTATACCTCTGTAAAGTGCTCCGTTGCTTTTCAAAGCTAGGTCCATGCTCGATAAATACCATAATAATAATAATAATAATAAAATAGGCCAAAGCAATGTTATCCTTCACTCAAATAGTGACGACAGGAGAAGACAAAAGTCTGCTCATGTTCAGTCTCCTTACAGCAGGAGGGAAACTTACCAAGAGAATTTGGACTCCATTTTGCAGTGAACGAGGTTAACAGTAAATGCTGAATCCGACCTTCATGTGTAATGATCTTGGTTTGGCACTGGACAGCCACATCAAATAGTTGTCTTAACCCCATTCAATTTCCAAAGGCTGGTAACGGTTGCTTAATGTACCCCTTGCCTGCTCTCCAGTGCCCAGGCATTAAACCTTTCTTTTAAAAGTCTACGGGGATTCTATTGTTCGTCTATATGTCTCCCCCAAAGCGCGGCCAGGTCCAGCGGCATCAGTTTGTTTGCTATAAATTGCAGTAGCCATTTCCATTTTGGGGCTTCTGTTCACTCTCTCAATTTCCACAACACATCCTTATGAAATGTCAAATCGTGTCGTGTCTAATAGAAAATGGGTCTTATAGATGCCTCATAAGTTACTGGGCAGAGTGCAAGGTCACAGTAAACTGGACCAGTGGGTGCACTGCTAGGAAGCATGAGCACGATTCATACAACTCCTTGCATGCACGCATTCGCAAAAACAAACACCATGCATACATACATGCATACAATCCATACATGCATGTGTTAATACACATTACAAAAACACTTACCATATCTACATGCACTCTCCACGCATGCCTGCAGTGCCACGGGCACGAGCGGAAAACCGTCCCCTACTCTCTGCAACGCAACCACGCTGAGTTACAGGAGAGGGTCCTCACCTGTCACTCAGCGTGTTCACGTTATGGGTCTCCGCATCTCTGCAACGTGAACACGCTGACTGACAGGCGCGTGCTCCTCTCCTGTCGCTCGGAGTGTCTACTGGGCTAACGCAATAATGGGAGGCGGGCGAGGCCAGTCTTCTGGCGCACTGCCAGCTCCCACATTATACACTGCGTTTGCTGCAGAGCCAAAGGGGCTCTGCAAAAAACAAACAAAAAAATGTGCATTGGGGGACGCGCCCCTGCACAGAGGCAGGCAGAACAGACCCCCATACAAACCACGGGCGACTGCGCTGCCTGCCACTCAGGGGAGGGGTGGCGAGCCCTTGCCCATCGTGTTGGGCCGCCACTGTTACTGTGTCATACTGTGGAGGTCTTCCTATGCTGCAATAACAGGTTGGCATACAGCATGGGTCATAACATCAGGGTCACATACAGTAAGGGTATTCCCAGTGCCTTAAGTGGCACTACAAATCGAGCCGGGGCCCATCGAGGGGGCGTGGCCTAACAACGGGGGTCTTGATGGGCCGTTAGGCCACGCCCCCTTGACGAGCCCCGGCTCAATGGGCTACTGGCACCCCTGCCAGGCAGCCTTTTGTAGAGATTAGCACCCTCTCCCCTTTGGGGGAGAGGATGCTGATCTCTGCATTTCTATTCTATAGGCTTGCCTGGCAGGGGACAGCGCCTCTCCTATTCAGCCTTAATGGTGGCGCTGCCCCTCGCCAGCTGGGGAGGGGGCAGTGTCACCATTAAGACTGAAAGGGTGAGGCCACTGGAAGCAGAGGCCTTTTTCCTAAAGACTGAAACTCCCGAGAATCCACGGGAGCTTCAGTATTTAGAAAGCAAGGCCTCTGCTTCCAGCGGCCACACGTTTTCTCCATAATGGTGGCGCCGGCCCACGTGCATCCCTTGATTAAAGGGATGCCTCGCAGGTGCGGCGCCACCATTATGGCTGAAAGGCATTTTTTTCTGAAGCAGGCTGTAGAAAAAAATGCTTTTTCCTGTAGTGGCCGGGGCTGACAGGGGAGATTAGTGGGCCCCGGCAGGGCCCCGCCTCAAAACGAAATTTCGGAGACTGCCGGGGCCCAGCCCCGGCAGGCCCCGGCCCACTTAAAGCCCTGGGTATTCCTATGTTAACGCTGTTGCCTTTGCATATTGCGGAGGCACCCCTAGGGAAATGCTGTTGGGTTGGCATACTTTCAAAGTATCCATGTGCATTCGAGTGGCGGCGAAGCATGGATTAAATCCCAATAATGTAAAATAACGTAACCTATTATGCTGGCATATTACTATAGCGCTATTCCCATGGCAATGCGGTCAGGTTGGCATACAGTGGAGCATACTGTGAATGTATATCTATGACACTACTGTTAGGTTGGCATAGTGCAAAGTTACTCCTATGGCATTGCTGTTGGGCTGGCATTTTTTGTGTGAAGACATTTATAGAATAATACTGTTAGGTCGGCACACTGTGTTAGTAATATCATAGAGGCATACTGCATGGGTATTTATATGATCACAATATCAGGTTGGCATACAGGTAAGGTATTTTGATGGTAATGCTGGAGGGTTGGCATATTGCCAAGGCATTTATACGATACTACCATACAGTTGTCATAACGCTGGGTGCTGAGGTACTCCTATGGTAATGCTGTTTGGTTGGCACACTGTGGAGGTATTCCTCTGGTAATGCTGTTTGCTTGGCACACTGTGCAGACATTCCTCTGGTAATGCGGTCTGGTTGGCACACTGTGCAGGCATTCCTCTGTTAATGCGGTCGGGTTGGCACACTGTGGAGTTATTCCTATGGTAATGCGGTTTGGTTGGCACACTGTGGAGTTATTCCTATGGTAATGCGGTTTGGTTGGCACACTGTGCAGGCATTCCACTGGTAATGCGGTTTGGTTGACACACTGTGGAGGTATTCCTATGGTAATGCGGTTTGGTTGGCACACTGTGGAGGCGTATTCCTATGGTAATGCGGTTTGGTTGGCACACTGTGGAGGTATTGGTTGGCACACTGTGGAGGTATTCCTATGGTAATGCGGTTTGGTTGGCACACTGTGGAGGCGTATTCCTATGGTAATGCGGTTTGGTTGGCACACTGTGGAGGTATTCCTCTGGTAATGCGGTTTGGTTGGCACACTGTGGAGGTATTCCTCTGGTAATGCGGTTCGGTTGACACACTGTGGAGGTATTCCTATGGTAATGCGGTTTGGTTGGCACACTGTGGAGGTATTCCTCTGGTAATGCGGTTCGGTTGACACACTGTGGAGGTATTCCTATGGTAATGCGGTTTGGTTGTGACACTGTGGAGGTATTCCTATGGTAATGCAGTTTGGTTGGCACACTGTGGAGGCGTATTCCTATGGTGATGCGGTTTGGTTGGCACACTGTGGAGGTATTCCTATGGTAATGCGGTTTGGTTGGCACACTGTGGAGGCGTATTCCTATGGTGATGCGGTTTGGTTGGCACACTGTGGAGGCGTATTCCTATGGTAATGCTGTTTGGTTGGCACTCTGTGTAGGTACTCCTATGGCAATGCTGTTTGGTTGGCACACTGTGGGGGTATTCCTGTGGTAATGTGGTTAGGTTGGCACACTGTGGAGGCATTCCTCTGGTAATGCAGTGAGGTTGGCACACGGTGGAGGTAGTCCTATAGTAATGCTGTTTGGTTGGCACTCTGTGTAGGTACTCCTATGTCAATGCTGTTTGGTTGGCACACTGTGGAGGCATCCCTATGGTAATGCTGTTTGGTTGGCACTCTGTGTAGGTACTCCTATGGCAATGCTGTTTGGTTGGCACACAGTGGAGGTATTCCTATGGCAATGCTGTTTGGATGGCACACGGTGGAGGCATTCCTCTGGTAATGCTGTTTGCTTGGCACACTGTGCAGGCATTCATCTGGTAATGCAGTCTGGTTGGCACATTGTGCAGGCATTCCTCTGGTAATGCGGTCTGGTAATGCTGTTTGCTTGGCACACTGTGCAGGCATTCCTCTGGTAATGCGGTCTGGTTGGCACACTGTGGAGTTATTCCTATGGTAATGCTGTTTGCTTGGCACACTGTGCAGGCATTCCTCTGGTAATGCGGTCTGGTTGGCACACTGTGCAGGCATTCCTCTGGTAATGCGGTCTGGTTCGCATACTTACTTTAAATGCATAGATATTAGGCTTGGATATTACTGAATGCCTGTGATAATACTCTCTTGTTGGGATGCCATGGAATATGCTGCTGCTGGGCTGGCACACTCTGCAGGCATTGGCAGGGTGATGCTATCTTGCTGGTGCAGAGTACTACACTATCGAGGCATTGGCCTCTGATAATACAGCCGGTCATCTCAACTAAGCTGGGCGCCTTCGATGGTCACCTAGAGTCGCCAGTGGCTGACTCTGCCCCAGCCCCAGCGGCCGTGCAGAAACAGAGGCCTCCCCATCAGCCAGTCCCCCCGGACTCATACCATTCATACCCATGCTCAGTTTCTCAGTCCCCGGACCCCTCTCGCTGCAAACACAGAGTAACTGCAACTCGCAACCTGGGCTACAAAGACACCCCCAATCCCCAGATCGCCAGTGACCCTCTCTGTACACCCGCCCGCCCTGAGCCAGACAACAGACGGCCTGGCAGAATCTGGGCACGGGGGTAAGGCTGGCACGCCCCACCGAGGGCATCCGGCCCAGTGCAGCTAAGTGCCATTTCATTTCTCTAACATGACCCTAGGGGGCGGGGAGAGGGCGACGCAAAAGGCCCTGCGCCCCTCTTCCCCATTCCCTCAAAGACACCACGGGGAGCGCTTCCCACCCATGTACATGGCAGCCTTTATCCGACTTGCCAAGAATGTGTGTTAGCTAATGGCTTCTTAATTCTGTCTAAAACGAGAGGGGGGATGGCACCATTCGTCTTGTATTGGTTGGAAATTGTAGCTGACACCCGATCGATCTTCCCGCGCCACATTAACTCCCTGGAACGGGCCCAGCCCGGGCTGCCGCTCCGTCTTCCTGCCGCCCTCGCGAGCGGCGCCGGCGGCTGCTGCGGGCTTGGCTCCCGGCCCACGGAACCCCCTTTCCTGCCTGTTCGGGGGGCTGCTTTGCAAAGACCCCAGATGTTCCCTCGCGGGGGAGGAGTGTGGGGCGCAGAGCCCCTAGTTTAGGAAGGAACTAGTCTAGGCGAATCAGTCAAAGATGCGTATTGATCGTCCAGGTACACGCTGTGCCAACAGGACACCAGTTTGGGGGGATGAGGGGGAAGGGGGCTGCGGATGGAGGGATGGAGTTGCTTGACAGTGTGATAAAAGGGAAAAGAGAGGAGGTGGGGATGGTGGATAGGTAGGGGTGGGGATATCAAGAGATGGATGGGTGGATGGATCAGTGGATGGATGGGTGGATGGATCAGTGCATGGATGGGTGGATGATTGATGGACAGGTGGATGGATGGGTGGATGCATGGATGGGCGGAGGGATCGGTGGATGATGGATGGATGATGGATGGATGGGTGGATGATTGATGGACGGGTGGATGATTGATAGACGGGTGGATGGATGGGTGGATGCATGGATGGGCGGATGGATCGGTGGGTGGATGGGTGGATGATGGATGGATGGGTGGATGATTGATGGACGGGTGGATGATTGATAGACGGGTGGATGGATGGGTGGATGCATGGATGGGCGGGTGGATGGATGGGTGGATGGATCAGTGGATGGATGGGTGGATGATTGATAGACAGGTGGATGGATGGGTGGATGCATGGATGGGCGGGTGGATGGACGGGTGGATGGATGGGTGGATGCATGGATGGGCAGGTGGATGGATGGGTGGATGGATCGGTGGGTGGATGATGGATGGATGGGTGGATGATTGATGGATGGGTGGATGCATGGATGGGCGGGTGGATGGATGGGTGGATGATTGATAGGTGGATGGATGGGTGGATGCATGGATGGGCGGGTGGATGGATGGGTGGATGGATCGGTGGGTGGATGGGTGGATGATGGATGGATGGGTGGATGATTGATGGATGGGTGGATGCATGGATGGGCGGGTGGATGGATGGTTGGATGATTGATAGGTGGATGGATGGGTGGATGCATGGATGGGCGGGTGGATGGATGGGTGGATGGATCGGTGGGTGGATGGGTGGATGATGGATGGATCGGTGGATGATTGATGGACGGGTGGATGCATGGATGGGCGGGTGGATGGATGGGTGGATGCATGGATGGGCGGGTTGATGGATGGGTGGATGCATGGATCGGTGGATGGATCGGTGGGTGGATTGATGGATGATGGGTGGGTGGGCATGGGTGGATGGATGGATGGGTGGGTAGATGGTGTTTCTTTGAAGTGTGATAGGGAATATAGGGTGGGCATGGTGGATAGGTAGGTGGAAGGGATATCACTTAGTAAGCTCAACCGATAATACAAATCCGTCCGCATAGACGGCATCACCATCCAAGACTCAAGCAACATCAAGACCCTAGGTGTCTACCTTGACATCACCCTCTCCTTATCCAGGCAAGTTAACGCCATTGCCTCATCCACTGTGCATACTTCCAAGCTTATCAACGCCTGCAGACCCTTCCTAGCCACGGAAAGCTGTGTCACCATTGCAAGATCTCTCATAGGCTCCAGGCTTGACTACTGCAATGCCCTATTCACTGGAACATCCACACGCAAAATTAGCAAGATTCAAATCATACAAGAATGAGAGTACATTGGCCACCAACTGGTCTAATTTTAGAGGCCAAGTCTGTGTACTGTGTCCACATTTGCAGGCTGCACCAGGGGTACTGTGGCAAGTTTTGGCAGCTGCTCCTTGTGTACTGTGTTCAGTTTTGGCAGCTGACTCTGGTGTACTATGTCTAGTTTTGGAGGCTGCATCTTGTGTACTGTCTCCAGTTTTGCACGCAGCATCTGGTGTACCGTGTTCAGTTTTGCAGGCTGTGTCAGGTGTACTGTGTCTAGTTTTGGAGACTGCCTCTGGCGTACTGTGTCCAGTTTTGGTGAAGCTGTCTGCTGTACTGTGTCTTGTTGTGGAGGCCGTGCCTAGTATCCTGGGTTCAGTTTTGCAGGTGTCATCTTGGCATACTGTGTCCATATTTGTCAGCCTCATCTGGTGTCCTATGTCTATTTTGTGTGGCTGAATCTGGTGTACTATGTCCAGTTTTGCAGGCTGCGTCAGGTGTACTGTGCCAAGTTATGGAGGCTGTGTCTGCTATACTGTGGCCAGTGTTGTTGACCACGCCTGGTGTACTGTGTTGAGTTTTGGCAGTCGTGTCTGGTGAGTTGTGTCTAGTTTTGGAGACTGTGGCTGGTGTACTGTTTCCAGTTTTGTAGACAGTCTGGTGCACTGTGCACAGTTTTGGTGGCCCGTCTGGTTTGCTGTGTCTAGTTGTGGAGGCTGTGCCTAGTGTACTGGGTTTTGCAGGTATTGTCCGATATACTGTGCCCACCTTTGGCAGCCTCGTCTGGTGTAGTATGTCTATTTTTGGCAGCTGTAGCCAGTGTATGTTCTTCAGTTTTGCAGGCAGCGTCTAGTGTACAGTGTTCCGTTTTGGCGACTGCATTTGGTGTACAGTGTCTAGTTTTGACAGCCCCATCTGGTGGACTGTGTCTAGTTTTGGATGCTGACTCTGGTGTACTGGGTCCAGTTTTGCAGGCAGCATCTGGTGTACTCTGTCCAGTTTTTGAGGCAGTGTCTGCTGTACTGTGTCTAGTTTTGGATGCTGACTCTGGTGTGCTGTGTCCAGTTTTGCAGGCAGCATCTGGTGTACTCTGTCCAGGTTTTGAGGCTGTATCTGGTGGACCGCGTCTAGTTTTGGATGCTGTCTCTGGTGTACTGTTACTGTGTCCAGTTTTG